>NC_137144.1:22959173-23291673 GCF_949319135.1 Squalius cephalus
TATATATAAAAAAAAAAAACAGTCTATCTGTAGGCTATATATTATTTCTCCAATGATTCTCTGTTCAGATGAACTTGTGTGAATGTTTCTTTGACTTAACACACGATCTCCCAAAGTTAAAATAAGCAGGTTGAACTGAGGTTAAACTGATTTACGTCCTTTCCCTATACTCCAGAAATAGAGCTGGAGCAGGAGAGAGAAAACAATAACCTTATCTCCGAAATGATAAATGAGTCACAAATGTCAACACATCCATCATTGCCGGTAACTCATCCAGACATAAAGACCCTCCTAGGGAGAGGCACAGTTCAACATTATACACTGCTTACCACCCGGCGCTCCAAACCCTGAAAAGACGCCATTACTGTGCGATAAGAGAATGAGAGAGTAATGAGGATGACGGATGTGTATTCAGACTTCATATGTAAATATCCTCAGTCAATTAAACCCTATAATAAAAGTACATTCAGTAAATACATAAACTTGTTTTTAAAGACTTTATTTATTCCTTTTTTTCCCCCAAGTAGACAATAACAAACCAGACCCAAGAACAAATATATGACTAATCCTCTAACAAAACTCTTATCTACTCTTATAAATAAAGCATTATCTAAGTTCATATCACATACAAATTAAAGACCTTTATGTCGGAACAGATTGTTCACACATTTTTAAAATGTTTGACAGATTATATACATGTATCATCTATTTCGAATTGCATAGCAACTCATACAAAGCACTGACAAAATACATTTTCTATCATAATGACATTTCACCACAAACACACTATGGCAATGCCGACAACATAATGTCGTCAAATGGCTGCTTTGTAAAAAGACCAGCTTTCCTGTCTGTTATTATTCAAGCATTTAGTCAATTTTACATGTACATAAAGTGACCCGGTTTAATACAAAGGAATTTAAACCTTGTAACTGCAGACGATGACATAAATATATATAACTCTGTAATGCACCAATGCAAAACCCATGACGACTCATATTTAGTTTCCTCCATTTGTCACTGAAAATGTGATTTATATCTCAGGATTAAGCCTTAAAACTATGTTTCTGTGTAACTAACATGCTCCATTTGGCTTGGAAGCCAAAACTAACAAGTTCAAGTTGCTGCATGACCTAAAATCACACTGGTGAGAAATTTGAATTCAAAAGTATAGCAGTCAGTGCAAACAATCGACCTTAAAAGATGCCTGAAAGAAACTTCATTCATTTAGGCGTACATTTATGGTCATAAAATGACCAAAGGCAAATCTATTGACTAACAAATGATTACGATTTATAATATATAAGGAGAATACAGAATTGATTTAATGCAATCTAAAGTAGTAATTAATGGAATGTTTTTAGGAAATTCAAGCATTTACCACAAAGAGAGAAACTGTCCGTAAGCAACAGCTGAGGAAGCATTCTTAAACACAGGAGGTTATGAAAACAACGTCTATCTCCGATCAGAACAAACACGTGAAGTGGAAGCCAAGCTAAAGGAAGTTTCCAGTGGAAAATAAACTCTGTAAAACTATTAGATATGCGATCAGAATTTTAAAATTCAAATGTAAATGTAATCAGAAGCAGCAAAAAACCTCTGCAGTTAATCTCACATGAGGTTCATCTGGTTTTCTTTATAGTAGTTCAGTGAAAGCCACTTTTATACATGGTACTTCAGCCCTGAAATTCCCAAAATGTTGCACATTGTGTCTTAAGGAGCAGAACGGTGCGGCTTTGCACGGCCTGAAAGCGGGACGCGACGTAGCAAACTCATGCATTCTGAAACATGACACGAAACACTGTCTTTTTGGCATTACAATCAATACAGAGAGCGAACGAACTAATTTCCACACACATGCTGCCTCATAGCTTCCCTAACATGTGGCCGTCCCGGATAAACCGGCCACGGGAGAGACGGGATACGCCTCTGTTTGGTGGCGGTCGGAAGTCGGTCACACAGCCGTCTCATGGTCATCCCTCTGGATCATCTGGTGGTGCTGTCGGTTTTCCAGGTACTCGGCCAACTCGAGGTCTAGAGCTCTCTCCGCGTACATCTTTGGAGTGTCACCCTGCAGGATGAAGGAAAGATGGTTTTTAAAATGTAAATAATTCTTTTTTTTTTCCTCTCTTTTTTTTGCCTTTTTGTTTATTCAAATTCTTGCTGGGATGGATGGATGGAAATAGATAAATGGATACAGATGGATGGATGGATGGATGATATATAGTACATGGAGGAATGGATGGGTGGATGAATATAGATACACGGATGAATGTACAGATGGATATAAATATATGAATGGATGGATGAATATAGATACATGGATGATGGACGTATGGATAGAGATGGATGGATGGATATAGATAAATGGATGGATGGATATAGATAAATTGATGAATGGATGGATGGATAGATAAATGGATGGATGGATATATAGATGAATGGATGGATGGATGGATGGATATAGATAAATAGATATATGGATGCATGGATGGATGGATAGATATAGATAAATGGATGGATGGATATATAGATAAATGGATGGATGGATATATAGATGGATATAGATGAATGGATGGATATAAATAAATATGGATGGATGGATAGATGTAGATAAATAGATGTAGATAGATATATGGATGGATATATAGATGGATGGATAGATGTAGATAAATAGATGTAGATAGATATATGGATGGATGGATAGATGTAGATAAATAGATGTAGATAGATATATGGATGGATGGAGATAGATAAATGGATGGATGGATATAGATAAATGAATGGATCATAATGAAAATTTTGCAATTATAGATAAATAAAACAAATAGAATAATATTTGTACTGTTCTGCAGTGGAGAATGGCCTCCCTCTCTGGAGTATCTGGAGTATTTAAAAAGAATCCAAGGAAATGAAAGGAAATATAGTGAGGTATGTGTGTGGTCACCTGTAGATCAGTCTTCATGAGGGATGCTCCAGCCTCCACCAGATAACAGCAGATCGTCCTCTGACACAGAGCAGCAGCCTTGTGTAGAGCCGTCTCTCCTCTGAGGACAACACACACACACACACACAGCTCGTGACCTTTGGCTGTTTCAAATCCAAATCACAAATGAAATGGAGTAAAAGAAGCCTAAGATGCTCCAGCACTACTTACGTTGATTTCTCCGTCACATCCAGGATGCAGGCAGGAGCTGTTCCCCGAAAACAGTCAGAGACAATTAGAAACATGACCAGAGTCAAAGTCAAAGAATGAAGTCCAACCAACTCACCATTATCAGTGAGATACTTCACAATGTCTTTGCTGCCGGAGACGACGGCGTGATGGAGGAGGGTGCAGCCGAAACGGTCCTGGACCAAGAGACTGCCCCCTTCTTCATGCATCTGGACCAGCTGAGAACATCATGAGCAGAGAAACAGTCCATCAGCTCTGGCAACGCACAGCACTAATGTATCATAATGCGCTGAATACCTTCGTTTATGAATACCTTGTCAATGTTGTCACACTTCACGGCATCAAAGAGCAAATTTATTGATTCTGAAAGACATGGGGAAAAAACATAAGCACTTTTATTGTACTAAATGAATTATAGAAAATGTGTGAATATATATATGTGATATATTTTTTAACATTTTACTGTATTAATAATAAAACATTTCCAATAAATAAATACAATTATAGTATATCTATAGAACAAGTAATTATAGAAAATGTATGAGTATGTGTATGTAATAATAATTATATAGTTATATATATATATATATATGTATATAGTTATATATATAGTTATAGTTATAAATATATTATTACTATTAATATCAGTAATATTAAACTATTATGATTATTGTATTATTAATAAAAAATTCGAATACATTTTACTATATACTCTAGTTCTAGTTAATCTAGTCTAGTTAATTACAGATGTGTATATATATATATATATATATATATATATATATATATTATAATATATTTATTATATATAGAATTATACTTTATAATATATTTTAGATTTTTATATTAAAATCATATTTGAATATTAGTGAAAGTTTATTGTATTAATATAAAGTATATGTATTTATATATATATATATATATATATATATATATATATATATATATATATATATATATATATATACACACACACACATATATATATATATATATATGTATGTACCTTGATCACTGTCATTCCAGGCAGAATCTAACCTGTGAAATTAAAATTGAATATTAATACCACGATTCATGAACAAAACCGACAACATTTGTGTGTCTCACCAGCGATAATGCTGAAATATTGTATGTACCTTGGCACATTCACTGAGTCCTCTTCACATGTGTTTGAACGTGTTTGAACGATATTCATCATTTTTGCTCCTCTCCTTCAAGATGAAAGACATTGGGCAAAGACAAGCTTATGTAAGATATTCATTTAAATATGGATATCTTCTGCCCTCTCGCTAACAAAAAAATGACACTATTATGGTGCAATGCAGACATATGAATATGGTAGTCATTCAGTACCATAGTATACACTCACCTAAAGGATTATTAGGAACACCATACTAATACTGTGTTTGACCCCCTTTCGCCTTCAGAACTGCCTTAATTCTACGTGGCATTGATTCAACAAGGTGCTGAAAGCATTCTTTAGAAATGTTGGCCCATATTGATAGGATAGCATCTTGCAGTTGATGGAGATTTGTGGGATGCACATCCAGGGCACGAATCTCCCATTCCACCACATCCCAAAGATGCTCTATTGGGTTGAGATCTGGTGACTGTGGGGGCCATTTTAGTACAGTGAACTCATTGTCATGTTCAAGAAACCAATTTGAAATGATTCGAGCTTTGTGACATGGTGCATTATCCTGCTGGAAGTAGCCATCAGAGGATGGGTACATGGTGGTCATAAAGGGATGGACATGGTCAGAAACAATGCTCAGGTAGGCCGTGGCATTTAAACGATGCCCAATTGGCACTAAGGGGCCTAAAGTGTGCCAAGAAAACATCCCCCACACCATTACACCACCACCACCAGCCTGCACAGTGGTAACAAGGCATGATGGATCCATGTTCTCATTCTGTTTACGCCAAATTCTGACTCTACCATCTGAATGTCTCAACAGAAATCGAGACTCATCAGACCAGGCAACATTTTTCCAGTCTTCAACTGTCCAATTTTGGTGAGCTTGTGCAAATTGTAGCCTCTTTTTCCTATTTGTAGTGGAGATGAGTGGTACCCGGTGGGGTCTTCTGCTGTTGTAGCCCATCCGCCTCAAGGTTGTACGTGTTGTGGCTTCACAAATGCTTTGCTGCATACCTCGGTTGTAACGAGTGGTTATTTCAGTCAAAGTTGCTCTTCTATCAGCTTGAATCAGTCGGCCCATTCTCCTCTGACCTCTAGCATCAACAAGGCATTTTCGCCCACAGGACTGCCGCATACTGGATGTTTTTCCCTTTTCACACCATTCTTTGTAAACCCTAGAAATGGTTGTGCGTGAAAATCCCAGTAACTGAGCAGATTGTGAAATACTCAGACCGGCCCGTCTGGCACCAACAACCATGCCACGCTCAAAATTGCTTAAATCACCTTTCTTTCCCATTCTGACATTCAGTTTGGAGTTCAGGAGATTGTCTTGACCAGGACCACACCCCTAAATGCATTGAAGCAACTGCCATGTGATTGGTTGATTAGATAATTGCATTAATGAGAAATTGAACAGGTGTTCCTAATAATCCTTTAGGTGAGTGTATATCAAAGTACCGTGGTATCATTGTACCGCCACAGTACTTTTCTGAAAGGGCTGGTGCAGATGGGCATTAGAGAGTCTCAATGAATCACATAGATCACATGGTTATCTTAGTAATGATGTTTGCTATAAAAACACCATGGCGTAATATAATACATATAGTGTCTATGGTTCTCATGGAAACAATCTAAACTGAATTGAATCGCAAAGCCCGGGGTTTGAGCTGTACCTGCACAGGCCTTGCTTTGAGGGGTTCTCTGCATCGCTTTGCATGTGTGGGTCACTATCCGGGTTCACACTTTCCACTTGGCCTTCAGCATGCGTCTGATTAACCCTGCGAGAGCATGATGGGATGGACAGACAACAGAGAGGTGGATGTGTTTACAATGCTGTCCTCCCGCGTGGGGGGCGGGGAAACTCATTGTTTGTGAGATGTGTATAATTCACTGTAACAGAACAAGCGCTACAATGAGGTCTGACAGATGGGGTGTGTTTTCTCAGCGATCTGCTGTGTGTCAGGCAGGGGGAGGGGGAATGTAAACACGGATAAATGAGTGTTTAATAGCAGGGGCCTTTATGAGGGGCTGTCCTGTCCTGGATGGACTCACATTTTAGTAACACACAGATTTGTGTGTGTTTACAGTAGACTTTGGCACAAAAACGTCACCGTCTCTCACTCTCTCGGTCTCGCCATCAGATGCGCACGCAAATACACAGACTAAAAGACTTGCCCGGAGGGAATAGACTCGAGCTGATGAGCAACTGTCATTTTTCATTTTCAAACAGGAAGGATTGTTCGGTTCAGTCTAGTGTTACACATTTACTGCAAACACTCAAGCTTCTCGATATATGCATGTATTTAGGACCTATTAAATATTAAAACATTCTGAAATTCATGCCAGTTAAACATATTACTCAAATTGTTATAATAATGTTATTGTATACAGCTAAAAAAAAAAAAAAAATAGTTATTATATCTAATTATTAATTTTAATAAATTATTTCAACATTAAAATACATTTTATTATATAATAATTTATTATAATTATAGATTTTTTTATATTAATAGTAGTAATAATATGAACATAGGTTTTCATATAAATAAATGAATAAATCATATATATAAAAACAAATATATATATATATATATATGAAAAAAGTACTATTAATACAATAAACTATTACAAATATAATTATCATAAACATAATTATCGAAAATCATATAATGTCAGTTCAACTGTTTACTTAAATTGTTATCCTCATATTATTTTATATTAAAACAATATAATAAAATATATGTTAGTTTAAATAATTTAAAATAATGTATTATATTATTTTAGATTTATAATAGTTTACTGTGTTAATATTAACATGATTTCATATATATATATATATATATTATATATATATATATATATATATATATATATACACACACACACACACACAATAAACTATTACAAATATAAACATATAATTCAAGTATATTCTGTAATATGTCAGTTCCAAGGTTTCCTAAAATTGTTATGCTTAAAATATTTTACATATAAAATAGATCAAATAAAATATATTTTCATATGTAAAGAATTAAAAATAAGTTATTATATTTGTAAATATTTTGTACAATAGTTTACTGTATTTATATAAACTTTATTTTCTAATATAAATATATATGTATATAATAAAGTATAGTTTAATATTTTAAGATATTTTATTATAATTATTAACATTTATATTTATCATTGCTTATTTTATTAATATTAAACATTTTCTAGTAAATAAATATTTAATTATAATTCAAATGTATTACATTAAAAATGCATGAAATTAAAAAAGAATGGCAAATTAATTATTATTTTTCTATTGGTCTCAGATATTTAGACCCCACTATATGTTATATCACTGTATATTATTGTTATCGAGGACTTCCTACACTTAAAAGAAAGTATTATGATAGATATGGTCCAAAAACAAAAAACAACAACATAATAATAATACCATCATACTTTCTGGTACTTTTTTTGTAAGTGCATTCACATCTGTTATTCATAATATAAGAAAATAATAACATAATATAAGATATTTATATAGAATCATGCTAAATCTACAACACTTTTTGGCCAAATTAAAAAGAAATTCATAGCAAGACAGTTCTTTTTAGCTCCTTAATGAAGATTTGCTTTTGCGAGCATGTCTTCACAAGGTGGTTTAGTGAGCCTTTGCTGTTCTTCTGGGGACATTTTCAGAAATTTCATGCCCACAGGCGAAGCAAAACCTGCCCACGCATGTACTGTGCTAGACTACAGTGTTAAAATGATCTGTCAAAGTAAAAAGCGACATAAAATTGCATCTTGAGACAGTGCAAAAGCTGTCTGCAGCCCTAACAACACGAATCGATCAAGTTTAACCACACATTTTGTCAAAGTGTCTCGTTCCAATCTACCTGCACAGAGGAGAAGGAGAGCAGGCAGGGAAAGCAAACTGGTCTGAGCTGTTGGAACATCCCCCAACAGTTTCCATCGCCCCCGGCATTCCGGGCGACGTGCCCACCGTCTCCTTGGTGACCAGCTCCGGGTCCAGGATGAAAAGCTCATCCTGGGAGATCTCCGTCACATAGTTTAGATGCTCCTGCAGAGATATGCAATGCTGTAGGGTAAAAAGGAACAGTGTGACATGTAACACAGATGTAAAACCTCAAAGTTTCCTTTCGTAGGTACCTGACCGCGGTCTATTCTGTAGAAGCGGTCTGCAGTCGTACCTGTAATCAAACCAGAGGGGAAAAATGGGGAAAATCACACTTAAAAGTTTCGGAAACGTCAAGACCAGTGATTCTCACAAATATGATTTAACATAGAAAGCCTAAGTTATATATCATTATCACACTAGACGAATTCTATATTCGTAAAGCTTGAAATGCACTACTTACAGTCAAGGAAACACCATTTTGGTGAAAGTTTTGGCATGTGGAGTGTGTCTGTATTTATACCATCCCCCTCCTAAAGAGACAGAGAGAGGAAAAACAGAAAGTGCAAGTGAAAAATGGCCCCTGTCCAAACCAGCCTCACTGTGTGAGTTCAATTAGTCACAATGTGTTTTTCTGACTGTAATTGAACAGGAAGTCAACGTGCAATGGGTTTCACATGCACAATATCACATGGCCCGAATGGCTGTAATTAAAACGGAAACTAGCGACTCTTAAGGGTAAAACACATCATTTGTGTTTCAGAGCCGTGTCAATGTCGCCACAGGAAACAGCTTTCAAGCTAAATTAAATAAAAATTGAGTGGCATCAACACAGAAGTGATCTTATTTAGCCGAATATGACTATGTTGAAGTTGCCATTGCAACCCATTTTACCAGAGTTACTGAGTTATTACATTTCTAAATGAAGAAGTATGTTCAAGAACAAAAAAACTGGAGGACAGGATTTGAATCATGAAAGAAAAAAAGGCTGTTGAATGCCAAACGGGAGTTATAAAATGGAACAGAAAAGTCCTTTTAGAGGTGGAGCAAGTTATTATGTTTGAAAGCAAACGGACTCAGTTTTGATTTCATTTTGACTTGAAGCCAAACGTTGAGAGTTCCGATCCTCCCCTTTACTTTTGCAAATAAGGAGGTTGTTGCCAAATCTGCCAGTTGGCACATTCTCTAACCAGCATTCAACAAGCTGAAAAGCACCTCATGTAGCTTCTCGATATGCAGCCGACATGTCTCCAAATCACTGTTCCCGGGAACTGTAATTATCCCCATAGGAATCGCTGACAAGGTGAAAGAAAAGAGGAAAGATAAGTTAGGATTGATTTAAATTAAGTCGAGTTTTGAAAGCAGAAGCTTTTTCAGGAGTGCATGAGAAGCTTCTTATTTAGAGCTGTGAAAAACAGAGAGGACAACAAGAAGAGATACTCACAGGCCTCCCTGAGCTGCTCCTTATCATAATGAAGAGCTTCATAATCACACATGCTGATGCGGTTCACCTGGATCTGCACTTTCTCTGGCATGGGCTGCTGACTATGAGGAGAAAAAACAGTCAGATTTCTTCTAGAATTGAGCGAAGTTTAGATATATAGATAGTAGGGCTGGGTATTGACACAAATTTCACAATTCGATTCGATTTCGATTCACAAGCTTGCAATTCGATTCGATTTCGATTTCGATTACGATTCGATACGATTCAATATCGATTATTTTGGATATCAGGTACAATACATTGCAAGTTTTCTCAAGGAAAACAAATCTCTTAACTATTATTGTAAACTATGGGAGTCAGTTGTAGCCTATAGGCTTCATTAGCCAACTATAATATTGGTAAAAATGAACTGATTTGTATACAAACACTTAAAATACACTTTTATTTATTTTTATAATAATAAAGTTATATGAAATTATATACAAATTTTAATGGTGGCTGTCATAAAAAAACTTTCCAGATATATTCAAACATGCATTAAATATTGAAGAACATTAAAAATTATAATGAATATGTAATATGGTGCATATATTTAACAAAATGCTCCTCTCTAGAGTTAATTTTTCTATCTGACTAACGAGTTAAATATGGTCACTGGATATGGTTTTTCTGAGGAAATGACGTTACATGACATTGTTTACTAACGTCTTTCCACGGTTGAAACACTGATTGAGCGATTCCATGTGACATGATACGGACTTCGATAAGTTGTATTCTATCTTTTAACACACTCTCAGATGCTCATTCATGTTTATTTCGCGCTGTAACTGGTATTATTAAGGCGGAAGAAGATCACGTGCGCTCCGCGCTGCTGCTTAAGCTGAGCCAGAGCGATCTCACGCCACAGCGCCAAAACGGTATTTATGTTTTTGAATTTCGTAAGAAAATGGACGTAATTTGAAATCTGAGACTTTGTTTCATATCAATAATAACAAAGCACAAAGATTATTGCGATTTATTGGATGGGATGCTCGAAACAATGTTCCATTCATTCATCAACTGAAAACAGGATTACTAATCGATTCTTGGGATTTAAGAATCAATATCGTTTCGTAAAAATCGATTTTAGATAAGAATCGATTAAAATCGAGAAATCGATATTTTTTTACCCAGCCCTAATAGATAGATAGATATGTGGTTGGGTTGTACTGACTCATACAGTTGTGGTAGAGAGATTCTTCTCTTGGTCTTTTGCAGCATGTTGGCCTGGTTCCTGAGAGTGATGTGTATGACGGATGGAGCCAGTCTACAGGGTTCTCCATCCACCTGCACAGGAATGGGTTTGAAGGTGGTCAGGATCACCTCCTGACACTGGTGAAGCCTCTCGCCGTGTCCTCCAACCTGCAGGGTCGCCTACAGAAAGAGCAGCAACATTTAGATGGATTCGTGGATTCATGCAGGACAAATGCAGTGAAACTCACCAGAGAGGTCATGGTGAAGCCGATGACCTCGATGAGCCCGTCGTCATGTTTCTGTGGCCCAAAGTCATTGTGCTCACTTGGGTTCCCCCATGGCATCGTCCCAGCACAATATCTACAGAACATAATGCCGAGCTCAGTCAGGATAATCTCATTTTAACGAACTCTAGTCTAGTTTCTCATGTCTAGATTATATTTGATCCTGGAATAAACATAATTTGGAACTTGGAATCTCTTTTATAATGAGGTTTTCAGGCCAAGTTTCCTGTAAAGGTTCAACGGTATGAAATTTGACGTCACTAGGATTTAAATTTCAATACCAAACATGAAAAAATAAAGAGGATCTATATCAAATAGCACATGAATTAATACCAGGATGTTCATACGTTCTCTTATAGTTACATAATATATTTGCACAGTTCCGTTTCAGGTCAGTTTACCTGGGGATGTTGAGGAACAGGAGGCACTGCAGTTTCATATCCTGCACTTTACTGGTTAGGTCAGTACCATCACACTGGACAGAAAATGAAAAACAAACCATAGGCCTTTGTGTATTTTGAGTATACGTATATATATATATTACAATTTTTGACCGGTTACAGGTTTTGACATATAGTCTTGGTACCTAACAAATTTAAATTAGACTCAATTGAGTCAGTTTCAAGCATTTGGGTCATATTACCCAAAAAGTGTATATATAAATAAAGTCAACTCACCACGACCCTGATGTGTTTGGACAGATCTTTAGAGCTGCCCATTAGGAAGTCTGAGAAGGCTGTCTGCAGAGGAGCGTATGTATTTGAACAAATGCGTCACATTTTGCACATTACACAAAGAATAAAATGAAATATCTACATGACTTTAATGGACAGACACTCACCCCTGCATAAAACATTTTATTGCGAAGTCGACTGTTGAACTTTTCTGGTTTAGCCTCTGAGAAAAAACAAAACAAGGTCTGTTTGAATCCTTTCACAAACCACTGATTTTATATATGCAAACTTTGGTTTTATAAACCAAATTCAAATCACACGAGTGAGTGGACACACCTCGGGATTCGTGAAACTCCAATGTCACGTGTGCATCAAATCCGAGGCTGAAATAATTGTTGAAGACGTCAATGGGAAGCTGAAACAGACGTGGAGAAGTCATTAGCCCTACCTCACCATTCATCTGAACACAAAAACTGGATTTGTTGTGGAGAGGCTGGAAGGATGGTGTTCTTCTGCTGAAGCCTAGCGCCCTCTACTGGTGTCCGCTCACCTTGTCGGTCTGGTGTTCATCCCTCTCCTCCTCACTGGCCTCTAAATTGGGTTCCACGCTCAGGTTCCATCGGTCCAGCTGGACGATGTTGCCGTCTTCTACATGGGACAAGATCTTGGTCACCGGTTCATCTGTGTAGCCCTTGAAGTCAACAAGTACACACATTTTCAGAAAACAATGAGAAAGTTCATGGATAGTGGGGTCATTTTCTATTGTTCTACCACTTTAATCTGTCAGTATTACCAGGTTTATGTGTTTAACCCTCCTGTTGTGTGTTCCCTATTGGTTTCCATGCAATTTGCCTAAAGATTGACAGTATGAAAAACAGAAAACCTCTATTGAAGCTTGAGAGACCAGAGACTAAAAAACTATAAAATATGTGAGAAATGTCATAATTCCCATCTATTTCTAGTGTATATTTCTATTGTGTTAAAGGTCGACCTAACCCACATATTTTTCTTTTCAAAATTAGCTGCACAGAATTTTACTTGGATGATTCAGAAGACAAGTCTTCAATTTTGAGTATACTTCAAGTCTTAAAATTCACAAATCCTCATGTATTTGATTGATTTTAGTGTTTGACAAGCTATAATCAATGTTTTGTGTTTTTACCTAACTCTACTGTTTTTCAAAGTGTTGCTTTTTGGCAGATTGCATGGAAACCAATGTGATCCCAACACAAAAGTTTTAACAGTATTTGATCAGCCTTTCCAAAACAAATCTGTGTCGAAAATTTGCATTCGCATTCATGAATGTCAAATTGACACCAACACAACAGGAGGATTAAACCATAAATCCTGCTTTTACATAGAAAAAGTGACCTCGTGTTGAAAACGTTTGTGTTGAAAAACGTTATATATAGGCGCCTCCCACGCCCACAAAGAGCTGGGCGAGTAGGACCTAAGGGCTTACACTTGCCTCTCTGAAATTGCCTACCATTACCTATAAAGTGTATAGGAGGACTTTCTAATATATATTTAAAGAGAGTGAAAACCTAAAATTGCATCTTGTATTTAAATTTTCAATCCTCAAAAAAAAAGAACAAAAAAAAAAAAAAAGAGGAAAAGTCCTAACTAACGCCAATACATTTATCAGAACATTACAACCAAGAGGATTCAGGTTCATACCCCGCCCCAGTTAAGAGTCCTGGCCAGGTCGTTTCCCGTCCCGAGGGGCAGAACGGCCACGGCGGGTTGAGGGTTCAACTGGAGTTCATCCAGCACTGAGAGAATCCAGCCAACCTGTCCAAACAGAGCATATAGAGAACACAACACGTGATGGACCCCATGAGCTTCCTGACCAGGGTCAATTCAAATCAACAGATGTGTCAGTCTAGGCAAACTTTGAAGGATTGGCTTGGATAAAGTGCAGGCAAAGTTAAATGACTTGATTTCTGCTCTTTTTGCATTGTTGAAAGGCAATATTCAAAAAAGCATAATAGAGGCACTATTCATGAATCATGGCTGATAGTACGTCTGCTTCATTAGTCACACTGGACATCGAAGGAACTGTTTAGTGCACTGCATTGTGGGAAATTTTGAGTCGAGTCAAGGCTGCATTTATTTGATATGTAAAAGCTGTAACGTTCTGAAATATGAAGGCCATGTCGATAACATTGCAGTGTTGGAAAATTTGCATACTGTGCACACACTGTATAAACAGTATGAGCAGCAATAATATTACCCACAATCCAGTTTCACTTAGATAAGAGCACAGATATTTGACTAACCGTTCCATCTCCGCCACAAACAAGGATTCGCAGGTTGGGCACTTTGCTGTACATTTCTAACCTTAAAAAGAAGAAGAGAAACTGTAAGAGGACAAGCTCAGAGCGGATAAAGAAAGAAAGTATGATGTATCATCTCTCACCCCTCTCTCGGACCTCCCTGAGTCAGGTCAAACACTTGCCGTGGGTTCAGGTACCACATGAAAGAGCGGATGATTTTGGTTCCCTACATAGAAAAGATAAAGTGCTGTTATGTGGCTAGTACAAAAGTATGCAATACAAACTCTGTGTCGGTTCTGACCTGGTTTCCGCCACTCTTCGGATTGACAAACACCAGCAGAGGCTTCATGAGCTGAGAAGGAATCGGTCTCACGACAAAGTGCTTCCATTTGCCATCCTGCTGAGAGATAAATATTAAAATATCATCATGTATATGACATATACGAGTCACTTTTCTTCAAAGTAGTTGAATGGTGTTTGCTACCTCTGTGGCTTTCCTGCTGGGTTTGGCCTTCAGAGAGGTTTTCTTCTTTCTTTTACTGCTCTTTAATGACGCCTGTAAACAGGATGATGGACACAGATTATACAGGTTTATAGGTACATATTCATTTTATGTGTTTACATTTGAGATGCAGATGACCTTTTTTTCACCTTGTTAAAAAACACTGTCTGAAAGACTTTGTCAGTCGATGCATCATAATCACTATTAGTACTTTGGATCTTTATTTGAAGGATATATAATATATACCGTTAAAAAGTTTGAGGTTGGTACGATTTTTTACCGTTTTTTAAAAGTCTTACTGTATCAAAAATACAGTAAAAACAGTAATACTGTGAAATATTATTATAAATTTAGAATAACTGTTTTCTATTTGAATACGTTTTCAAAATGTAATTTATTCCTGTGATCAAAGCTGAACTTTCAGCATCATTAATCCGATCTTCAGTGTCACATGATCCTTCAGAAATCATTCTAATATGATGATTTGGAGCTTAAGCAACATTTCTTATGATTATCTATGTTGAGAGAGTCGTGCTGAAAACTGTGATAATATTTTTCAGGATTCTTTGATGAATGGAAAGCTTAATGGAACAGCATTTCTTTGCTGTCAATTCTGACCAATTTAAAGGAGAACTCCGGTCAATTGTAACATTTTTTTGTAAATTTGGAGTGCTGTCAATACAGAGAACAATGACAAAAATCGGTGTTGCCTACACCGTGTTATCCTCTTTTTAAAATTTGCACCCTGTTGACTTCAATGGGGCAAGTTTTAAACCTGCTTTTAGCCTCTTAACATCCTTGATGTGTCATTACAAGTGCCCAGCGATGTTGAGTGATTCCTTCAGAGTGAACACGGTGAATCTGACTGCAGTAGATGTGAAAGATATGAATAAAAATGATGTTATTTCAGCCAGCGCTCATACCTGTATTTACATCCTGTTTTCGGTTGAAGTCCACAGTAGTCGATTGTCGAGTTTGGGCGCATGATCGTACGTACTAAACCTATGCGTGTGAACTCGACAATCGACTACTGTGGATAGACAGGTATGTGCGCTGGCTGAAATAACATCATTTTTATTCATATCTTTCACATCTACTGCAGTCAGATTCACCCGTGTTCACTCTGAAGGAATCACTCAACATCGCTGGGCACTTGTAATGACACATCAAGGATGTTAAGAGGCTAAAAGCAGGTTTAAAACTTGCCCCATTGAAGTCAACAGGGTGCAAATTTTAAAAAGAGGATAACACGGTGTAGGCAACACCGATTTTTGTCGTTGTTCTCTGTACTGACAGCACTACAAATTTACCAAAAAATGAGCTCAATGTTAAAATTGACCGGAGTTCTCCTTTAATGTAACCTTGCTGAAAAAAACCCCTTTAAATTCAAACTAAACTTTTTGAATGGTGGTTAACGTGGACTTTTTATTGCTCCTGACAAATAACAGACAAATTATGTTAACATATCAGCAAGCCAATTGGAACAATAAACTCAATATTTAAAATATTGAAAAAAGTAGATAGTCCTAATAGGACCAGCATATAACAAACAGCACTTCCAAACAAAATGGAGTCATGTGTCTTATGAACGGGTCAAATAAAGCCAGCTCTCCTCAGGTCAGATGGTACCTGCTGTCTGCGGACTCTGATGATCCAGGTTGGAGGGATGATGACAGCCGCGTGAGCACCGAGGGAACACGTCTCATCGATTTTCTGCAGCATGAAGCAGGTCACCTTGTTGTGATACTGTAAGACACATATCAAAGTGCATTGATATATAGTTTATTATACACTACCATTCAAACGTTTGGGTTGTAAGATTTTTTAATGGTTTTGGAAGAGGTTGATCAAATATTCAATCAAAAATATGGTGAAACAAAAAGTAATATTGTGATATTGTGAATATTATTACAATTTAAAATAACTGTTTTCTATTTGAATATATTTTTAAATGTAATTTATTCCTGTGTTGCAAAGCTGAATTTTCCACAACTTCAGTCTTCAGTGTCACATGATCCTTCAAAAAGCATTTTAATATGCTGATTTTGGTGCTCAAGAAACATTTTCTAATTATTATCATCAATGTTGAAAACAGTTATTTTTTTGGATTAAAACAATTTGTAAAAATAAAAGATTTTAACTGTCACGTTTGATCAATTTAATGCATCCTTGCTGAATTAAACTATTAATTTCTTTAAAAAAAATCTTGCTGACACCTAACTATTGAACGGTAGTACACTTGTACAACCATTGTAGAAAACTGATTTCAGATCAGATGTGCAACACTTACCGCCTGCTTACACCATGAGCAGCTGATGGCCACAATATCTTTATTGTGGAAGGAGAATTTCTGCTGGAAACCCTGAGGAAGGAGAGTGAAATTAGGCCATAAATGCTTTCTGGATGATTACACGTTTCATATTTTATGAGTGTTGCACTGACCTTTCCGCACTGCCGGCATTTTCCTTCTTGCCGTCTCCTATGGACCCAGTGATGTCTCATGTTTGGAGTCTGAAACACAAATAATCTCAGTTTTATAACAAAATTATACGATAATGCTTGTTTTTAAGAGACAAAAAGGCTTACCTCTCTGACATTTTTCATCCCTGGATCTTTAAATGATGCTTTACACCTGAAGTTAATCTGTTAAAAAGAATTTCATTTGTTGAGATAAAAAGTTGAATACATCCTAATTTCTATTCAGTTTGCAGTTTAACCTAAATGTCTAACCTTCTCCAGCTGATCCATGCATACAGTGTGAACAGCTATTTTGCAGGATGCACATTTGTGGCGAGGAAGAGATTTTTGCTGAGAAAAGAAAATGAAACTATTGGCATCTGCTTACACAACCTGATTGAAACAGGCATTAGTCAAGCATCTGAATATGTGCATACAACATCTGACCAGTAGAGAGAGCTCTTGTGCAAGATTACAAATAGAGGCATACTACTACAAACTACTCATTATGCTCTATGTTTAAGAATAAAAAGATGGGTCATCTACCAGGGACTTTGCAAAACAATACGTCTCCCCCACGTAACAGAAATCTCCAGATGGACTGTGCTCAAACCACACATGTTGGCCAAACTGGGCGTTTTCCTGTGGAAGACAATTAACCGGTAAGAAGTTACAAAAGATTATTGAAAGATTACTGTGATATGAGTTGGAGATGGGAGCTGCCACACAGATGAATGAGAATGCTAACGGACTGCCTTCTACAGGACCTTGTTTGTTAAAATACAGATGTGTAACTCACAGTCCAATCCACGGTGTTGCAGATTTCTTTGTTGGGTTCACATTTTGCAGGTATGGAGCCGGATTGGGCAGCGTTATCCTGCACACCAGCCTTGGCGATGGCTTTCCTGAGAAAAACACCATGACAGTGACATTAAAGACTAAACACACTGCCTGTGCCCATCACATCTTCACCAAGTTAAGCACTGATCAAAAACAATAAAATTAGAAGCATTTACCCTGAAAAGCTGGCATCTTATTTTATGCAGTGTTCCACCCATAAAGCCTTGGGGGTCTCTTTAAATTGCATCTGTTTAATTCTGTTTCAATCAATAAGACTATTTTCACCAGCCACCCACAAAGAGCATTATGGAGTTTTTTTTTGCCTCCAAATCTGTTTTCTGTACAACCACATTACACTGTGGATAGATAATTCTCAGCCTATATTATTTAGCTCACCAAATTTGCAAGATGCAGCACGCAATTTTATACTAATAAAACTCAATGTAACTGTTTTATACACATCTATATAGAATCTGAGCATCAACGTTTATGCTAACAAGGTAAGAGCAGAAACATCAATGTTCATGCTAAATGCTAACACAATAGACAAGAGCAGAACAGATGTTGCCTCTCCTTGTACAGGAACTCTGATGCAAGTAGTATGGCTAAACAAGAAGGTTTTCAAGAACGTTTATGCAAAGGAAACAGGAAATGCATTTATGAAGGCAAATATCCAACTTTAGCTTTAGGTGGGGCATTTCCAAGGTTTTTTGTAATCATTTTGTAATGAAAACCTTGCCTGTCCTGACCTTTGTGTCCTAATCCCTACAGAGCGATTCAGTGAAGCTTAGCAACCTGTTGATTAGAAGCCCACTGGGCGATCAGTAGTGATGATGAGTCACATCACCTCGCTATGGTAGTAGCTGTGCTAATGAGCGAGCACCATGGAGCTCGTATCCACGGGACGGAGAATGAGAAGGTCAATGCAATGAAAAGCTGCATTGGAACTACCTGCTCTTGCATGCATTCAATCTAAATGTTTGAATGCTTGAGAAATTACTAAAGATATTGCCTTGAAAGTAAGTGGAGATTTAGATGTATCTAATCAACAAGCCTGTACATTGTGTTACATTTACTTGGTCTTCTCTCATTTACTAGGTGCATTCACACTGACAGCAATTTGCAGTGGCAAACTGGCTTGATGTCATTCTTCTCTAATATTGGTGCAAAAAGAAAGTTCATGCAATTGTGCAATGGCATGATGCAGCAACTGTCGAGCAACTTCTTGACCTTCAGCGATGTAGTCACAGTCATTGTGGATGCACCTTTAATGTTACAAGCCTAAAGAAACCAACCAACAAGTATTTAGAACTTTCCTTTTCTTTTGAGTTCACAAAACTCACGCATTTTAAGTAATCTGAAATGATTGTTTTGAGTTTCACAAACTTGTTTCTTTTCATTTAGACAAACTTAAATTGAACTGAAACTGGGATTTCTATTTCCCAGCATGCTTTGCCATGACACTTGAAAGAGAGAGTAAATGCTAAACATAAGTTTTTTGTGCAATATTAATGTTAAGTGGGAGATTTTGTAGTGTTTAATGTTTTGCTATGCTAATTTAGAAGAGTTTCTGTTATGTTGGGTTTTTTGGGGGGTTACCATCATGATGATAAGTGGAGTTTGGTTTGAGAACAGATATATGTTAAATAATCTGTACTATGCTAATGCTATCAAAGCATTGTGTTACCAACTAGCAAGATAGCATTTACTGAATTAGCTAGTTAAAGCTAGCATTAAATTTCATTCAATTAAATTTCAAATTTCCACTACTAAAAATATTTAAGTTTAGATTACACGGTAATTTTAAGTTAAATGTATGAATTATCTTACTCAAATAGTTCAAGTTAAGGGCAATTAAAATGTATGAGTACAAAATAAACATTTGATCCAGTTGTGCTTACTTAAACTTTGAATTTCTAACTTAAAAAATTTGATGTAACTGATCACCTACATTTTTTTGAGTTTTGCCAAATTATTCCGGATTTTTATTTAGAGTGTAGTGAGAAATTAGTATTTTAGTAATTCAAAATTCACTTAGTTCAGCCGCTCTATATTTTGTTGTAGAGCACTAGGCCATTATGCTGGAACCCGTCCGAAATCAATTTCGTGAAGTACCTTTGAATGCAAACGCCGCCTGCAAAGTCATTTGACAGATAGGGCAGCAAGGCAACAAGTCAGCTGCCTACTTTTTAGGATACAGCCTTTGTGTTTTATGGATGTTTTTTGTTCTTGTAAGAACATTTTATGAAATCCTACGAAATCCTATGAACTGAGAGCACAAAATGATATAATATAATGACAATTAGACCCAACAACAGAAAAGATTTTACATACGACAAGAATCCAGTCCAAGACTCCAGACTGGGATCGTAATAAGCACCCAGGAGAGGATTGAGAGTCGCCTGAGCCCTGTTGCAGGTGGAGCTTCTTCGGTTAGGTAGCGGCAGGCCTCTTCCTGGCCAGGGGCTTCCCGCTTTCGAGATGGTGGAGACCCGACGACGGCGCCTCCTCTGGCTGCCGCGGCAGAAGCGGACGTGCGTGCCCATCTCCGCGTGGCCATAATGGGACGAGTTCCTCCTGAGGCAGCGGGGAACTCTGATCAACGGGTGGGCCTGGACACGCTCTGCCACCACAGCCAGAGGAAGGCAGTCCTGCTGGCATAAGACAGAGGACTCTTTGATTTCCCAGTCTGACACACTGGCCTCCTCCAGGTGCCCCTTGCGCAGCCCCGAGTGGCGACTCTCATCCGAGTGCCCGCTGGACTCATCGCTGTCACTCTCGCCCTCTAAAAACAGCACATCCGTGTGACTCCTGAACTTCGGGCAGCTTCCCTTAAGTTCCACCTGCCCTGGCAATGGACTACGGCCCTCCTCGTCCTCTTCCTCCTCTTCGGTCATCTGAATGAGGCTGGCCAGCAGCATGGAAGGGCCCAGGAGGTGTGTGTCTATATTGCGGAGCTTGCCTACCTTCTTCCGGCGTACGGCAAAGCGAGGATTGGCTTTCGGGGTGGTGGTGCTGGACCGCCGTCTTCCACTGCTTCTCTGTACCGGTTGACTGGTAGTGATTCGGGGTAATGCCTGAAGTTGGACACTGGATCGGCGTCGCTGGGCCAATGCAGTGGACGGAAGGCCAACGCTGGAGCGCCGACGGGCACGGCTGGTTGGCACCGCAATGCTCGGCCTCCTGTGTCGACAGGGTTCAGGCACATGGCCGTCGTGCACGGCTTCTCCTGCCTCCTTCCTCTTAAAATGTCGTCTGAAAAAAGTGTCCATGGTGGCTGGAAGGATACAGTTCCCTTTCTAATGTTCCCGCTGAGGCTGTTGATTGAAAATTTAGCCTGTCAGCATAGATTTAGCATTTTAGCACTACGTTCAGAAACTACTGAAAGCTTGTCACACTGACCTCCATTGAGCAAGATTTAAAGCTAATCCTTAAAATCGAGATAATCTAGATCGTCCCAGTACAAGCCAATGCTTCCGGACATCATCAAATTTAGGAAATTATTTTACGAAAACACCTCGTCAACAACAGACTAGCATGAATAGCAGTTAGTGAATCTGGTCTACCAAGAATGTCTTCTTGGTTAGCTTAGTTAAAAACGCTGATGGCGACTCCAGCATCCACAACACAACATACAGTACGCTGGTACTTTCAGAAGGAAAGACTAGACATGAGAGTTCATACTGGTCATTAACATTGTTATGAAGGCAGAAAGCAAACTCCGCCTGTCCTAGCACAGATTTTCCAGTGGTTTACGACGGGACAATTTGCCTTCCAAATCGTGTTAATACTAGCAAAGCCAGTTGCCCACAAAGGCGCATTGTGAATCCACAGGTGATGACATCATGCCATCATGACGTGAAAGGCACTCAAGGAAATGAAGCTCTGCTCGGCTAACGTCCTGATTATCACACGGGGATGTCCGGGGCAGATTATAAGGGCTTTCTGTAGTGACTGCCTGGACTAATTATAGTAACGTAACTAGTCTCATCTCATTAAGAGACGATATGACCTAGACAAAACTCTCAGGGTAAGGAATGACACTTATTGATGATTTTGTCAAGTATTGTATAGGCACTCTATTATTTACACTAAACATGGTATTGCACTGCAGTAGGAGTGACAGTACATTACATTGAAAAATCACTGAAAATTGTCCTAAAAAGAATGTGTGTCCGCACCAAACAGTTTTCCATCTTGCTCATCACGCAGGGTACGGAAGTGAGACTCAATCAAGACTAATTACTGTCAGGGTCATATCTAGCAATGCTATGTAATTAATGAAGTGGGTTTTCTTTAGTACCAAAGTCTGAGTTTGGAGTGATTAGCTCCATCTAAATCTTTAAAAAAAAGTGGGACAGTAATATCACGATAGTTTGTCACTGATTACACAATGATTAGTGGTTCTGTTTGTTTACATCGCGACAAATTTAATTAAAAGCACAGCCTTAGACTATTTTAAATATTTCTAATAATAATTTTAAATTACTTTAACACAACTGAGGTATCTCTTTAAATGTCTAATTATCAATATATATATATATATATAATCCCTTATAAAAATCCCTTATATGGAATATATATATATCGTAAGGCCATTATACATAATTGACATATAATAATAATAATAATTCATTTTTTAAATATAATATTATTTTCAATATAAAAATAATATAAAATTACTATTTTTTTATTATTTTTATTAATATTATTCTATTTAATAACATTACTATATTTCTATTACTTCTTCTTAATAGCATTCATAATTATATTTGTAAAATGAAAATAATATTTCTCAATATAATTAAGAATTTGCACTTCTAAGCTGTCCATATCATTTGTTATTATACCTGCTACAATTATATTGATTTTATAATACACAAAGCCAATGTAAAAAAAAGTACTCAATATAAGAACAACTGGTCCAAACTCACTGCTAAATGTCCAGAGTACAAACCTCTCTAAACACTAAGTTCTAAAGCTTAACTCTGCATTTCTCTCCAGATATTAGTCAACATCAACAACAACAAAAAAAGATATTATACGACCTGAGAGTTTAGCTCCTGTCTCCTTCCCTGACCGTCTCCTCACAGTGAACTGACAGAGAAAGTCCAAGAGATGAACAGGTGAGACAGCCTCCCCCAACACACACACACACACACACACACACAAACACACACACACAAAAAACAACAACACAGCACACAGACAGAGATGAACAGGTGAGACAACCTCCCCCAACACACACACACACACACACACACACACACACACACACACTCTCACAACAACAACACAGCACACAGACAGAGATGAACAACACAACTCAAGCCTACAGGAAGAGAAACAAGCACCCACAAACAACACGGCTCACTGGGAAGCAGTCACATAGGAAAACATCACATAGGAAAGAGCCATCGACTAGGCAGGAGGTAGCCGGTAGGAGGGAATGCAGGGAGCATCGAAACCTCCGGTTTAAAATAATGACCAATTATCAGCTTAACCCTGGGAGTTTGTGCAAGACGTACACGAGCACAAACCGCCGCTATCACTTTCTAGACTCCTAGATCACGTTATGCAGTCTTCCTGGCACATATGTGTGGCAGACACCAAGTGCATTACAGGAAAACAATTAATGGTTTTATGATAATTATCTCCCGCATGAACATTTTGCAAAGCTGCTTCCGCTTTTAAACAGACCGTTATGCATACTGCTTAAGAAAAAGAGGACATAGCACCAATTCTGGCGCAAAATAACCCGCGACATGCAACACCCACAGCTGTGAAGATGATCTGTGAGGTTTAACCCACGAGAGCGCTATCAGGTTTAAACAGCGTGCCGTTTTTTTAACCATTGTAAAGCTAATCGTAAAGATGATGGCTTTAGTGAGGACACCTTGTGTCTATTCAGGTCCTCTAATAGGACGACACGGCGATGCCACTCCACCCCAAAAGCACAATGACTGTCATTTCCATTTCAAGGCCCTTGTGCTGTTGCATTATGGATCAGCGCAAGAGAACACCGGTGAGTGGTGAATGCGCTTGAATATCAATTCGACAACGTATAACAAACATCGCAGTTTTGTTACGCAGGGGGTTCGTTTACTATCGGTCTTACTTTAGACACCGAGTGTCAATACGAGCCACTTGATTGTGTTCCTTGTTCTTGGGTGCACTTCTGTGCGTGACGGATGCTCACAGAGCTGGCGAATCGGTGTGGAAGTAATTACTGTCTTTTAAGTGATGGAGGCGAGAGATCTGCTGGCTGTTACCATGGAGTGGGACATCATGGCAACCAAACCCGCTTAGCTGTCCCTTAGTCACTGTGAACTTCACTTGATATATAGAAGCCCACCCCATTGACATTTTATTACAAAACAAATTATTATAGGGAACACCCTGTGGTTAAAGTCAACATGATATCAAAGTTAAACCCATTTACAACACTTTCATAATGGTCTTAAATAATCAGTGCGCAACACATCAATGACAATTACATCAAGTTTGTCCTCGTAATCTTTTATTCTAGGCCACAATGTCCTCTAGTATACCATTTAAATGTTTGGGGTCAGTAATAATTTTTTTTTTTTTTTTTTTTTTTTGAAAGACAAAAATAAATTAACACTTTCATTCAGCAAGGATGCATTAAATTGATCAAAAGTGACCGTTAAGATATTTTATTGTCATAAAACATTTAAATTTCTTTCTTTTGAACTTTCTATTCATCAAATAATAATAAGACAGGTTTCCTGAGCAGCAAATCATCATATTATAATGATTTCTGAAGGATCATGTGACACTGAAGACTGGAGTAATGATGCTGAAAATTCAGCTTTGATCACAGGAATAAATTTTAAATTATATTCAAATAGAAAACACTTATTTTACATTGTACACTTTTAAAAATGATATGATTAATAAGTTATGACAACATGTGTTTTTACATTGCTTTCACTCATCAAAATAAGTGAAGCAATTTTCAACTTTTTTATGTTATACAAGATTCAACTATTTTTTTTAAAATCAGTCAAATGTAATTTAAGTTGAAATGACTTAAAAAATCCAAGTTGATTGTACTTACAAATTTAAGGAGCAACTTAATGCAAATAAATGCAGCCTTGGTGAGCATAAGAGACTTCTTTCAAAAAAAAAAATATTACCAAACAGCAATGTACATCTATTTATTTTCCAAAAGTACTATTAATTTATTAGCAGTAAGAAATGAACAGTGGAAAAAATACATCTGTGTGTCAAATGGAGATAACTAATGGATCAATCCATACAGGATTTGAATTTACCAGCTCAAAGTCTGTAACAATTACGCTACAGTCCACCACCTCTATTATTATTATGATTATTATTAGAGATACATTTAGCATATAATAGAAAACCAACTTTAGTCAACGTGAAATCAAAACTGACCCCATTTACTTGCACATTCATTGCGTCTGATTTATCAGTGTATATTATTTCAAGCAAATCCCTCTTCCTTTTTTTCCATGTTTCTGAGCAATCCCTCTGATGTTGCAGGAAAGGTGAATGTTGGATTGAAGGGGGAAAAGGATGGCAATGCCACCACCTGCTGGATAGGAAACACTGAGACCACCATTTAAACAAAAAACGCTCCATCCACATAAACACTTCTAAAATCTATCTATATAATTAAAAAGAGAGATTATAGAAATTGCATTTTGTTTTATATTTAGTACTATTTAGCTGCCCTGATACATATCTCACAAGACAAAATTATCTTTTTTTAAGTTTACACACCTTTTGTTTCCTAATATTTTGTGTCGCCACCTCATGCGCAATGACCGTTTGTGGATTCTGTGATTTCTGATTAGTGCACATTTTGTAATTATTTTATCTTATGATTTTTGTTAAGGAAGATAACATCTTAAAGATTCTGCAGGAGGAATGTGAATATGATCACAGTTGTACTGTATGTGAATAAAGGTATCAATGGCCACACAAAAGAATGAGAAATGGTATTTATACATGTCATCTGATTTTGCGACATACTAGAAATATTTGTATTACATTACACAAAACAAATCGTGTCGTGCCACTGATGATCAGAGAAAAATCCTTGATTTTGTCAAGAGTCTTGTTCATTTCCATCTTTGTTCTGCAAAATTGATCAGTTCCTATGATTGCACTTCCTCCACCACAACGGTCAGACCGCAGACACAACACAACATTTGTATGTCGTTCAGCAGAGAGCGCTTCACGAGCAACAAGACAGCATTTACTGTATGAGCTGAATGGGTTTTTTTCCTATTTCTTGGCATAGCAACATAATGTTGGTTATTTTTAGAGCCTATTTCAAATTCCAGACTCATTCCAGGAGTTTCCTGTCAGTTTCTCATAGGGCTACTTGATTATGCAAAAATCATAATCATATCTATTTTTATCGCGGTGAATGTTTATATGGTTGTCAATGAATGGGACACTAAATATAACTATTTTCCCAACAAATAGCAAGAATAAACCTGGTTTCCTCCATGGTTCCTGTTCTTTCCGTCAACAAAGCATTTGAATGCGAGGAGCTCGTAATCACGACTTCAGAAGTGGGAAGTCGGAAATATCCAATAGCACTTGCAATACGCACATGTTCACTTTCCCACACACATTCAGGCACCAACAAAGGCCTACAGATCTTCATAAACCTGAGACTCTGACCCTGATCCATACTTAGCTCCAGCATAAAACGAAACGTTAAAGATAGCTGCAGAAATGGGCCTGTTCCTCCAAGGGGCGGAACAGCGCAGCCATGCAAACGAAGTCGTGCGAGACGGGCGCGAGTGTGTTCAAGGAAACCTGTGCCTACCTGTGACCTGAAAAAAAGCAGTTGTTTGATGCAATCTGCACTTTTAACCGGCCGTTTAGATGCACAGAACTTCCTGGCCCTAGGAATCCAGTCAGAACTCTCTGTACCGCAGTGATACACAACCTGTGTCCCTCAGGTGTCCTAGCTGTGCATGGCATTATCAGATTACACACATCAACACAGCCGCGAACAGGTGCCTCATCAGCACACAGAACAGGTGGAGTACAGACACACACACACTTCGATGGACGGAGGAAATGGAGAAATGGTCATTTATTTTGAAATATTGACAGAATAAAGTCAATTTCTATGTTTGACAGCTTTATATTTTAAAACTAGCTATTGTAGTCAAAAATATTTACTAAAACATAATTATTAATTAGGCTAACACTAACAGGATTAATATGATTTGACTACAAGTAAAAACAAAAATATGTTTTAGATTTTTTGAAGAAAATATTTGATGCTTGCCTGTGCAAAATTCATTCACAGTGCTGCGAGATTGTAGGTGGTTGCTAGGATGTTAGTATGTGCTATATAGTAACATCCGTTAGTTGCTAGGATTTTGGTTGCTAGGATGTTCTGGGTGGTTTTCCGGGTGATTGCTAATTAAACCAAACCTAAAAGAGTCTAACAAGTCTTAATGATATTTTTGACTGAAGATATGGCTTGGGTCCCTCGTTCAATTTAAGTGTCTTTTTTATTTATGCAGCACAAACATACAAAAAAAAAAGTTATGTGCCAAATTTTAATACTTAAAGGCAGTGCTCATCCAGAAATTAAGGTACTGTCATCATTTACTCACCCTCATGTCGTTCCAAACCTGCATTTCTTTGGATCACAAACACAGCTGTTGACTGTTTTTGTCAATGCAATAAATGTAAATGGGGTCCAAAACAACATTGGCCCCCCATTGACTTTCATTGAATGGATGAGAAAGAAAATCATGAAGGTTTGGAACAACATACAAGTGAGTAAATAATTACAGAACTTAAATTTCTGTCTGAACCTTCCCTTTAAGGTTAGAGGGTTCATCAAATATGAACAATACAGCAGTATGAGAACTATCTAGTGATGCTTGACTTAAGAAAATGCCATTATCAATAAAGGCGAATCAAAAACTGACTAAAGCCCTCATGAAACCAGACTGAATTCTCAGGGTGAATTCTTCTCAAACTCTCACTTGGAAAAACTGGTTTTTCATGCTCAAAAATGAAGCAAGGGAACTTCCATTGTCTGTAGTGCAATAAAAGCCAACTGCAAAACCTGCAAAAACATTCCAGTCACACTTGCAGAGTTGCATTAAAGTCTGATTGGACTCTTGTCGGATCTAATCGGATACTTGTCTAATCAGGTTTTGTTTGTGCAGGTTTTTCACAGTGGAAAGCAGAAAAGCAGGATCTTTAGACTGCCATTATTTTCAACACTGAATTAGAGAGTCCATAAAATAAAATACAAATAGCATATAAATAAACTTCCATTGCCTGTAGTGCATTTAAAAAGCTAACTGCAAAACCTGCAAAAACAGCTTCCGGCTGATTACGTGTCTGTGTCTGGTGGGATACTTTACTTGTCTAACCAAGATTTGTTTGTGAAAGGTTTTCATAGTGGAAAGCAGAAAAGCAGGATCTGCAAAAAGCTTCATTTAGACTTAGAAAATTCTGGTAGGGCTTGCAGGTCAAGAAGTTTATAAAGAACTGATTTGAGTGATTAAACAGCAAATTACACAAGGATCCGCACTTTTCTCTGCCGCCAACACAAAATTACATCCAACTTTGAAAAATTCTAAGGTTCTTTATTGGCAGCTATGGTTCCATAAAGAACCTTTAAATCCATGGAAGCTTTCCATTGGACAAAATATTCTTTATAGTGGAAAAATGTTCTTTCAGTTGTTAAAATGTTCTTAACATTAACAAAAAATGAATCTTACTGAAAGATGCTTTGGGGAACCCTAAATGATGCCTCTATTGCATCACTGCAAAACCCCTTTTTGGCACTTTAAGGGTTTAAAGATGAAGGGATTAAACAGCATTAAGCTATGAAACAGGAGAAGTCTTAAGAGTGTGTTCACACTTGTAGTTCAGTTCGCTTGGTTCGCCTGGTCAGGACAAAAAAAAAAAGAAAATTCACATTGGCATTTTTAACACCAAACCTAACCTAAAGACATAGGGATTTGTTCCCAACCCGATTGGTCGGCTTTTATTACGTATATTTTGTGACCGAACATCCAAAACAATACTGTGTTCTGGGCTAAATGCACTTGTTGTATGTGTGTAACCTACATATGATAGTATTTTGACCAGCTGAGAACTCGTGAAGAGCTTATAAAATGTGTAAAGGAGTCAAAACAGCATCAGGAATCCCTCCGTCCCACACATAAACGAAGATCTGCAGCGAGGAGACGTAGTTCTGATGCCTGTAAAGTACTGTGATGGGCAACATCGTGACTATGATGAGAAAAAAACAGGTATGCTTGAGCATTCTGTCCTTTTTATTGACATCTTATGACATCTTTCCTGTAGCTCAAACAGTAGAGCGTTGGTGCTTGCAACGCCAAGGTCATGGGTTCAATTCCCAGGGAAAGCAAGAGTTGATAAGAATGTAAATGTGTGCCTTGAAATTCAATGCAAGTCGCTTTAGATAAAAGCGTCTGCCAAATGCATAAATGTAAATCGTGTCCCATTTTTGGTTCGTTTACATGTCTTTGGTCAGTGTCGCGTTCATATTTCATTCGAACCGCACCAGAGTTTGTTTGGAAGCGGACTAAGACCCATCTTTTCAGCGGTGTCAGTCTATTTCGGATGGTAGAGTTCACACTTCAGAATGAACCGCACTAACAATCGCACATACCACCCTTAATTTAGGTCAAGGACTTTGAAAGAAGAACAGAATCCAACCAATCAACAACAAAACCTGTCCATTCAGAGGTCAATGCAGGTCATGTACTAAGGGTGGCCAGTTCAAAACCCACTATAGGCTGACTTTAACCCTAAAAGAAACCTTTTGCAGTTTTTTAGATTATACAAATATGTAGCCTGCTTTTTACCCTTTAAGGGGACAATTTTGAACCATGCAAAAATGAACCATGACAAGATAGTAGTGAGTGGAGAAGATACAAAAAGAAACACGTACTTCTGCTTTCTCTGCTATCTCACATCCTCATGTTATTAATGCCTTGTCTCAGTTTTTCACAGGTACACACACAAGGTTAAAATCACACAGATCTAAGTCAACTCAAGGTGCACGAGGTCAGGAGTGAGGAGCACAGGTATCCGCTGTTCTCCCAACAGGTCGGACAATTATAGTGCGTAATTAATTGCTTCTCCAATCCATTAAAGGCATCTATTTCCAGATAACCACAGGAGAACGAAGGATTAATTTAGACGCCTGATGAAATTTCCAAAGCGCACATCACCTGAGGTGATGTCATGGGAGTTACTAGTTCATTTTTTTTAAGTAGAAATAGTTACATTGAAGGTTTGGAAAGGTTTTTTACAAAGTGTTTCCTAGAAAGATGAAGCAGGTGGTGCCTTTTACCACAGGGCTGGTCCAAGCAAAACACAAGTTTAAATTGCAAATAGACATCAGACGTGCTGTATCAGACGTGCTGTTTCAGGCACGAACGTTCAATGTAAAGAAAGGGAAGAGACACCACAAGTTCCAAATATGTATAATATTTGTCTTTAAAGTTGGGGAAAAAAATCCTATTATGATAATTCAACATTGAAGTTTAGAGTCCATTAAATAAAATAATAAAGCCTATAATTCAAATAAAATAAACTAGCCCATTTTGGCGTTTTTAGTTCTTCTTCTTCAAAAAAAAAAAGACATTATTTTTCAGTTTAGGGTCTAATTCTCACTATTAACTAGTTGCTTATTAGCATATTACTAGGATATTGGCTGTTTATTAGTACTTATTAATGCCTTATTCTACATGACATTCTACATCCTTTAATCCTGCCAATACCGAAACATAACAACTACCTTATTAACTATTAATAAGCAGTAATCAGGAGTTTATTGAGGCAAAAGTCATAGTTAATAATGAGAATTTGACCCTAAACTAAAGTAGGACCTTATTTCTAATTTACATTGAAATTGAGAGTCAATACAATAAAATAAAATAAAAAAGCCTACAAATAAAACAAAACAGCTTATAATTAAATTGAGAACAAAAAGGTTGAATTTAAAACAGACTCCAGACATACTGTTCCAATCACGAATGTTTGGAGTAAAAGGGAAATAAAGAAATGACGTAACGTTTCCTTTTGAACAACACTTAAGTTCCGAGTCTATTCAAGATCTCAAACACCTCACCCACCTTCTACCAAAGATCCGCAGTCCAGAGAAGCTCTTGGTGTTGTTGGGACAAGGTTGAGCTGCAGGGGTTGTGATGGACAGGTCAGAACACGACGAGGAGGCGGAATCAGGACCTCCGGGCTCTTCGCCGTCCAGGAGAGCCTCCAGGGGTCGGGACAGCCCCTCCACCTCTCCCTCTGGGTGAGGGTTTGACTGCTCCATCTCAGATGTGCAACCTGACTCCTCCTGTCACAACTTCAGACGTGACGGTCACAGGAACCCAGTCCATCAAAGTCTCCATAGCAGATGAAAAAAAAACTTTCGAAGACGAGGTTCAGAGGTGGTGTGGGTGGACGTGAACTCCACTGACAGTACGGCTTAGTCAGGCAATCGTGCAGAAAAGCACGGCACAGCACCAGGAAGTAGATCTTGTGTTGCGGGTACAGTTTTGACAGTTAACGTCCCTTCTTTTATCGTCCATGGGCAACAGCCAGTCGACTTCCTCCTCCTCCTTCACGGCTCACCTACTGCAGCTCAGCTGCTTGTTTGGCAAGAAGCTTCCCTCTCAGCAAACTCTCTCTCTTTCACTTTCTACACATGAACCAGGCATGTGTGCGCAATCCAGGAAGTGTCAAACAGGTGTAGGACTCTTAGACGTGTGGCTACCTGTCCGTGTCCTGCTGTGCAGCCTGACTGGCTCGTTGACGTTCGAACACACACTTTTATCAGGTCTTCTCTCTCTTAACACCTCCCCCGCACCACGTTCTCCCTTCACTGGTCCAGGTTAGGACAGGAGTGTGTCACCATCTATTGGTAGATCAAGAGAATTGGTGAAAACTTCAGCGGTAAACCATCACAGGAAGCAGTCGACAATGCACACAAATTTAAATCACACTTTGCATGATGGTATTACATAATACGTTTCTACTAGGAGAAGAAGGTCGCTTCGTCAAATCTAAAGGGTCAAAGTGCAAAAGAAGAGTACGACGGGAGTTTTTCTGCATTATATCGTCAAAGTGGGTGGTTTTGTTCACATCTGATTAAGTCATCACTGTATTTCTGCAGTACTGTTCTAACTTTGGAACAGATGAGCGGATCAGGCCTCCCTCCCACTCAGACTTTACATAAAGACGTTTGGAGCGAGGCCCACGGTTCATATACAAGCTTGTTACACACACACACACGTCTTGAGCTGCAACTGCATTTCTGTTTCAACCTTAGTTCTATTGTCTAAGGACAAAATTAAAGCTTTTATTGGATTGGCGGCTCAGTTAGCAATGCTAACCTCAACTGTGAAGTCTAAATCTGTTGGCAGATTCTAATTTGATACAAATATATAATATGATGTACATACTGGAATAGAGTGGCAAAGTGAAAGTGCAAGAAAACACATAAACAAGCCTGTTGGAAAAAAAAAAAACATGATCAGGATTTTATTTTTGGTGTTGTTATTGTAAACTAAATATATTAAAAAATGTTTTCCGTAATTGAAATAAATATAAATATTAGATGGAAAAACAAAAAATTAGAAATGATGCCAACTGAAGTACTAAAATGACTAACTAAAACTGAAATAAAATAAATTAAAGCTATATGTAAATATAGAAAATGACATAAAATGGCACATAAAAATTTAACTAAAATTAAAATGGAAACTGAGAATATAAACATAAAAGCTCATTCAAAATATTATTAAATACTATATAAATAATACTAAAATAACAATCATATTTTACTCCCCAAATAAAATAATAAATATGTATTTAAATTTATTAAATAAAAATTGCCATAATAAAAAATAAAAAATACAAAGAATTCACGTAAAAATATATTTCTGGATAAAGATATATTTTTGCATTGTGGCATTATATGACAGTTAAACACATATCCGAACATATTCTCATTCTTATCTCATTCCAATTACAAAAAAAAAAAAAATGTCAAATTTATTTTATAATACATTATTATAATATAATACATTATCCATCCATTATATATTATTTATAATTGTTTAGGTATTTAAGCATTTGTTTTACTTCAATGTATATATTTATATTTATTTAATTATAATTTATGCCAAAATTATTGTTTCCAGACAGACTATATTACAATAAAGGAGAATTCCAGCTCAAAATAAAACATCTGGATAAATACTAAAGAGTTTTTTACTAGGGTGAAATATGACTCTTTTTGTAAGATTCACTTTAACTGAAGAAAGTAGTGCTGACAGAGCCGCTGATATATTCCTGTGGAATTTTGAGTGAGGACACAGTAGTGTTAACTTTGTCCTAGTTCCTGTGAGGTTAAAGTTCAGCCAATTTCACACGTGTTCCGATCTCCCCCGGCAGCAGAGGACAAGAGAAGAGCTCTTCTGCTATGCACCATCCACAGAGATGATATTCATATAAGCACATGGATATAATCCCCTCCTACACACTGGGTTCAGTTAGATAACATATACTGGGCTGCTCAGGTAGGGAAAAATAGACAAAAAGTGGGAGGAGAAAGAAAGAAAGAAAGAAAGAAAGAAAGAAAGAAAGAAAGAAAGAAAGAAAGAAAGAAAGAAAGAAAGAAAGAAGCCGAACAAGGAAAATTTCAGAAAGGAAGGATAAAATGGAAATAAAAATATATAAATGCATTATATAATAAATGTACAGAAACTTCATCCTTGATACTTTTTCTTGCAATCTCAGGCTCCCGACTGGTGAACGTGATTTCACCGAGTGCAAAATGTTCCTGGATCAACATTGTTGATCCTGGAACAACATTTCAATCAACCAATCAGATTTGAGGGACAAGTTTACTATGTTTACTTTACTATGTCAAGTTTAGGCTTACAACCAGGGTTAGGTGCTTCTACATCAGTGTTATTCATCTATCATTTTTCGCTGATTTTAGGTATAAGTTATAGGTAGGGTTAGGTTTAGGGGTATGGTTAGGACTAAATTTCCGGACAGGAATGTTGTTCCAGGAAATCGTTGATGTCTTATATAATATAACATAGTGCTAAAAACAATTAGAACACCTAAGCAATTGCATGGCAACACCCTAGCAACCAGCCAGAACACCCAGGCAATCACATTACTGTGCAGAAAAAACAAAAATAAAGAACACCTCAAGGCAGATGTAGACTAGAGGCAGAGTTATGTTAGAAATGTTCCTGGATCAACATGTTTTGTTGATCCTGGAACAACATTCCTGTCCAGAAATTTAGCACTAACCCTATCCCTATCCCTAAACCTAACCCTACCCATAACTTCTCCCTAATATCAGAGAGAAATGATAGATGAATAACACTGAAGTAGAAGCAACTAACCCTGGTTGTAAGCCTGAACTTGACGTAAACTGTAAACTTGTCCCTCAAATCTGATTGGTTGATTAGAATGTTGTTCCAGGATCATGTTGTACTTGGTCAAATCACTTTCACCCCAGAGGTATGCGTCTAAAATCTCTTCTAGAATTCAGTCTAATCTGAATGCTCATTTGAACAACAGAAACAACACATTATGTAAAGAAATCCTTGTCAGTTAATGTGATTGCAGCTGTTTTAGCCTAAATCTGAGACTAAAACCCTGGTGACACCTGAAACACACCCGCACTTCCTGAAACACACCCACACTTTCACCAAACAACTCTGTCAGTGTGTTATGTTTAAACTGCTATTGATAACTAACAAAAACGGATGACTGATACGTTACAGACCGTGACACATATGTTATATTTACATAATATGACATTTAAAATAGCTCAAGGGAATTTCAGAGCATCATTCGTCATAAAGGGAAACTCGAAGCACGGCGAGTCACATGATATGCATGACACAATGCATTCTAATGTGTATTTGTGATTACAAGGAACTAAAATTAAACCTAACATAAAACCATTTAAACCAAAAATCACTGCAGATGATTATCAATCTTATTAGAGATATTAGGTAGCACATAAATGTAAATAACTGTAAAAATGTATGTAACATAAAATACCCCAAGGTACATAACTGATACAAAAAATATAATAATAATAAATATCAATGAAATATAATCAAAAGTGATGCTATAAAAATTTTAAGGTGAGTCCTTACATACAAAAAACATAATTTTATAAATATCTTATTGTAAAAGTATTATCTCTTCAATAGAATATAGACTGACTAACTGCCTTGCATCTAACATTCATACAGCTTCTGCTGCAGCGCTAGAGACGATGATATATTTATGGTCAAAATGTTCTCGTCTGTCACAAGCTGTTTCAGGCCGGTGGAGAGATGTGCAGATTTGATTCTAAAAGTAACTATAGATTGCCCAACCTTAATATGTCACCATCATCTATGCTTGTGTGTGTGTAATAGTAGCAGTAGTAGAAGGTTTAATCGTGACTTGAATCGTGAAACTAACTACTGTCCACAACAGACCAAAGCTGAGTCCATGAGCCACAGCTTATTTCCTTTTATGCTTCAGCTTTTATGTCAGTCCGCTTTGAGGTTTGGCTGAGCCAGGACACTAACCCAATTCTGCCTGATGAATTCAAAGTTATTTAGAGACGCAGGTTTTGATGTAGAAGAACAGGTGTTGCTGAAAAACCCTTTGTTCTGACAAAACATCCTCCCTACACACACAAGCAGACCACCCGCTCCGAAACGACATATGGGAAGTGAGTGACATGACTGTGACCACATTATGCCCGAGGATGCACTTTCCGTTTTTTTCTTTCTTTCTTTGTTTCTTTCTTTCTTTCTTTCTTTCTATCTATCTATCTATCTATCTATCTATCTATCTATCTATCTATCTATCTATCTATCTATCTATCTATCTATCTATCAGACTCAGAGCTCTGCTCAGTGTAAGCTATTGTATCACATACAACAAAATTATACTACAAAGCAGGAACTCTGGGATCTCATTTAGCCTGAAAGGCTGGTTTAATGTCATTTGATGCTTTTGATTGTGTGCTGATTACTGTGACCTGTTTAGATTCATCAAAAACATCAAGAGGCGAGAGAGAGAAAGAGAAAAGCTGTTTGATTGTGTGTCCATTACAATTAAACCACAGAAACAACAGATGGGCACAAAACAGACATCAGCAGATCATTCAAGCTAGATCTGAAACAAATGTTTGCAAATCCGTTTTAGGCCGGATTAGTTTTAGGCCTTTAAATACAGACTCTTTCGATACAATACAACTGGTTGGCAATGTATTATGATGTGTTTTATTATTCTTTTCTTTCATACACTTGATGAAAACGTTAAGTGTCGCTTAGGCCTACTGCTGGATCAGCCCAAAATCAATGTGAAGTTTCAGGCAGGTTAGGTTAGCTACAAGACAGCTTGATATATGCTTTTTACCACAATATCCTTTAAGCAAGCCTACAAAGTAAATATCTGGCTTTCAATACTTTAAGCAGCTGTTATCTTTATAAAAGCCCCAATTATGATGAAGATATCTTCATCCTTTGACAGTCGTGAAATGTCACAAATCAATGCTTTAAGCAGAGACATCCATATGACTATAGATTTCCATAAGAGTACATCGCTTTAGATAATGACACAGTATCACAGTCGGCATACTGATGCTGAATGTGTTTTATTAGACTAGTTAAAGGTCGCCTGCAGTTTTTGTTAAGTAGTTTTTGTTTAGTAGTAGTAGTTTTCAGCTGGTCACGTGATTGCAAGGCCGCGAGCTATCGACTCTCCATTTTAAATATGCATTCATACATATATATTTTGGGGGGAGGGGTGCTATTAATTTATTAAGGTTTAAAATAGTTTATTTAGACAAAAAAAAAAAACTGAGTGGACCGTTAAATTGCACTTCTCAATATCTGTCACATGGAGAGATTGGTTGTTGCACAATGGCGCCCCCCATTGGTCACTCTAGGACACCGGGCAGATCTACGGTAGGAATCCTACAGCACCATCCTCCTACACTACCGTTTTGCAGTGCTCGAAGCCTACACGTAACCTTGACACTGGTTACGACAGTATACGAGTGCAAACAGTGTGTAAGTAAAAGAACAATGTATATCACTGTTGTTTAAAAAAAGTACAAAGAGTACATTACAATAGTCACCTGTACTTTTTCCCCATCCGAAAGCATCAGTTTCTTCCGGCTGTAAAAATGCGCCACACATGAGCAAATGGAGCGGGACCCAGTATGGAAAAAAAAAAGAAGAGTAAGAAAACACTTTGATCAGATCAGATCAAGTTTAGGCTCTCATCATACCCAGTGCAGTTTTTTTTAGCTTTCGCTAGTGTCGAGTTTTAGTCAGTACAATGGCTCCATCTACTGTTCCCAACAGGCAAAACGCTTTACACAGGCAGAAAAGGCCAAGCTATCCTATTCATCATATTATGAATATATGCCAAAACATTCAAGCCAGGCTGTAAAGTAGACTTCATTTCACAGCATCTCTATATTTAAGTGGAATATAAATGACTGCAGAAACGTGACAGACTGAATAATGATGTAGCAAAGCAGTTCAGCAGAAGGTTTTAAAGGAAAGAAAAAAAGCCATGATGGATGAAAACACAATAGCCTACACTGCTGTTTTGTGTAAGACATTACATGAGAATACTAATGAATTCTTGATTTTTTTTTCTTTTTTGTGGAGTTTATAGAGGCAAAATTATAAATGTGTCAAATTGCTTACCGTGGACTGAAGTTCCCAAATACTTTTGAAGATTGATTTTAGGCTTTAGAGTCTATATGTGATGTTAAAGTCATGGTGGCATTTAGAGCTTTGCAGGAGAACATTATTAAATTGGGCGTCTTGAGACTAGTGAAAGGTGGCAGCAATAAATGACAGAACAGAGTGGAGAATAAAAGGGTCATGATGATTCAATAAGCCGGTTATTTTCTTTAATATTTTATCTTTCTGATCATCAGTGATGGGGGGTTTTGTGGCCAAGCAACCAGCCTTTCAAATTTGTTCGATTTCTTTTATAATGTTTTTGAACATAGTGTTTTTAAGATATTTTTATTATTATTTTTATTTATTTATTTTCGTGTGTTTGTTTAATTTAGAAATATAAACCATGTTTTTTTTTTCGACACATTTAAACGTTTTTATTTTGTATTTATTTTTTATTGTATTTGTATTTATTGTATTGTATTGTATTTATTTTTAAAATTATATACAGTTATAATAAATATATTCTTAAGCTAATTTTCAATGTTTTTAAACTAATATAAAAATACATTTTAGGTAGAAATATTTTCGAAAGATTTAAACATTTTTTGTATTTTTTTATATTCATTTTTAAAATTAGAGTTTTAATCAACATATTTTGAAGCTAATTTCCAATGTTTTTAAATAATTTAAAAGTACATTTTAGGTAGGGATACTTTCTTCTATGCCTTGTTTACTTTAAAAAAAACAGCATCGTTCGATTTATCCACTTTAGCTAATCAACACATGTTTGCTTATTTCTCGCGAGATTTGCGTGCAATAGTTTTAAACGCGTGTAAAACCTCAAACTGAGAGTTAAGTTCAGATAAAAGCTCGATTTGAGCATTTGAAGCAATTTCTACCGCTCATATATTTTACAGACACCTGCCACGTTGCGAAATCCTTTTGATTCTCGGTGTGTCGATTCAGCAAAAAAAAATCAGCAAAAAAAGCCTATTCCGAGCAGCCGCCTCAAAAATATGTCATGGCGGCCCAGAAAAAACTGTTAACTCCTGACAATTTCATTGGTTAACGGAGCGGCCATCTCTTTTATAACATGGTAGGAGAGATTCGTTTGCATAGATTATTGTGTAAATATATTTCTGACGCTCTGTAACAGACATAAAGCGTCGTGGTGGCGATGCACGTGCGCTCGGTTTGATCAAAGAACCGCTGTAAAACACTGAGCCGTGTGTGTGACAGAGGCATTTACTTTGGCTGTAGGGGGAGTGAAGTGTCAGGCAGACATGGTGGTCTGGATGGGGGGATATGCATGCAGTCACTTCTTTTGCTGACTATTTATCTTGTGAAACCTGTAGTACTGGGACGTTTAGTTGAATATAAATTAGCTACTCCTGTGATTTCTGTTGTAATGAAAATGAAACGAGTTTAAATTGATATAGGCTGTTCATTGCATGTATGCAAATATGCTTTGGACTGACATTAATGCTCATAAAGAAGAATTGGAACTGGGTCGAAGTGACAATAAAATATCTCAATGTGCAAAACATAGTATACAATTGTTTGTAGGCTATATTTGGGGTAGTTCATTAAATAATAGAAAAATTATGTATCCAATTTATAAATTCCTTCAAACAATGTTGTTTTGTATAATTGTCAATGATAAATAGGTTGCTGTGACTGATTTGGCTGACAGAGTTTTTACACAAAGTGTAAATAATATCACAAAAACAGAGTGTCACATCATTAACACATATGCAAAGAAATTTATCTGGCATGTTATATAAATGTGTGTGTGCATTTACATTAAATGAAATTCTCTTGCTCCAACCCCCATTATTTTATGACTTTCATCAATAGCTACTGTAGGCATTGTGCTGTGTATAACCGTAAAAGCAGAAAGTCTGTTAGAGCATGTAAAACTGTTGTTATTAAATAGCCTATAATGTTTGTAGACAAGCAAAGCAGCATCTTTCCCCTTTTGTTTTTGTTACAGTCTAGCACTTTTTAAATTGGCCATATTTGTTTACATAATTTAACCAGTTAGCCTATACTTTGAAAAATGAATAATATTTTGAATTCAACATTTCTCTCTGTATTTCTTTATGGTAATATGCACGTATAGACATTCCACTAATAAAACACTTATTGTGTCGTCTTTGAGAGTATATGCACGAGTTCGAGTGAGTTGACTGCCACTTCTCTTCTCCAGATGAGTTTCGCCGAGTTTACATCCGGGTTTTTCCCTAGGCAATGGGAGACGCACTACCGCTGTTCCTTAGGCAAAGTGAAATAAATTCGCCGCACCGTCACAAAAAGTAGTCCTCTTCACAAACACGTTTCGAGGAAACTTCACGTCCACTTTTACACCAAGCACGCGCACTTTTACAGTAATCGCGATGTCTCTGAATCGTTTGAATAGATGTTTAAAGCATTTGTGCTTTTTGACGGCTACTTTTCCTGCCCCCTTCGTCTCCCTCTTCCTGCGCGGATGGATATTCGGGTGCTGCGGCTGTGGTGAATGAGATTGAAGAAGAGTTCTTGTTTTGTATCTCAGTTTCTCTCTTTTTTACACACACAAATTAAAATTAAACAAACAAAAAATAAGGTCGTTAACCTAGCTAAATTCAGCCCAGATGACCACGACAGCTATGTGAGCGATCGGATCGGACTGAGAGCTCGGATTGTTTGTAAATATTTATTTAAATAATTTGTGGGGAGAGAGAGAGGCACTACTGCTCAAGTGAGTAGAGGAGGGTAAGTGCACCTTGGGATCTTTTTTTATTATTGCAACTTTTATGCGCCTCGTTTTTGGACTTTAATCGTTCGTAGACTCTTCGTCGCTTTTCCAAATCCAAACCCCGTCTCGATCGGGTAGGTAGAGAAGTCAGGATCCCGATGATTTTGGAGCAAAATTGCCGCTTATTTCTAGGAGTTGAGTGGTGTATTTCTAAGTGCAGCGCGTGAAGCGAACGTTCCGCGCGTTTTGTTATTTTGTAACATTTTAAACTTCGCTGGATACATTGTTGCCGCAACGGTTGTTTCCAGCTCAGTGGAAACAATGTATCCGATGGCAGCGTGGGGATGAAAGGGGGAAGAATGAAGATCTTTTGCTCATGCATGGCTTGAATTAGTGGTTGCGGCTCAGTCGAGTCCATCTAACTGTAATTTGTGCTGTTGGCCTGTTAGCTTTAGCAGAGTTAGCCGTAGCACAATATGAAAGCTCCTTATATCCAGCAGCAGGTTTGTAAAAAAAATGTACTCCTATTTTGGTAGTTTTCACCGCTTTTAGTAGCTGGACTTTTCGTGGGTGAGTGATAAAGTAATGCTTTTTATAACGCTGCGGGTTTTTTGCTTGTTTAGAAAGTGATTTTCTTTTATGTTGCTTTTTTTTTTTTTTTTTTTTTTTGGGTTGGATGGTGGAGGTTGAGTTATTGGAGCTGGTGTGTTTTAGCTTGCGCCAACTACAGCCAGATTGTTTTAGAGAGAGGAAAAGAAACGCAAAACGCTTATTGTAGTGGATGAAACATGCATGACCACCTCCTGTATGAATATTTGTTGAAGTATGCTGTGGGTAAACACTGTGTGTATCATCTTCCGTGTTTCCCTGAGGTTTATAATAGTGGCCTAATCAAAGTGCTGCTCAACTTTTCCTGTCATTTGCACAACCCTGATCAGATGGACTGAACTAAAAGCCGGGTTTTATGTATAGATCGGGATCATTTTGGATCAAACTGTGTTGCACATTATTGTAGTTTTGCAGGTGGCATATTAAAGCTTACTTAGGATATCTGTCATGTATTCATATTTCGTATTTAGTCTTTGTTGGATAATTTTGTGAAAACTTTAAGTACTTTTTAGCCCAGGTTTAGTGTCATTTTACTAGTTTACAACGGGTCGGTGATGTTTGTAAAACTCTAGTAACGTGTTTACCTTTGTGTTATTGTTTAACTGTTGTTATCTACTTCGCTTTTCTGCTTATGTTTGGCTTTCATCATGCTTATGTTTTGAACTGATTGTTGATATTTGACATGTTTGTAAAACTTTACACTGTTTCCACCCTCACCTGACATGTCCAGCTCTTTCTTTAGGTTTTGCTTTCCTTATCCATATAGTTTCACTTTTAATGTTTTTATACTGTGGCAATCACATCTTTTAGGCCTCTATGATTCCATGTAGCGATGTATGTACGTTAGTGCGTTTAATACTCACAAATTTGCACAGGAGTTTTATTGTTCATGCTATTCTTGAATATCAAGCAATTATGCAAAACAAAACGTTGCTAGCTTATGTAACATGACACTGGAAGTATTTTAGTCCTGTAGTTTGTGTCTTGTCAGGTGTAGTTGTGATATTGTGTTACCTTATCCAAACCTGGATACTATTTAGAAAGGACAATAATTCACATTATCCGTATTGTGCCTATTTTTAGCTATCAGTTTGCTTAAGTAAAGTTTAATTTCAGCACTCAAATGAATCAGTTGTTTGTAGGTCAATTAAAACAAGATTGCCATTTGTTACATGTATAGGTATTCGTGTAAAATAACAGCTATATTTTTGTAGAGTACTAATATTTATTAAACTGTATTACAAGAATGTTGTTCTGACTTATTCTCACTTTTATGTAATTCAGATTGCTGTGTTTTACTTTTTGAAATATGTAGTATTGGTTATATATTTGCCAAAGCACAACCAAAAGTTTTATTCTTCTAGATTTAGGAGTTTAGATTTGACCTGGGTTGGTTGTATAGTTTTACAAAGAACATTTCAACAGGTAACTGAAAACTTTACAGAGACAAAAAAAGCCCTCTGTTACTGTACTGTATTTCATATCGCAAATCAGAACCTAGTTTGAATTGCAAACTCAAATATGTATACATTTTTCATTACTGATGCAAATTTTGTCTGCTCATTTTATTTTTAATATGCAGGGTTTATAGTCACCCTTTTTAAGACGTTAGCTGGTGCTTACTAAAAGCCAGTCGGTATTATGATTCAACATAAATCTCTTATATTGCATCATTGACATTTTCATGAGTTGAATGGTGATATCTATTATTATATTATTACTGTTGTTGTTAGCAGTATTATTATTACTATACCTAGTCTTATTACTATAACAAATGTTTACTATTTAATAATAATAAGGTGACTTTATTATTACAGAGACTTAAGGTCTGTTCACACAAAGGACGATGAAGATATAGTTCTAAAAATCATTCTAAATACAAATGAATAGCATATTAGTCCACAATATAACTATAACGATATTGGCTTAGAGAAACGTTATCATTGGAATCACTTTTTAGAACTTTTTTTTTCTTCAGCTGATGAACGATAAAATCACTGACAGCCAATCAGAATCCACAGAATGATAGCACACAAAAGAGACAAAACTGCTGCGCATTCTTAGAATAAACAGAACGATATCGTGCGTTGGTGTGTACGCTAATATAATTATTGTTATAGTTATCTTTAGTTATCGTTAACAGGCCTTTAGTTTGGGTTTTGGATGTTAACATAGTGTTGTTTCCTGGTAGTTGGCAGCAGAGATGATAACCGCTGATCCACCTCAGCTTGTATCTTTCTGCTTGTTAGTATTCGTTTTCAAGAATATTGGTGCTGGGTCAGGATGTTATTGTTTTTATTTATTATGTTATAAATATATGGACTGTGTGCTTTTAAAATACATTTTAGAATGAAAACTTCTTGGAAAAAGGTACCTAATATCAACTTTTGTGAGCACCAAAGTTGACATGGTTCCCTTTTTAAAGATGAAGTGATTGTAATATTTACTTGTGTGTTATTATAGACTTTATTTGATCAAAGACTTGCATAGTGACTCATAGACTTGTTGATTTGAGATGTTGTCGTTTCCTGTGCATTGTAGGCTGAAGGTCCTGAGATACCTGACTTCCGTGTGGTCATGACAGATGTCTTCGCTGGCGAGTATAGGCTTTGCTGAAAGGGTTAGTTCACTCAAAAATACAAATTCTGTCAACATTTATTCTCCCTCATGTCGTTCCATAATCTTCAGAACACAAATGAAGATCTCTTTGATGAAATCGGAGAGCTTTCTGTCACTTTATTGACAGCTACGTAACTACCACTTTGACGCTTCAAAGACTAATCATATGAATTGAGCGGGTTAGTCGTAGAAACTCGATCGCTTTATAGAGCTGGTAAGTCCCGCCCCTTCTGCTAACCCCACTGGACCTCTAGGTTGAAAAATCATCAATGCAAGTGAATGGGAGAAAATAATTATTTTCTGGTCCTGTTTGAATTTTGCCATGAATGTGAACATATGTTGTCTGTGAATTTTTTATATAATTTTTCGTGTAAAGAATGCTACAATTTAGCGGGTAGAAGTTTGATACGGTTAGACTTTGTGTGAGAGCACTTTGTGGACTACAACTCTTCGCTGCTTCGCTGTTCACATTCATGGCACAATTCAAACGGGATCAAAAAATAATTATTTTCTCCCATTCACTTGGTTTTACGGATGGGCGGGACTTACCAGCTCTATATGATGAACAGATTGAATTTAGGCTTTTATTCACATATAAAAATTGATCAGCGAACATAAACAGAAGCTCAACCAAACTTGCTTGACGCGTGAGAACAAACCTCATTGGTTCTTGCTGAAACTCAAACATGATTCGTAACGTGAGAATGAACCTCATTGGTTCTCACACGTCAAGCAAACATGTTTGAGCTTCTGTTTACCACAACTGATGTGTGCGTTGATGAATGTTAATTTGTAAATAAAAGCCTAAATTCAATCTGTTCATCATATAAAGCGATCGAATCGAATCTCTTCAGAAAATTTTGACTAAACCGGTCAATTAATATGGATTAGTTTTACGATCTCTTTATGAACTTCATGAAGCATCAAAGTGGTAGTTGCGTAGCTGTCAATGGAGGGACAGAAAGCTCTCAGATTTCATTTAAAAGATCTTCATTTGTGTTCTGAAGTTGAATCAAAAGTCAAAAGGGTGAGTAATTAATGACCGAATTTTCATTTTTGGGGGAACTAACCTTTTAATATCACAGAACTCCATTTGTCAGGACTACACAAAGAACAAATCCAATGCTTGAGTTTTGAGGAAGATATTTTTAGGTCCGCGAAGATGCCGGGAGATGCACAGGGATGCAGGACTTTTTGTCGTGGGGTTCATAGACGGGATGAGCAATTAGAAGCCTGCTGAATGCTGCGCTTGCAATGTTGCCCCTTTTTTCACAGACTGTATAAGAGAGAGAGAGGGAATTGGAGTGTCTCTCCCCAATCTAATAGGCTCTGTTTGTGTGTGTGTGTGTGTGTGTGTGTGTGTGTTTCATCTTGTGCAGGGAGTTGGAGAGAGCGCGTGAACACCAGTCTCAGTGCCAGCTGGTAAGTCCTCTAATAGCCTCTGTTATAATTGTCCTCTTGGCACAGGGCCGCAACACAAAATCAATGAGAGTGAATGAATGTCTGTAACACTGCCTCCGATCCACCCACTGTTACTCTAAAGTCTTTGCGTCGAGGTTGTTCCGTTTTATCCGACGGGCAAAACAGTCCAGCCCATCTTCTCCATTGTCACAAGTTTTGAATCCTCCACCAACCGCAGTTTTCCTCTCCCAGAAAACTGCTTTCCAACAAGAACCTCTATTGAGTTTTTTCCTTCTTTTAGTCCCGTTTGGTCAAGATACTTTTTGAACTTAAACAAGAGGTTCTTGCAGTGCGGTGGTGTTGCGGAATCGCTCTGGGAATACGACCTGAATAAAGCGTGTCTGTTTACCCACCACCTGAGACATCATGAATCATGCCTCGGTTTAGAGAAGTGCGTTTTTCCCTCAAATCGCATTAGATACCGACTTGTGTTCCCCCTTGTGGTGCCGTTGGATTAAGTCAACCTCCGAGCATCTCGCAAAATAAAGGTTAAATATATAACATCAAAGAAAAAAAAAATCCAATAAGTCTCTGAAATGTCTTTGTGTGATTTCTCTAGACAGGCTGAAAGTTTCCTGGGACTCTCTTTCTGGCGAACTGGATCAATGATGGAATTGCAAACATTACAGGAGGCCCTGAAAGTGGAAATACAAGTCCATCAGGTAGGAGATCTCGCAAATGGGCTTCTAATCAGTTAAATCGTGTGGGGAAAACAATTCTGAAGTTTCACTATACTCTCATTACAAGAGTTAAAGTCGCAAGCCAATGCCGGAAAGCTCCTCCATTGCTATAAGGACAGAAAGCAGATGCTTATCCGGGAGAACAGGTCTTCAGGTCCACCGTTGCACTTGAGCATTAGTGTTAAATGAAGATATGTTTCTCTCCTTGTCCCTCGCAGTCAGAGACGGCGTGTCCCAGCAGGCAGAAAATTAGTCGAGCTGTCTGAGTGGGGTAAGAGAAAGAAAAAAGACAGGGAGGGAGGGACGGAGAGAAAGAAAGAGGAGGAGAATCAGGGTCATACTGGGCTGATAAAGCGTTAGCCATTACTTCAGTTGTAACGAATCATCTTAAGCAGGTGTTCTTTTACATACTGGAGTTTTTTTGTTTTTTTTGTGCTGCCGTCTGGTTTCGTCTTCATATCGCTTGGAATATTTGACAGGCAGGTGGAAGAGGGATTTGTTGCCTCATCCGGGGCAGCTGAACGGGTTGTTTTGTGGTCTCGCATGACTCACTGTTGCCTACTGGTGGACTGAGAAAACTTTGAAGAAACATAAAATCACTCTTGGGTTTTTTACATTAAAGTGGGACGAGATGCGTCATGATTTGTCCATTTATTTCGAAAGAGCCCTTGATGTATGATGTGCTTGTGGTTGTGAAATGTACATAAGAAACATTACGATTTTTTCAAAAAGTTGAGTAAAATGAGATTAATTTTAAAAACAATGTATTTATTTTACAATATATATTATGTTGCCAATGTATAAAATCAAGCTAAAAAAGAATTTTAGTTAAAGAAAAACCATGCTAATGATTAATCATGAATTAATAAATTATATATTAAATTGTTATTAAATAATATAAATGATCTTTAGGCCTTAAGTTTTACTTTTGAATTTGTTTCACTGCATTTTACAACTGGTTTATGAAAATGTGAATTTAATATTTTTAAAGGTATAGCGGAGGATTTTTTACTTCCGGGTGGATCACCTATACTATTGGTCCTCCTAATTGTCAATCATTCTGGTGAATCAATCGAACTTTTCAAAAAGTGGAGAGGGCGGGTCTTATCTTAAATTCAGGAAGATCCTCCACTATACCTTTAAGAGGCTATTTCAATGTATTCTAGTTTCAGTTGATAGCATACGTCCTGAAATATAACTAGCGGACAGATTTAACATCTCATTTCTCCTTGTGTAGAGGACAACTTTGAGTATAAATTGGCACCGCTTATCCCACTCTCCCCTATCTTTTTCACCTTTTTAAAGGCATAATTCACCAAAAAAAAAAAAAAGATTCTGCCATTTACTCACTAGTTGTTCTAAACCTCCATGAAGTTATTTCTTCTGTTTATCATTACATAAAGGAAGAATACTATGGAAGTTAATGGGGACCAGAAACTGTTTAGTTACCAACATTCTTCAAAATATCTTCTTTGTGTTCAGCAGACAGAACTTCTAAATGATGACAGAATCTAAAAGCTGTCAGTCAAAGATTGATTTCACCCCAGCTAAATCAGATCATCAACTGGAGTTCACAATTTTCATATAAATTCCATTTGTTCATTGCAAATGGAAAATGTTTGTTTGAAATGAACACATTAAACGGTGTCTCCACTAGCCGTTGTTAACTGGAAGACCGTTGGCAGGCTGCCTGCTGCTCTGCTTTTGTTTGAATGTGAGGCTGTAGTTCCCCATGTGACCTGTAGATGCCACACCATGTCTGCAACTCCCTCCAAAACTGTTGGCATAAGTTTTGACTGCAAATTCTTGTCTTCTCTTCTGTTGCCATAGAAACTTGTCGCCCAAATGAAGCAGGATCCACAGGTAAATATTCTTTTATGACGTTGCTCTTCAGAAATAATCCTCCGGTTTGTTTGAGAACTTTAACATGATTGACAGCTGAGCATTTATATTTTGCATTTTAATAAGACAGCTTGGTGGTGTTTGTTGTTTTCTGAATTATTATTATTGAATATGTCATTGTTGTTCAAAATAAGTGATTCTTACTCTTATCTTTGGTGTTTTTAATAGAACGCAGATCTGAAGAAACAACTTCACGAGCTCCAAGCGAAAATCACGGCTCTGAGTGAGAAACAGGTTAGAACTTTCACAGTTGTTGTGACGTCACTCACTGCTGCAAGTGCTGGAAAAAAGGAAATGTTTTTGAATAGTGAAACATGATTCAAATGCTTTATTGTCTATGTGTCAATGAGCAAAGTTTGATTGATTTATGTGATTTTTGGTTGTAAATGTAAAAAAAAGACAATGGGTGACTACATTAGGCTTTATCTCTTTTACATTTACTTGAACACATGGACTAATGCAGTGCAAAGGATATGCACTTAATTTATAATGTGTAAATGTATGTATATGCATTTTATCCTGCCGTTGTTCCCAAAGGGATTGATGGGAAATGTAGTTTTTAGTTAAATATGATTGTTTCTGAAGGCATATTGCCCTGATGTCAAGCAGTGACTTGACTGTTTTGTGCATGTTGAAGTCTGTGATATTTTAGTATTATTTTTTATTATTATAGTTTTTATTAAGATTTTCAATAAGCTGTTTTTTCATATTTTGTATTTTATATATATAATTCAGTTTTAGTGTATATTTATTTCCAGTGTTATTTTTGTGCTTCTACACTTAGTTGCCAAGGCAATTTTAGTGTTGTTTTTCATTATTTATATATATATATATATATATATATATATATTTATATATATATATATTCAGCTTGAATTCAATTAACAAAATGTTATTAATAGTTTTATATTAGTTAGCAATAATCAGTGCTGGGTAGGAAGTGATTTATATGTAATCGGGATTACGTAATCAGATTCCAAAAAATGAAATGCTAAAAATTAGATTATGTTTTTAAATACTCACAATGACTATAATGACTCATACTATAGTTACTTTTATATTGATAACATGTTTACTTAATATTCACAAAATGGCAGGAAATTATTCAGAATTCATTGATTCTCCATAATTATTATTTTTTGTCGTTTAAATGTGCTTTAAAAAAAGCTTATTGCTCATATATGTTCAGGAAGTCTTCAGTTTTATGGAATTGCACACACAGTCCGGCCTCTAGTCAGGCGACTGTAATTATATGGAAAATTGTGAGGTTACACAGCATAAACAAATGAAATATTTCTTCTTTTTGTTAGGTAATGTTTTAATTTGATAGATTTTAAGATTTAAATAATTACCTTTTTATCAATTCTACCCAAACCCTAGTATGGGAAACCCTGATGGAACTTTGTTGTTTACAAAAATTAAGTTAGGTAAAAAGTAATCTAAAAGTAATCTTGTCTGATTTACAACTGAGTAAAATTTTTATCATGTAATTTGTGTTCAGTAATAGGCTACAATTTCTAAGTAATCTATCCAGCGCTGGCGATTATAGCCCGGGTTAAAGCAGGGGTTACTTTTACTTTTCAAGCAACATCAGAAGAACACCAGTGTGTTTCAGCAGATCTGCGTGTCCAGTGAATTTTGATTTGTTTACTTGAAAGTTGTTTTGTTGATTTCCTGAAGTGTCAGGTAGACCTTGTGGGAATTTTAGTTTATAATGATAAAATATATTGAATTTATCTTTTTGCGGTAGAGATGAAAAGAGCAGCCAGCAGGAGAGGCCTGCGTCTGCGTGTTTAAGAACTGTGGCAGAAGAGCTAAAGCATGCAGCCTGCTGTGTGTGCGTTTGGTGTGTGCGTGTGTGTGTGTGTGTGTGTGTGTGTGTGTTGGGGCTTGTCTCGTCTCCTGCTGGTGAAAACACTCAAAAATTGTCAGAGTTTGAGATTTCACTTATTCATTTGCTTCTTGAAAAGTCTGCACAAGTCAGCACAGTAGTTTTGGGGCAATGTCTCTCTCTCTCTCTGTCTCTCTCTCTGTCTCTCTATCTCTTTCTTTCTCTTCCTACTCTTGAAATTCTCCAGTTAGTTTCATCAAAGAATCGTCCCAGTTTACTGATTCGCAGATCATTGGCTTAGCTTTGAGCTTTTATCCTTCGAAAGATAGAGCGAAAGAATAGATCAGTATAAGTACACATGATTTGTTTTCTTTTGTTTTTTTTTAACTCTGTACTCAAATGTGGAGGGCAAATATTGTATAGCTTTAGTCAAGCCAGATGAGGATTATAGAAGTGAATGCTAATTCAGTTCTCTCACGAAACCTGTCAAGAACCTGTCTGGTTCACATTTCACCTCAAAATTTATATTAAATTACCATTATATTATGTTAAAGGTGTTGTATGTATTATTATTTATTTATTTATTTATTTATTTATTTGACTGTGCGAAAGCATTAAAATACCATATGTTTGCAGATATTTCGAGAAAATGGTAAGTGCAAGTGCACTGGTAAAAACTCTGCTACAGCCACTGATCTATATAATGACTATCATTCTATATAGATCAGTGGCTACAGGCAGTTATTCTACTTTCAAATGTTCATTCCATGTCGGAATGTCTTTTTTTTGTTTGGTCTCTGTGATCCCGCCCACTGACAATTTAGCCAATAGTATTTCAGCACTCCGGGTTTCCAGTTGGTGAAAAATGCTGAGTATTGTAGTCATGAGCCATGAAAGCCAGCAAACATTTTTTTTAATTTATTTATTTATTTTTTGTACTTATGATGTTTGTCTTGTAGGTTATTTACGTCTGAGAGTTGTACCAAGACAAATTCCTATCAACTTGTTGACATGGCAATACATTTATTGAATTGAATTGAATTGAAACAAACTAGATCAGAGATCACAGATTCTACCCAACCTAAAAAGCCTCTGCATCCATCTAAAAAGCTCTATGAACAGAGGCATAAATCAACTCATAAAATTACAGTATAAGGCTCATCGCGTTCCTTTGTCAATTGCGCTCGTTCCTGTTGAGTTTCCTCAATCTGGCGACCGGTGTAAGCGTGGAGTCTGAGGAGGGGGCGGGAGAAACGACTCACTCCAATATTTTGAATTTGGACTGCAGTACCCATTTCAACCACTAGCTGTCAATTTTACACACTGCAACTTTAAACTCACACACACGCACACAGATATTGTTCAGTCTCAGACTTTGACCCAGATTGTATTTCAATGAAAATATTTATACATAATGTATTTAGTTTTTGCTGATTTAAAAAGTTTACATTATATTACAATAGGGCATTTTTTTTTTACTGGTGAAATATGCGAATGTATTTCAATGATGAGATTTTTTTTGGAGGAGAAATGTGATTAATTGTCATGAAAATGTCACAATACAACAAATCCTAGTAGTCCTAAATATAAGCTTTATTTTTATTTTTGGGAAAAAAATTTGTCTGTTGACCTCCACAGGTTTTCGTAAGATTCATCTAATTGATCCATAATGTGCCGTGTAGGCTACCTGTGTGCCGGTGTGCAATGTGTCAGGTCGAAAGGTTGACGCTTCCTCAGACTCTTTTTCAATTCTGTCGGCTGTGAATACAGTTTGTCTGCCTTTAAATCTCAGTTCCATTAATATGAATTCTAAACTCTTTCCGCATCATGAATTTTTATTTAAGTGATTTTAGGCTCGATGTGAGGCCCACAGCTGGCACGGCGGTCTGTTACATATGTAAACTTTCTGCTTGTGAGTCTAAGGCTGCGACTACGTGATTGATCGTCCGCTTAAAGAGAAAAATAGTTTTGTCAAAATTCATTTTGAGGAAGAGACTTTCATTTGATGTTGTGCTTAGCGCAGGGGCTTTGTTGAGGAATGTGTGTGTATGTGTGTGTGTTTCCACTCTCAGAGGTGCGCTTTGGCTCCAGAGGACTCTGAGGCAGCAGAGTGTGTGAGATGAATTTCAATCACGTTTTTTCCCTGTGTGTGTGTATAGGGCTCAGTGGGCCTTTATAAAAGCATTTCCAGTGTTGCTAAGATGGTCTCGCACCTGAAGGGTCTTTAAAGGCACAGCTTAGCTTCACACCCAGAACAAAGAAAACCAGGGAATTTGGTGACTAATGATCTATTATTAGAAACTATTGCAGCTAGATATAAACAGAACATTGAAAAGACGAGGGGGGGTGGTCTTTTCATTTTTATTTCCAAGAAAAAGTGCGTATGTGTGTTTTAGAACAATTTGACATGTTCTGGTTGTTTCTCTGTAATCACCATTTCCTCTAACACACAATCAAAATGTGAATGCGAATGGCTGTATAATTTCCCAGTAATTTCTCTCTCTCAGAAAAAAGTGGTGGAGCAGTTGCGGAAGGAGTTGCTGGTCAAACAGGAGCCCGAACTGAAGCCACAGACGTTCCCAGCAACCGCAGACGGTAAAACCGTGCTGCTGACGCCCGCCTGTTCCCCTTCACAGCCGCCCACAGGGCCTCCACACAACCAGGGGGCGCCACAGGTACCGCTTTACACTCCAAACACCACACAGTTTCTAGACACATGTGTAGAACGACTCTACACTCAAAGGTAGTTTGCAGTGGAATATTTACCCACTACCGATGAGAAGTGAATTCGGTTCCTCTAGCGCAGCACAAAATTAGCCGATTAGCTAGTTTACCCAAAAGGTTTATTGAAAAACGATTGTCCTGAGTCATCTGTGCTGCTCTGTTCTAAAGGTGCACTGTAATTGCAGACTCACTTACTGTTGTCCCTGAAATAAGCTTTGAGTTTGTAAAAAAATAAGGGCAGAGTGACCTTAGAAGCTTATAAGAATGGTATTGATTTTATATAGTTAATAAATAATGAATGACCTCAAACTTCTTTTGTATTGTTTTTTTTCTGTGCTGAGGTTAGAAGACCAACTACTGTGACTGCATTTTAACATAGTATTTTTAAACCATTAAACGTTTAATATCTTTAAAATCCACATGAAATGGCATTTACAAACCGTTTCATTTCTGTAATGTGGAGTACTTGGTGAAACAGAATATTCAACAGAAATAATTATTGGGGTGGTACTGTATTCATTTTATTAATATTTTTTTTGCTGGATGTTTCTAAGTGAATATTTAACATGGAAAAAAAGTGGGACTATTGAAAAGTTGGGTTACACTTTATTTGAAGGTGTCTGTGTTACAGTGTAATTATACATTTAAGTACTGATTAATAATGTACTTGCTTGGGGTTGCACAGACCAATAGACTTAAGTTCGACTAGTCGCTGATCATGTTTTTTTAACACATAAGACAACAGGCAGAAGACCTACAAACTTCTGTTCTTAATGTGCTATATATTCTCTAATTGATAGGACTTAGTTTTCTTATAATTTACGATCAAAACTCAAAAAATAGATTTACATCCACTTTTACGAATTTTACAAATAAATGCATATATATATATATATATATATTCCCACAAGTTATGTTTGTTTATACCATCTGCATACTCAAAATTTATCAGGTGAATTCATGTTTTAAACTGTTTATTGTACAGATAAGTTAATCGCTTTTCTGAAATAAAGTGCTCACACTACAGAACATTCAGTAGTGCAGAAAATTGCTGTCAGCGCTTGTTTTATCAATAAAACAGCTTATAAACAGAAAAGTGCTAGCATATATTTCTTTCTATTTTTGAAGTAACTAAAACCCACAGATTCACTATTAGTAGAGAAATGCTGCACAGACAATTCACACACACAATCGCTCTTTCACAAATGCTTTCAAATAAATGTAATCTTACTGTGCTACTTTATCTATATCTGATTTAGAACGAGCAGAAACTGTAAGAAATATAACGACCCATAGACAAAATAATTGATAAAAATTAGCTGTTATGTTGGAGCAATAGCCTTGTGGGCAGCGTTCTTTGAAATGCCGCAGCGCTGCACAAGGCAACCCAAGTTTGAGGTTGGCTCAAGGTTCAGGCTTCTCAAAACAAACATCACAAACTTTAGCCTCTAGTTGCAAATTGTGCCGTGTTGCATAGCATTCCCATCTCTTCTGTTTTTATTAATGACTCGACTTTAATCACATAATAGTCGACTTCTGAGGTCGTTCAACCCCTAGTACTTATTATAATGTTAGGATTAGGGTTTGGTTTAAGGTTTGTTGCATGTAATTATGCACTATAGTAATTACTACTATATTAACTACATGTAACAAGTACACTAAAATAAACCAAAAGTTGTTGTAACCAAAAGTTGTTACATTTTGATTAAAGGCAAAGACAAAAAATGTTCCCTATGCTCTGATAATTTGTACACAATAACTGCAGAGAAGTCTAAGAATGTCTATAGCATACTTTTTTATTTCATGCTGACTTTAATGCCATCTTTTGTGTCTCCTCGACCTCATTCATTGCTTCCCTCAATCAAAACCTACCCCCCACCTCCTCAACTAGAAGACTCTCACCATGACGCCGGTCATAACTGCAAAGACTCTACCTCTTGTGCTGAAAGCTGCCACCTCCACCATGCCTGCTTCCATGGCAACACAACGCCCCACGGTCGCCATGGTCACTGCCATCAGCAACCCCCCGAGACCCGGCGCCAATTCCGACTCCCAGAGCACACCAATCAACCTTCAGGTGGCCAGCAAGCTACCCAATCAGGACATAGACGCCGGCACACGGATTGTGTCCAAGAATGTTATTGTCGTGAGTGTGAATCGCTGCTAAGGTTTCTCCCTCTTCACATAGTGTTTCCATTTAACTTAATTATAACAATTTTAAATTGAAAATCTGTTTTTGCATTGCTGTAGACTAGTACTAGTCAGACCCAATTTGCTCTGATGTGTTTAGAACAATATGTGTATGTCTCCAGTTAGTATGAATATTTGAAAATGACTGCCTTTCTGACAATGATGTGCTTGGCAGGGGTGTATGGTGACTGCAACCAGAAAGAGGCTAATTTCCTCTAAAAGCAGACAATGTTATGAATTTCTCTCATTTCAACTGCTGAGTGCCCAATGAACGGCTGGTTTTGTCACAGGTGCAGGCCACCACCACCTCTGCCCAGCCTATCAAAGTTCCCCAGTTTGTCCCTCCTCCTAGATTGACGCCTCGACCCACCTTTCAGCCACAGGTGCGTCTCTGTTAGACCTGCCCCCTCCCCTTATGTATATGCAGTTCCACATTGACGCCACCAGAGGGACACACAATCTAGTAAAGGCTCTGTGTCTGTAAAGCCTTTGTTTACGGAGACAATCCAATTAAAGTAAACTTCTCATCTTGAAACAGAGTTTTTAAGATGGGAACCGAAATCGCTCGAACACTGTCACCCAAACTTCTAAAGATGAATTGTAAAGAATTACTGTTCCACACCTAGAGACTCAAATTCTGCTTTTTTCCTCACAATAAAACTGACTCTCACCTTCTCCTTCCTAGCACTGGCTGTTGCTGTGATACTGTCTGCTCAAGTTTTTTTTTTCTTTGCTTTAGGATGCTTACACACTAGAGTTTATGCTGTCAAAGATTGCTACAAATCTGTTGATTTCAATGGGGTTTTTTGTGTTGCAAAATATAAGAATAAAAAAAAAGGTTAGAAAAAGTGACTCTCTGTCATGCGACCTAAAGAAAACGTATAACTGCACTGCACTCTGACCTAAGCATCTGTTCACTGCACTCTGACCTAAGCATCTGTTAACCAATGAAAATTCAATTAAGTCCACTGTGTTACTGCTGACCTGCTTATTTCCACACGCTCTAAATGCATTCCTGTTTGTCAAACACTCCGCCAGAGCTTTCTCAAGTGTGTAAGCTTCCTTAGCATCGTGTCTACACTGGACGTGACACAGAAGTACAGCTACAGCTTGGTTCTTACTACACTGAAAGTGTCCAAGCTACACAGCATCTTCAACAACATTTGTATTAACATTTAGTTGAATAACTTCTCAACCGATATCTGTTGGTAATGTACTTGCTGTATGCAAGTTGCTGATCACGTCTGGTGTAGACAGTGTTTAAGAGTGAGACAGTGTTTTGCTGTTTGTTCCTTTATAATAATGTTGTTGCTTCAGTTTTTCTGCTTTTGTTCTTTTAATATTGCTTTGGCTGACCCTATCACTAACCCCACCCCCTTAAAGAGTGACCGTATATAACCTTATACCTCAAAAAGCTACATAATGCTGAAGTGAGCACAGATGAATCCACTTGAACCCATCATTTATTTACCCACAAGTTGTTCCAAACCTGTATGCCATACTTTCTTCTGTGGAACACAAAAGAGGATATTTTGAAGAAGAAAAAAAATGTCAGTGGTGCAATGTTTCAAAATGTTTAAAATGTCTTCCTTTGTGTTCCACAGAAGAAAGTCAATACAGGTTTAGAATGACATAAGGGTGAGTAAATGGGGCTTTCGCACCAGAGGAAACTTTTCATAGTTCCTAGAACTAATGGCGGAAGTACACGCTTTTTGCCGTGTTCACACCACAGGAACTGGGAACAATTTTAGTTTGTTTGTCCCTTTTGAGGGAACTAAATTACCAACTACTTCAGAGTCTAACCCCGCACAATAGGAACTACCAGTGACGTAGGTGTATGTTGATTGGCCGAATGCATGCAAAACACCAGGCAGCACCCACCATTTTTTTTAAAAAGCCGTGTGTACACAGATTATAGCCTATACATTTACTACACGGACATGTAAAACAGTGATAGATGGACCTTTCAACCATTTTGCTAAGGAACAAATCCAATGTGACTTTGAGGGGACCAATCAAAACATGATTATGTATTTCTGCTCAGCTAGCGACATTGGGCATCGACCACACGGCAAACGCTAATAATTTTTCATATACTATTTACTTTCTTTGTATAACAGTTCTGTCTGAAAACCTATTAGACAGGACTGTTAAACAGATCGTACACTATTGAAAACAGAGAATGTGAGCGCTGTGTGCTCAGGCTCTGGCGTTCTCAGTGCCGTCAAAATAAATGTCACAACAAGTGCGGCTTACATTACTTCAGAGTTCCTACTGGCGGTGCGAATGCAACCAGGAAAATGGCCCTAGGGAAACATTTAGTTCTCTAGTTCCTATAACTACAGGTTCCTATAACTACCGGTGCGAAAGCCCCTACTAATGGCAGAATTTGGGGGGTGAACAATCCCTTCAGGGGCCCTCAAAGTCCACTGTTTTGCAGAGTTCAGATCCAACCCTAATCAAACATACCTGAACAAGCTAATCAATGTCTTCAGGATTACTTGAAAGTTACAGGCAGGCGAGTTTGATCAGGGTTGGAGATAAACTCTGCAGGAAAGTGGACTTCGAGGGCCAGAGTTGCCCACCTCTACTTTAAGGGATTGTTTTGGTGTTTCTAAATTGAGCTCTGTACATAATGGGACAATTTCATCCACTTTAAAGCTAGTCACTGTGAGTGAACCAGAGCTCAGTGTTGGCATTACTTGGTCTCTTAACCCTAAACAGCATGCATATTAAGGGCATGGCAACGGAGTGGCTGTCATAATCGATTGGTTTGGCAAGACTGTATCTGCTTAATAACCCAGCACCCTTTTCTCCATTACATAGGTTCGACCAAAACCCCCCATGCCCATCAATGTGCCCATCGCTCCCGCTCCTCCTCCAATGGTGGCGGCTCCTCTAATCCAGCGGCCCCTGATGCTCACTACAAAGCTGACGTCATCTCTGCCTGCCTCCACTGGGCCCATCCACCAGGTGCGCATTGTGAACGGACAACAATGCGCCACCATTGACAAGACCACGACCGCAGTCACGGGCGGCACCACGCATGTCACAGGCATTGTCATCAGTCCAGCCCAGGCACTTCAGATCAGCAACCTTAACTCAGACTTGAAGGTAAGAGCACATTTTTAATTAGCCTGCTTGTTTGCTCCAGACATGCAAAGTTATCCAGGATAACTTTTTATCTATTGTTCTTGCTCTAAGAATCAAACATTCAACTGAATGGAGTGCATTCCTTGTGTCTTGTTCTCTACATCAGACTGTGAAACCACAGGGAGGACCAGAACGGGTGGTCACAAAAACACCACCCTCATCCTCTCCTCCTCTTCCTCCTCCTCCAGCTAAGGTCAAACGAGAGGAAAGCCCACAGGTACTGTGCACCTTCACAGTTAACAAAACCATTCTGTCTCAAGCCGAAATAAAAAAGTATATATTTTCTTCCTTCAGAAACTTGCCTTTATGGTGTCTCTTGGGTTGGTCACACATGACCATCTTGAAGGTAAGTCCCATTGGTATCAATGATATACTGTGGGTTTCCACTAAATTAAAATTACTAGGACAGGATGTTTTGTAAACAGATGTGCATGGAATGTCCTTTCTCTCCAGAGATTCAGAGCAGAAGACAGGAACGCAAGAGGAGAACAACAGCCAACCCAGTGTATAGTGGAGCAGTGTTTGAACCCGAGGTACAAAAAATGTTCTGTAAAAACGCTCCTCCATCTGGTCTGATTTTGAGAACTTAGAATGTACTTCCACCTCTTCTAATATATTCTGACTTCTCTCGAATGTCTCAGAGGAAAAAGAGTGCTGTCACTTACTTGAACACTCCACTGCATCAAGGCACCAGGAAGAGAGGTCTGTACTTGCCTGTCTTAGTTGCTTAAGTTGATGTATTGTAGCTCTGCTGCTTATATGTACCACCTAACAGACACCTAATAGACACCTATCTGCTTTCTTCTGCAATTCTGCTTTGTTGTCTTTGCTAGAGCTTGATCTTTCTCTGCAGTCCTACAGCTGTCCAGTTGACCTAAGATGACATGTATGATGTTTTATAGGATAAAGTTGGTGGTTGAGGAACTGCTCCCTCAGTTTTGTGTAGTTTCCAGAGATGGAGACTTTTGGTTTGTCTTGGACTTGTTAACGTTTGATTTAAGACTACAAAATCAGAGACATGATTTGTACAATGTCAGTAGAGTCAGTACAGGGAGAAAAATGTCCTCCCAGTCTTGCTCTACTTTAGATTTTAGTCTCTTGTGTGCTCTTTGCACACTTTTCTTCTTTGAAAATACCCTGTTATTTGCTCTTGAATTTCAGAGTGGTGTTTCAACATGATTGATTTAGCTGGATTTGAACTTGAAAGACTTGACTTGGTCTTCACACCAAATACTAGAACATTGACTTGAACCTTCCCCTTGGACCAACTTGGGTTTGGTCTTGCAAGACTTCACCTCAAAGGCTTGACCTAGGACACTACCTTAAGTACTTTATAAACATGTCTGTTTCCAATAATAAGTATAGACAAGAAAACTTTAATATTAAATAAAAATTTCAAAAGGGGGGCAGATATTCTTCTGTGGTGAATCCAGAGACAATGTTGTTGATCCTATCCTGATCTACGACATCTTATTGAGTTTGTGAAAAACTTGTTACTTGTTCCTGTAGGCAACATCTGCAGAGAAATAAATTGAGATTTGAGATTAGATGTCTATCTGTTTGTGGCTTAGGCTTACTCTTTCACACTCTCTCTTTTTACTCTTTCCCACCTTTTACTCTTTCTTTCGCTCATTGCTTTACAAATTCCCTGCATGCTGCTGTGGTCGTCTGTTGCACTAACTGCTTTTTGTGACCATCCCTTCCATTTCTCCTTCGCTCTCTTCCTCCTCTTCCTGTTTCCATGCTAGCCAATGAGGATCCCCTCTCTAAGGTATGTTGCAACTAGAAAATGCCATTATTTTATTTCATCTTTGTGTTTTTTTTTTCTTTCTTTTCCCTTTTTCCTCCTCCATTTTTCTGTTCCTTTTGGTTTTGTTTTTTTGTTTGTTTTTCTTTTCTTGTCTGTCTCATTTCACTCAGGTCGCCCTCCCAAATACAGCACCACCATCACCAGCAGCACGGCGGTGCCGGAGCTGGGCTGCAACCCCCTGCTCTCCCCCACCAGCAGCCTTCCCGCCTCCCCAGCCCCTGAGCGGCCTGACACGGGGGGCTTTCCCCTCTCTGTCCACCCTCATTCTGTCCCCCAGCCCAGCCCCAGCTCCGGGGATGTAAGTAGCCACCTGCCAAGTCTGGGCGACCATGTTGTTGACAGCCCCCAATTTTATTATTGTTCTAGTAGAGTTCTCTACTTCACAAGATGCCCCCCTCCCCCCCCCAAACCCTCAAAACCCTCCACTGCATTCATCCTGTACACCTCAATGTGTACCGGAGCAAGGTAACTCCTGTTTGTTAGAGTCCAGCATCCACCCTGGAAAGAGAAAGACTGACCTACCAGCACTGTCATTCATGTGTTTATTTGTTGTATTTGTTGAAATGGAGCCAGCAGTCTTACAAAGTGAACAGTCTTTCTCTACTTTCCACACAAATATCAGGCCTGAAGTAATTAATTATAGTATACAATTTTTAAAAGCCAAAATAGCCAATACTGATAAATATGATACATTTTAATAGTGATTAACATAGGTCCCAATAATAATAATAGTAATAAAACATTAGCTAAATATTTAGTGCCCTGACTAAGTGAACAATCCAGTCACCAGTGAGCCACTAGACAAATAAATCCAAACAGCAGTCAGTTTCTCTCCTCCCCACCCTTCCCGCTATCATCTGATTGGTCCAGACCAGAAGGGGGGCGGTGGTACTGACACCTGCCGTTCTTCCCGACAGGGAGACATCCATGAGGATTTCTGCACTGTGTGCAGACGCAGTGGACAGTTGCTCATGTGTGACACATGTTCGCGCGTCTACCACCTCGACTGCTTGGACCCACCCCTCAAAAACATTCCCAAAGGCATGTGGATCTGTCCTAAATGTCAAGACCAGGTAAATAATAGCAGCACAATGAGCCCTTGGTCTCTCCTCTCCCAGGCTAGTCAGTGATGTCTTCTTTTAACTGGAATTCGGTCCTTTAAAGCACATACAATGTTATATAATTAGAAATGGGAGATCGACTGAGAGGTCAAACTCCCCTTTCCCAGCCAAAAAAAAGTGTACATTTCCCCCCCTTACACAAATTGAGTTTCTTCAGGCGTTAAGGCTGTTTCGTCCTTTGTAAGCTCTTCACATGGTTCGGTATTGATTGTGCCTTTTTTCCACCCATCATGTAAGTGTAAGACAGCATCCAGCACTCCCATTGAAGTTCTGTTGTTCATCACTGTTGCCATATACAATTGATCTCAGTTTCTCTCATGGCTTTCCAAAGGTCAAGTGTGCATAGCACTGGTCTGTTATTGAGAGAATTTCTTTTACAGATTCTGAAGAAAGAAGAGGCCATTCCATGGCCAGGAACCCTGGCAATTGTCCATTCCTACATTGCTTACAAAGAAGGTATTGATATTTAGATTTTCGAGTGTAGAAATCTGTAAGTGGTAGCATCTAATATATTTCTAACAATTTTGGATAAAAGTGACTGTCATGTATAAATCTATGTTGGAGGCCATTCAATTTATGGCTGTTTTGTCCCTGTCCAACAGCAAAAGAAGAAGAGAAGCAGAAGTTAATGAAATGGAGTGCCGAACTAAAGCTGGAACGAGAGCAACTAGAACAGAGAGTGAAACAGCTCAGCAATTCTATAACAGTGAGTTATTTAATTATTTACCTCTTTCAGTTTTTCCAGATTCAAGATTAATTATACTGCTGTACTACGTCTCTTTGAAGGGATGTTTGCCTCAGAAAAACTATTTTAAGGCAGACATTCAGCTTTATTTTCTGGCTTGTCACACACTACACTGTAGTTCTTTTGAAGTTTTATTTAATGATTGTTAGTTGTATTCCTAATGTTAAAGGACTAGTTTACCCAAAAATGTAAATTCTGTCATCATTTACTCACCCTCAAGTTGTTCCAAACCTGTATAAGTTTCTTCCTTCTGCTGAACACAAAATATGTTTTGAATAATGTTGGTAACCAAACAGTTGATTGGCCACATTGACTTCCATAGTATAGAAAAGAAATACAATGGAAGTAATGTGGCCCATCAACTCTTTGGTTACCGACATTCTTCGAAATATCTTCTTTTATGTTCAGCAGAAGGAAGAAATTTATACAGGTTTGTATAAACTATTCCTTTAATGTAATTTTATAATGCTGTGTGCCATATGTAATGCCGAATTCCTGTTCTTTAACAGAAATGCATGGAGACTAAGAACAGCATACTTGCCCGTCAGAAGGAGATGCAGTCCTCTCTGGAGAAGGTGAAACATCTGGTCCGCCTAATCCAGAGCTTTAACTTGACTCAGCCCATGGAGACAGACATCCTACTGGATTCCAAACAGGACTGCACAGAGTCAGGGAGCATCAAAGACTCAAAGGATGCTACGCAAGTGTGTGTGCAGGAGAGTCCCACAGAGCCTAGCGTGCAAGTACCAGTCGCCGTAGCAGTCCCTGAAGTGAAGGCAGAACCAGAGGTGGGTGAAATGGCAGAGCCAGCGGCCGCAGTCACACCTGAAGCTGCGTCAGGTGAATCGGGAATTTGTGTTCCGGAAGTGCCCAAAACCACAGTTGGTGATGATATGATGGATACAGCGAAAACAGTGGAGGCTGCGGAATTGCCTCAGGTCAGAGACGTAAAGACTAATGGAGGAACAGACTGTGATTGTACCGGCTTGAACCCGGAAGAAGAGGAGGGTACCGTCGATGCCGCAGATTCAGTCGACTCCGAGAACATCCCTCCCATTGGCAGTAGTTGTGCAGAGGATGCTGGGAAGATGGAAGTGGAGCTGCAGGAAGATGGAAGTCATAGCGTGAACACCAACAACGGCAAAACCTCAGAACCTTCTCAACAGGCTTTGCCAGCCCCTCTAAGCAGCGTGGACAACCCCAAATAGTTCTCAGCCTCACCCTAAACACACTTACATCACCAAAACATTTAAACAGATTTCCTATTGCACCTTGGACTGGTGCACAAAGTTGCCAATCTATACGTATATATTATACATATATATATTATCTATATCCAAATAAATGTCGTTTTTTATTTTCTTTTTCTTTTTCTTTTTTTAATGCATATACTGTGTCAACAGTACTTCTACATCCAAGGAGAACTAATCTTGGTTCTTGTAGACCAATAGAGCCCAAACTTGTGGGAGAAAGGGTGACTTAAGAAAGAGTGTCATGCCAATTATTAGATTAAAAAAAAAAGTTGTTTAATAATATTAATAATAATAATAAGGATGTTGATGTAGGATGAGGGTGATGGTGATAAAGATGATGATTTATCAGATCAGACCAGTGTGTGCCTCCAACATGGGGTTTGTTTCATAGGTTGTCTTAGTTGTCTTCTCTCCGGGAGGAGAAAGGCAGGGCAGACATGTCCAAAGACTGCATGAATATGCCCACACCCTGTGCACCTCCAGCCAGGCCTGAGTGGACTGGCAAAACCAAATGCTTCTCTTTCCAAACATGACAAAAATCAACGCATCAGTATTCGCCAGCGACAAGGCAGAGGCATAGAATCCTGTTGCAGGCGTAGGTTAGACTAAATCAGGACTCGGCCAGGACTGCCTATAGCAGCCCCTCTAATTTCTCTCCTCTACCCGACAACTTCTTGTCCGCATTTCCCAGTTAGCAGTAAAAAAAAGTGTCCCATCTCCAAGTCATCTCAGGCTAATTAGCGGTAGAGTGCTCTGCAAAGCCTCTGAAGATCTTTGACAAAGGGCTGGAAGAGAAAGTTACGCCAGAAGTCACATCTCAGAAACTGCAACAAATCATGCGTGGTAAATTAGTCTGAAAAGCAATGGTGGTTCTGTGTATTGAATGAGTCTTGTTCTAAAGTCTGTGTGTGTGTGTGTGTGTGTGTGTGTGTGTGTGTGTACTTGATGCTGTATGTGGATTTGTTTTGTTTTTTTGTTTAAGAAAATATATTCAGGTCTTCCTAGTCTTCATTGAAAATAAGTGCTTTTCTGTTTCATGAAACAGTTGTTTGTTATCAATGGTGTTTAAAAATGGCATGAATTATGCAAGCAGCTTTCTCAATCTTAGAGAGGCACATTGCATAATGAGTGTCTGTTTTTGAATTCTGAACTGCCAAATGCTTTAGTTTTTTTTAGTTTTTATTCCAAAATAATGGAAATATCCTCTTACTGTGTGTTTAGTCTAGAATAATGGACTAGTCCCATCCCCATTTTTCCAAAATCTTTTTTTTTTTTTTTTTTCTTGGAAAAACAATGACTAAGTCACAATTTGCTGTCTTAAACTTAAGGGTTTGATGTATGAGCCAAATTGAGTAATAAGGAAATGACAGAAAACCCTTATTTAAAGCACAAGCATTATTGCAGATAACTAAAGCAAACGCACTAATAACCTCTTAAGAGACTTTCCGAGCAAAATTTTCAAAAGCGCTTAACTTTTCTTTTGGTTTTTAAAATGTTTGCCAACATAACGTCCTGTAAGATGGAAAACAGTGGTCAGTTGCTGACGTACAAAGTGGGAAGCACTGTTTAGGACAGTCTTCTGCTGGTTTTTGCTGGCTTTTCTTTGTGTTGTGTAGTATCTTAACCTGTCCCAGGTAATGTTAAGTCTTAACAGTGATGCACGGCTGGCACCTTTTTTATGTTTATGTCAGGCCCATTCCAAAACAGCATATCCCTTTTACCTTTGAGATGACAGCCACTCAGGCTAGGATTGAACAATTTAAGCATATCAAATTCCACGTATCCGTTTAGGACATTGTTGTTAGTGCTAATTTTCACTATACCATGTATACAGTGCTTATTTATTTGTGGATTTCAAAAGGACGACGCATTGCTAATTCTGACTGTTTAACCATGAGAGATAACTTACACAATATGGATTCTGTGCTTGGAATGACTTTTACTGTTTTGTCTTTTTTTTTTTAAATGATGGATTTGTCTTGTGTAGTCAGGATTTCATGGCTTTAAACCCCAATGTGTGGTTCTTAGTGGATGGGGTCTTGGTTATATCGACAATGTGCTGCAATTTCTCACAATCTACTGTGAAAATTCACATACTTATCCTTAATACATTCCCATAATGCCCTCTTACCCTTTGAGCCAGGATTGGGTAATGATGGATAAACATTCATATCATGGCAACCATTATTGTGGCATACCGACATGAATATTTAAGGCCTTCCAGAAGTCACCATTGTCAGTCTAGAGAATATTTAAAGAAAACTACTTTTACTCCTTCCTGTACAGGTGCCCAGAGTGCCTTCAACCTTTTACATACAGAATTTAATCTCCTAGCTCACCTACATGTCTTTCCCTAGAAATATCGAATGAAACTGGTCCTATTTCCCTCTCTCTGCAAAATGTCACTCATTTAACCTCTATTAGAAGCACATTTGTTGTAATTTCATTGGTTAAAGTGAACTGGTTGTAGTGATGTGCTTGTGTTGGTCTGGTCCTGTCTGTCTGTCTGTTTACTAAACCTACTTATCTGCTGTGAAGTTAAAGAGCCCCTCTAGTGTCGGCAATATTTTAAGGAGTTGCCTTGAGTTTTTTAACACTCTGAACAAAAGTATATCTTAGTGATGCACAAAATTGGTCAAAAAAAAAGAGAGAAGAAGTTCCATATAATGTTTTAAAATGATTCATTGGTTTATTGGAGCGCTCTGTGCCACCAAAATATTAAGTGTGTGAAAGTTGGCGAAAAAGGCATTTTTGGATTGACATTCAAAGTTCTGGAAGTTTAGGAAGTCATGGTTTCCTGTCTTTATGCACTTTTTATAGGAATCTCCTAAGTATTACTCTGTTTTGTTTTCCAAAACACATAATTGTCTGCTCATTTTAAGTTCTCTTTTAGTGTAAAATTCAGGAGATTTTTTTCTTGTATCACAAAACAGGACTGTTCAGGCCAGTGACTACAACTTAACGTCATACATAACATAATGTGCACCCTTTCTTATTCACTTCATCTCTCCTTCAGTCACTGAGTTAGAATACTGGACTTGTACCTGAATCAGGTATTTAGATTTCAGCCTTGACTATTAGCAAGGCTGAACGGATCAAAGAAAACCTGCAGTCTGATTGGATAGACTCAAACGCCCAGAACACCACCTGTCCAATCAGTTCAACAAAAAGCATGCCTTCTTATGCAACTTTTTTATATAAGTTTTGTCAGACTTTTTTAATATGCATTTAGTTCCGAGTTTATTTTGTAAAGATTTTTATGTGAACTTTGTGTCACTTTCCTTTTTACATGTCTGGCGAAGATGATGCCAAAACGAAACAGTATACATATGTACATCTCTTAAATACACATGCATTTTTTGTTGTTGTTGTTGTTGTTGTTTAAATTATGAACAATATACACTTTCACAATGGCATCTGTAGAAAATAGTTAATTCATGTACAGTTACAGATGGGAATTATTTGCTGGCCACAATTCTGGGCTCTTTGGAACATGGAAATGTGGCATTTCAGCTGTGTATGAATCTCATGGACCGGTACTTTCATTCAAGTCTGCCTTTGCTAGCACACCATGCTGAATGTTATTGTTATCTTGGGGCGCTGGGTGGGCAGGGTTTGGGGGGGTTCCAGTGGTTGTGAGAAGATATTTATGGTCTTACATGGCTTATATTGCAGAGTGCATGTAATCTGTTGTGGGTGGGGGTATTTAGAAAGAAAGGGGAGGGAACTTCAGAAAGCCACGCATTCAAAGCATTCAAGTTCTGTATACCCAAAGAGACTGCAAACATGCATTTTGCTATTAGGAAGCCTTTTTATATGCATTCGAGATACATATCATTGAGATTTTTTTTTTTCTTTTTACATCACGGTTGATTTCTGCTTTAGCTAATGGCTCTGACGCGTGGGAAACGCTTTCCGCCAGCTTTCTGAGTTGTCTGTATGGCTTTGCAATTTTGGTTTTAGAACTTTTAAAAGGCGAAAGGTTGCGGTGTACATTTTATGCATAAAATCTTAACATTTTGGACCCATTTCAGCTGTTCATCCTGTCACCTTGATCTTAATAGTTTGTAGATCATCCATATTCTTTATGGTGCGTTATAATTCCACAGTGACAAAGAAGTCATTGTAGTTTCAATGTAGTTTCAGTTCACTTTTCATACTACGTCATGATTGTGGCCTTGTACTGTTGATGCATTTCATTTCTATTGTCGTGACTTCCCTGATGTTGTGCAGTGTGTGTGAGCGAGCGTGTTTGAGCAGGTTGTGTGTGTGTGAGCGATACCTCATCTACAGTCAACTGTCAAATTGGAAAACGTTTTTGTTTACGCGTGCAAAAAAAGAAAAATCAAAAAAAAAAAATCTTCCACTTGATGAAACACAAAACAGGATACATTGTAGCGACATGAGTTATTAAAAAAAAAAAAAAAAAAGTTCACCTGGTGTGCTGAACTAAGTGTAAATGGTTTTACACAATATGAATATTTGTAAAATTGTTTGTATTTTTTCATAATGATTTTAAAAAGGAGTGTGTTTATTTTTTGACTTTTTTCTGTTACAGAGCTCTCTCTCTCTCTCTCTCTCTTTGGTCTTTTTTCTCCTCGTTTGTTCGCCTGACATTGTGAGTGAGTCAGTTGGTTTTTACCTCTCCTGTATTGAGCCTGTGATGAGTCCTTTGTATGCAGTGTTTTGAAAATACTGTAGGGAACATGGGAAGAAATTGATATTAGGAGCATTTGATCAATTTGTATTTATTTATTTTATCATTTTGTTAATAAATTGACAAAGAATATTTGCCTCCCGTTTGTCTTGAATTAAATTTGGCCTTTGCGGAAAAGAGATTTGAAATGTCAGGGTGGCGGTTGAGCTCAAGTGCAGGTGAATTAAGGACTGTTAAGGGCCTCCAACCCTTGGAACACAAATTAAGATTTTTTTGATGAAATCTTGAGAGCTTTCTGTCCCTCCATCGACAGCTACGCAACTACCACTTTGACGCTTCAAAGTTTCATAAAACGAATTCATATGAATTGAGCAGTTTGGTCAATTTCCTGAAGAGACTCGATCGCTTTATGATGAACAGATTTAATTTAGGCTTTTATGCACATAAACATTGATCAGTGAACACAAACAGAAGCTGAACCGAACCTGCTTGACACGTGAGAACAAACCTCATTGGTTCTTTTGGAAGCTCAAACGTGATGCGTAACACAAAAATGAATGGTTCTTGCATGTCAAGCGAACATGCTTGAGATTCCGTTTACATGTTTATATGTGAATAAAAGCCTAAATTCAATCTGTTCATCATATAAAGCAATCGTGTCTCTAGGACTAAACCGCTCGATTCATATGGATTAGTTTAAGTATCTCTTTATGAACTTTTTTTAAGCTTCAAAGTGGTAGTTGCATGGATGTCAATGGAGGGACAGAAAGCTCTCAGATTTTGATCAAAAAGATCATTTTTGTTCTGAAGATGAACGAAAGTCTTACGGGTTTGGAACGACATGTGGGTGAGTAATTAATGACAGAATTTTCATTTTTGGGTGAACTAGTGCTTTAAGGTATACAACTACCACAAGGATGTCCTCCAAATGCACAATTGTTATATAAAGCAACCCGTTTCGTTTTAAAACACCAACTTCACAGTTTGTAGTAATTGAAGACATTTACTTCTAAAAGTAAAAACTTAAGTCCTGCTTAAGAGCACTTAAGTGCTCTACAGTCCTGAAGGATATTCCTGAAGCAATTCATGGCAAATTAAATACTAGACTAACCAGTTGAATATTGTATGAAAATTGCTCCAGTTCTTCCACTTCATTGCTGAGACCTCATATGAACCAAAACAGCAGCAATTTCAGTAGTAAAATACAGATGGGTAGTTTCTCCAATTGTAACATTCAATTTATTTTTGCCATTTTAAACTGATTGAATTGCAGAGACCTGTACGTTGAATAATTCAAATAAAAAGGGAAAGTTTTAAAAAAAAAAAAATTAAAAAGGTGAAAACTTGGCGCGCAACCGTTGCGCATTGTTTCGGGAGGCGCGTTCAGAAAACGAACGCACATGAAACGCGCGTGAACCGCTGCCTCATGCAACTTCACGCACAATCTAACTTTCCCTTTCCTGAAATTTTGTGCCCGGTCTGCACAAACGCAGCTTTCTTCCGTTTTCCATGTCATTTCCTGTAATAAAAAGATGGTGGTCATAGCAGAGAGAAGCAGCTGACTGTGGTACAAACATTTGGAGATGATAAACTTTGCATCGCCCGGGACTAGTGAAATCCCCCCGTGCTGTTGCGTCACCGCCGCGTTTCTCTTAGCGGCCAAAGACGAGACGCGCCACGGCTGAAGAAGACCACCAAAGACCCCACGACGCACTGCGTATATTCTCTAGACGGTGAGTTACACTCACTAGCCAATGTGGCCAATGAAAATGGCTTCCGAAAGCGTTAGGCAAATTGCCAGTCGCTAAAAGGAGACCGAGCGTGCAGAAGCGTTGCGTACCGTCATTGTCATCTCTCGCGCTTGATCGTGTGTGCAACGTTTACCTCACAATGTTTAGAAGAACACAACTTTGCAGCAGTTTTGTCTTTAAAGAGAGTATTGTTGCCCTATTTGTTTTCCTGCACTCGTCTCTCTCACGCAGCTCTTGTAGTTTATGAGTGATGGCCGGTTTGGCCAATCAGAGCGCTGCTCTCTGACTGAAATATTTTGGAAGTACATTTAGGAAAGGAAACGTCAGCAGGAGAGTTTACTCAAGCGTGCGTTGTGGTTATCGCGTTATGCATGTTTTCATGAAAGCAACTTAAAGTTAACATGTATAACCAACAAATGCAAATGAGATGACAAGGTAAATCCAACAGGACGTCACGGTGCCCAACTGTAATTGGGTAATAACATTGGCATAAACTTTTTTTTTTTTTTTTTTTACTTCCACAGTATCAGGATTTTAGATTACAAATTATATACAATTGGCAAAGTTTGAGATTAGTGGCTAGTAAAAATGTATTATTTTTAAATACATTATTACATTTATATAAAAAATATTACAAATTATATTATCAGCATAAAAATGTGAGTTAAACGTTTAACTGATGAATTTCAGAACAGAAGAACATGTCAAAGTGAAACGGGGCACACAGGAGTTTCTCCTTCCTGCCCAGATGGCAGATTCCTGTGCTGTTCCAGACCATTCTCCCATGGAGGCAGAGGTCGAATGCAGCACCAGGTCAGTCTTACAAATTGTGAACAAAAGAAAACTTTTAAAGAGCAATTCCTGTGCATAAAAGTAGAAAATCTGTAGTAATAAGCCATTTTTCTACCCATTTACCCTAGTGCCTCAAATGAGAAGTCAACTGAAGAGCCAAACAAAAAACTAAAAGTTGACCATGAGCACTGTACCAATTTTTATTGTAAGTATAATTTACTGTAATTAATATTTACCCATCATTTACTCACCCTTAAGCCTTCCTAGGTGTATGTCTGTCTTCTTTCAGCCAAACACAATCGGAGTTGTATTAAAGTGCTCCTATTATGCTATTTTAAAGTTTCCTAATTTTGTTTTGGAGTCTCCTACAACAGGTTTACATGCATCAAAGGTAAAAAAACTGTTTAATTTTATCATAATATACATCACCACATTTTCAATGATTCTCAAACGACTCGTCAGATGAATCAATCTTTCTAAATCCCTCCTTTCCGTGAGCTACTCTGCTCTGATTGGCCAGGCAACTCAGTCTGTTGTGATTGGTCTACCGTGTACAGCGCGTGTCGAAAACAAAAATGCCCATTGGCATATCAACATCAGCTGTCCTGAGGCTTCCTACACCGTGAACTAAACACAGTAACAAACAATGTTGTCGAATTTACCATATCAATCCGAGTGCAAGTGCGATAATGAAACATTGGAAGAACTAGTTATTCAACCCGAACCTTCATCGCAAGGACGACTCGAGCAGGACGTTTCTCAGTGATACACTACTCAGTTTGAGGTACATTATGAGATGTTGCAACTGTAATTCCTCACCATCACAAGTGCATGTCCATCAACAAACCGATTATTTTACTTGTACTTATTTATTTACCCAGTATTTTTTACATTTATTGCGGTGAACATGTGGAGACTATCAATAACAGTGCATACATTAGCCGGGGTCTAGTGTGAATGACTGATGTAACATAAACGTTGGTAAAACAAATCTTGCTCCATGCTTAATCTTTACTCAAACGACAGACAGTCTGCATTAATGGACACAGTTTTAGGTAATAGTGGCCCACAACTGATTAGCAGAAGTATTTCAGTAAGACAGTAATAACGTGAGTTAGACATGACGCTATCCAATATCTACAGGAATCAGCTGTTTGTTTGAGGTTCAAGTTTTCCCTGGTGTCTGTGTGCGCAATAAGTGGGCGGGCAATATGCTAATGTTTCGTCTTGACATCACAACGAAACGGCTTATGGCTCGTTTGAAAATTCATTTCATTGACTCAGAGATGACTCTTACTTATATACGGTGCACTTTCAGATTTAAAACTTTGCATGATGTTTTCATTCACTTAGAGCCATGTTACACACTACATGAAAGGTTATTTTCAAAAATCCATAATAAGGGCACTTTAAATAATATTATGGCTCTTCCCAGCTTTGTGATGGCATTGAATAGAGCTTTTTGAAGCCCAAACGATTGTTTTTTGTAAGAAAAATATCCATGTTTTATTGCCATTTATCAACCCACTGGAGTGGATGCACTTTTTGGGCTTCAAAACTCGGGCACTATTCAATGCCATTATAAAGCTGAGAAGAGCCAGGATATTATTTAAAATAACTCTGATTGTGTTTGGCTGAAAGAAGAAAGTCACATACACCTAGGATGGCTTGAGGGGGGGGTAAATTCTGGGATAATTTTCATTTTTTAGTGAACTATTCCTTTAAACTAAAGTATTGTGTAGGTCTTTGGAAATTTGATATCAGATGAGAATTTTATATAATTATGCTGTTTTTACATTGCTCATTATACAGTCTGTGAAGAGTGCAAGAAGTATTTCTTGGAGGAGTGCCCTACCCATGGGCCGCCTGTCTTTGTGCCGGACACACCTGTGGCATCAGGGGTGCCCAATCGGGCAGCTCTCACCGTACCCTCAGGCATCGAAGTCCGCCGAGATGGTGATAAGGTGGATGTCTGCTGCATGGATGAAAATATACCAAAGGGGGTGCTGTTTGGCCCTTATCAAGGCCAAATAATGACCTCGGATAAACCTTCAGGGCCATACTCTTGGATGGTAGGTTATGTTGTATGTTTAATCACCAATTAGCATAGTTGTATGTATTTGTATTAATTTTTAATGCAGGTAAAAACTATTTTAATGACAAATGTATTTATTACAGATTGTTGATAAGGACAACAAATATAAATTCATTGATGGGAGTGATGAAACTACAGCTAACTGGATGAGGTAATATTATGCCACTTTAAATCCTCTTTTCTTTTTGATTTCTAAGAAAATTTTTCTATTGTAGTAACCAAGTGTTCAAAATGCTGCTCTTTTAATCACTTTGTTTGTATTCATATGATTGTTCTCATTGCTCATTTTTTTTATTCGTCCAGGTTTATTCAGATTTCTTCGGAAGAGAGTGAAAAGAACTTGAGTGCATTTCAACATGGCAATCAAATCTACTTCCGAGTGTGTCAGAGACTGACGGTTGGCGAGAAACTTCGTGTGTGGTACAGCAGCGAGTACATGAGGCGACTGCAGAGTGTGTCTCGGGACAGCATTGACCGCAATCTAGACACAGGTGAGACACCGCTTGCTGGTGCTTGAGAAAAAAGTAAGGATTTTGAATTAGGTCAGAGGTTAAGGAATCTCCAAATGCTTTTTAAGAGGCTGCTAATATAGTGCAGAGCTGAATGCAGGTTAAATAAAAAAATACTTGGTTCTTTCAATATAAAACGTGTGTTGTTAGGTGACAAGACTGAAAACTCACAAGATTTCACAAAAATGTAAACTGTAGTTCAGCCAAAAATGTGTACTACATACACATTCTTATGTTGTTCCTTTATGACATTCTTTTCTGAAATACAAAAAAGAGAAAGAATTCTACTGGTCGTGCTTTACTTTTCAATAACAATTAATGTGGGATGGAGGTTTCAAGCTTCAAAAGGGATCCAAAGGCATCATAAAAATATCGTAAATATGCTCTATATTTCAAGTCTTCTGATAGATTTGTGTGAGGAACAGACCAAAATATAACTTATTTCATATTGAACATTTTTGATCAACAAAAAAAGTACCCAGACGAGATGTTCCGGGCCTGCAATGGTTTAACAGGTAAGTGAAATGGGATTATATTTACATACAAAAATCTTTTTAGTCATCCTGGTTTAGCCATCATACTTTTTTCCAGTTTTATATTTTACCACACAGTTTTTATTTTATTTAGTTTTTTTTAATATGCTGATAGTGTTCATTTCCCTTATCAACCATTGTGGTATTGTATTGCAGGAGTGAAATTAGAAGAGCACGATGAGCCCAAAGGTCCAGTGTTGAGATCTGCAATGCACGGTAGAAGGACCCTAAGTAAGCATGGAAGTGATGAGGCAGAAAACCAGCCCCAGGCCAAGAAAAAGAAGATTGACCTCATTTTCAAAGATGTTCTGGAAGCATCTCTGGAGGCGAATCAAAGTCAGAACAACCCCCTGAACAGCACCTTGTCTTTTCAAAGAGCAAGAACAAATGTCTGCCAGGTTTTCAGCCAGCCTGACGGTGAGTGTAAAGTGTCAGTCTTTGCCTCTGGATTGGCTTCCATGGATCACCACGACAGTGGCTTTGATGCGAAATGTATTAAAATGGAAGACACGGAAGAAGATGCGACCCTAACCGGCGAAGGACCATCGACATCTTTCTGCCCGAACTGTGTGAAGCTAAAACGACGAATCCGTGAGCTGGAGGCTGAACTGCTCCGTCTCAGAGGACAGGGGCATGTTGAAATTAAGCCTGTACCACCATCTGAGCCCCTTCCTAGTGAGGACCTCAGAGGTAGGTTTGCAGCTGGGATGAAACGCTACCATGGATAAGAGCCTTTCTGCAATACATTTTAATATTGATGTTTTTTAAAATATATGGCTATATATAGAACATTTTGTCTCTTAATCCATCAACTAAAGTTTGAGTTCTTTTGTTGTTTTTTGCCTTTTTGCCTTTTTGCCATTGATTGTGTGATTGCCGTATTTGTTCAAATGTTGGAACAAATGGATGTTGGATGGAAGTGCACTCCTAATTAAAAGTTTTAATAAAATTATTTTATTTACTTTTTGAAACCTGCCACTAAAGTTGAATTCTCTGCTTGTGTTTGGTTTGTTGTTTTTCAGAAACAAAAATTATTTGAAATAATAAAAAAAAAAATAGTTTTTACTGTATTGGTTGATGTAGAACTTGAGATAAATGTGAGCTATATTGAGAAGGTGTGCTTATAATAGGTATGGAAACTCTGAAACCTTCATTCACTCCAAATCTAATCAGTAAAGAACTGTTTCTTGAATTTTAATTCTGCGTTATATTTGTGTTCAGTTTAATGTTATGCTCTGTTTGCTCATCTGTTGTAGACTCCATGACGCCAATCCCAGCGGCGCTTGAAGAGGATGACCAGGATGTTGATTCTGCTGATGAATCCATTTCTGCTGACCTCATGGTGGCTGCGGATGAGTCTTCAAAACTCTCGGTGGGCTCAGGTCGTCGGATTCGCCGCTTCAAACAGGAGTGGCTGAAGAAGTTCTGGTTTCTCCGTTATTCACCCACACTGAATGAGATGTGGTGCCACGTGTGCAGACAATACACCGTCCAGTCCTCCCGTACCTCTGCTTTTATAATCGGCTCCAAGCAATTCAAGATCCACACCATTAAACTGCACAGCCAGAGCAATCTGCACAAGAAGTGTTTGCAGCTTTACAAACTTCGCATGCACCCAGAGAAAACTGAGGAGATGTGTCGTAATATGATAACACTCTTCAACGCTGCCTACCATCTGGCTTTGGAAGGACGGTCATTTTCCGATCTGCGACCCTTGGCAGAGCTCCTCAAGAAGTGCGACCTCAAAGTGGTGGATCAGTACATGAATGAAAATGACTGTCAGATTCTCATCCAACACATCGCTCGAGCATTCAAAGAGGATCTGGCTGAGAAGATTCGCCTTTCGCCCTTTTTAAGCATCATCATGGATGGACAGCATGACGATCTCCTGGCTGACACTGTTGCCGTTTACGTCCAGTTCACCACCACTGATGGTCTTCCTGCCACCGAGTTCCTCTCCCTACAAAGGCTTTGCGGAGGCAACGTGGAAGGCTACCTTCAGGCCGTGGATCGTGCCTTTGGTGTCCTTGGGCTAAGACTCCAGGACATGCTGGTTGTTGGCTTGGGAATAGATGGCTCAAACATCTCCTCTAGTCTGAGGGCAAATCTTTACATAGCCATACAAAAGACAATCCCTTGGTTGTTGTGTCTGCCTGTGATGATCCATCGCCCCCATTTAGAGGTTCTGGATGCCATCAGTGGTAAGGAACTGTCTTGCTTGGAGGATTTGGAGAACAATTTGAAGCAACTGCTTAGTTTCTACCGGTATTCTCCACGTATGATGGCTGAGCTAAGGTCAACAGCACCAACTCTGTCCGAGGAAGCCGAATTTCTTGGGGATATAAGGGCTGTTCGTTGGATCATAGGGGAACCTAATGTTCTCAATGCCCTAATTAAGGACTATCTGGAGGTGGTTGCTCACTTGAAGAGCATAAGCAGCCAAACCCAGAGAGGTGATGCTGCTGCCATCGCTCTGTCTCTTCTACAGTTCCTGTTGGACTATCAGTCCATGAAGCTGATCTATTTTCTGTTGGACATCATTGCTGTCTTTTCACGACTTGCTTTCATCTTTCAGGGGGACTATTTGTTGGCGTCACAGGTGGACGCAAAAATTGAGGATGCCATTCATGAGATTGGTCAATTGGTGGATTCCCCAGGGGAGTACCTACAGGAGTTTGAAGAAAACTTTCGAGAGAGTTTCAATGGTGTGGACCTCAAGAACTTGCGGGTTGCAGAGTCCAAGTTTCAGTCCATTCGAGAGAAGATCTGTCAGCGAAGTCAAGGCACCCTGGCCCAACGTTTTGATCCACGCAGTCGCACAGTGGTCCAGGCTTGTCAGGTGCTTGACCTGGCCTCGTGGCCTCTTAACAGGGATGTTCTTGGCGCATATGGAGAGGAGGAGATCCTTGTAATTTTTGACCACCTGGAGACTCTTCCATCATCCGGACGCGAACTGTCTCGAGAAAGAATAGATGCCAGAGGAAGTCTTGTGGTTGAATGGAGGGATCTAAAAGCTGATTATTGTAGTGTGAATGGTTTCAAAGAAGTAGTCAGCCACATCTTCAGATACAAGCAACGTTTTCCTCTTCTCAATCACATCCTGCAGGTTGTCAGGGTCTTGCCAACGTCAACAACCTGCTGCGATAAAGGAAGAGGTTCATTGCAAAAAGTGCGCCGAAATAGCCGTTCCAGACTGACTCTGGATCAGATCAATGATCTGCTCACCTTGGCCATTAACGGACCGCCTATCGGTAGCTTTGATGGAAAGCGAGCATTGGACAGCTGGTTTGAAGAGAAATCTGGGAACAGCTATTCGCTCTCAGCAGAGGTGCTGAGCAGAATGTCCACTGCCGAACAAAAGTCTGTGTTGCACAATATGGATATAAATGCAGAGTATTATCCAGATATTTGACTGATCAGAGCCAATTCCTCAGCCAACATGATTCCAAAAAAGCCATCTCATTGGAAAAGGGCTGATCGGGACTATAATGTGATTGGCCAAGTAGTTTGACACTGGCCCTGCTGCTAATGGCCTAGATCAGCGTCTTCTCTAAGAGTCGGTATGAATGCCTTTGCAGGTCGCAGGCACATGAAACACTTTAAAATGTTCATGTAAATGGTTGTGATGTGTTGATATGTGTTTTTGTCCCAAAGAGAAACTATTTTCTAGTCGTGAGGATTGTTGCCGTTAAGTGAATGTTCGACTGAGCACCATTTCATCAGGCGTTGGTGAGTGAAGCCTCCTTACAGTCTTTTGTAATCTCTGAAAATGTCACCTTCTTGCAAAAGCTGATTTAGCTGAAATCTTTCTGGAAAAACTGTTTTATTATTCTGTCTGCAATATAATTCAAGCAATCATTCTGTATTTGTATGTAGACTTGTGTGTATGGAAATTATCTAACAAAAAGTGCTTAATTTTTTAGCATGTTCTTTATGCTGGTTATCGCTAATTGGAATGGAAATAGCCACTATTTTGCCATGCAGTATATTCCTAACATTTTTGTATCTTTTTTTTTTTTTTTAAGATACTCTAAATTAGGGTTCCTCAAAATCCGGTCCTGGAGGGCCACTGTCCTGCAGAGTTTAGTTCCAGCCGTAATCAAACACACTTGAACAAGCTTATCAAAGTCTTCAGATTTACTAGAAGATTACAGGAGCTGAAGTCTGCTGGACAGTTTTGAGGAGCCCTGCTTTAAGTTAACCATTACTCTTAAGATTACATGTAAAAATGGTTTGAAAACATGTTGATGTGCCATAATACTTTATGCAATCAGGCACCTGTAATGTGCAGTTTACACCCAATCTGATTTAAAGTATATAGCCTAAATATGCAAGGTTTGAATTCCTTACCAATAGAAAAAAATGTCACGTGCTGGTGTTTGATTTCTGGTACATGTTTTATGTACAGTTACAGACAGCCACTTCAGGTCTCCTTACAAGCCAGTTCAAATTATAATATAGTTAAATTTTCATTTCGGTTTTACTCGATTTTTCTCTGATGCTGTATCAAAGCAACAAATATATAATATGTTTACTTTTTAATGCTGCATATAGGCAGCCTAAATAGTCAAATGTTTACTGAAAATTTAAAATGATGAATATTTCAGTAATAATAGCCCCAAATATGATCACTCTGTCTTCATACTTTCCATCTGATTTAAATGCTTGTGCATGACGTCACCACTAGTAGGCGACACTGTACAACAATTTACCTTTGGCAATCTCTTTTTGATTTAATGTCATACAAGAACAAATCTTTTGTATTTTTGATTGTTATTATGTGCATTCATGTAATTTACCAGTGTGCATGTCTTATGGTCAGCAGCATATATTTCTTTCACTGACTTTTAATTAGTTATTTTTGCCATACCTTGCCTTGCCACTAAATTCCATCGATTATACCTGTGCAATATATATTTTACAATTAAATTGTATGTTCTTAAATACAAGCAAGTTTAAAACTTAAGCAAAACTCTGGAATTTAGAGGTTTCCAATGTGATCAAGCATGTTTTATAAAATGCCTATGGATTTGCCCTTTTTATTTAGTTCTAGAAATTTCCATATTTTTCATTCATAACTATTTTTAAATGTAATTTCTCAAGGTCAAAAAAAAAGAGTGATCAGTTGAGATCTATTATTAAAAATAAGGCTTTTAAAGTCATATTTGCAATGTTGTAGTTAAAATTAAACATGAGTTATCATGTCAGTTTTATTCATATAACTGTTAAAGCGTCATTATTATCCATTAAGAAAATATTGTAATCTGTGGTATATCTCCATCTATCAATCTCAAAAAAAATACATGCAGTATAATATGCTGCATTCACGCCATGTCTAAAGTACAGTGGTCACATGGTACAAGTAGGAGTTCCCAGCTTACAAGTTGTAATTACGAGCTTTACGAGGACGTGAACGCTTTTTACAAGTTGAAATCTCGTAATAGGTAATTAAGACATGGTGTGAACGTACCTATATTAAATAGTATTGATTGCTCTCACTTTATAGTGCGAAATGGTGCAGTTAAATGCAGTGTTCTCTAAAGTTACGTTAACCTTTAACTATCCACATGCACAGTTAAGACTTGACTACCTTCCGTGTGCTGCAATGTTTTACATTGATCAAATTTTCTAGAGAAATTAAAACCGCTTGTCTTCATTTTAAAATAGATTTAGATTTTGCACGTCTGAAAATTTAGCATGTTTAAAGCTTTAGAAAGCTTGTTTTTTAGGGAAAACATTTTGATAAATCCATTTTTTATTCTGTTTTAATGAATGTACATTTTAAAAACTGTGCTACGCAAAAGATTATTATGTTTATAACTATTATGTTTCAAAGTAGTTAGCATTTTTGTTAGCATTTCTCGTCCCAGTGAGCAGTTGATGTCAAAGCATACCCACATCTGAACTCATTTGGAGTAGCAATAGGATTGTGTAAAGGATCAATAAGTGCGCTGCCAAAAATCTAAACGTTTTGTTTCATTTATGCATGTATGTGAATGCTTTTGAATGTTAGACTGTTACCTCACAGTGAGGTATGCCATCGAGTGAATCTTCTCTTATTGTGTTGGGAGTTATACGCCGTAGCTGTGTCAAAGCTAGCGTTTGCTCGTCTTCAATGGTGAATTCTGATCAAATGAGCCAAAGTCAAGCCTGATTTTGTTTCATCAAATACTACGCTTACCAAATGTAAATGTTACGTCTAGATTCATAATTTTGTACTTCTTGATTTACTTGTCATGTAATCACAATAATGTTCATTGTCCATATTATGAAATGTTTTTCAAACAATTATTGATGATCTGTTTTTATGTGGGAGACATTAGGTTTAAGGCCTAAAGAACAAAGTTACTTCTGATTTCAAGTTTATTTTCTAACGAAATGAAATAAGTGAATAGTAGCTCTATATTCTCATTCAGTTTCTTTTTGCGGAGAAATATGTCATTTGCTTGGATTTATACATCATACACACCTTCTTTCTGAAAACATAACACTGGAAACTCAAGAATATGAACTACATGTGAAATGTATACCTAGAGAATGTGTACATGTATTATAGAAACCCACTTAAAATGACAGCATATGGAATCTATATTCAACAAATAATGGTTTAATAAAGTTTTCTATGTTATTTTCATTGTCGTGGTCATTTTTTCACTGGTTTCTTAAAGGTATAGCGGAGGATTTTCTTTTTCCGGGTGGATCATCAAGACTATTGGTCCTCCTAAGTGTCAATCATTCTGGTGATATGTTTACGTAAGGCCGTCGTACGTGCTCGTGCACACGATTCACACGATGGCGTGCGCTCAAAACACAGGTTGGGCTTCCCACTGATGCCTCAGTCGTGAAGTTTCTACTTGACAGGTAAAGTTTGGCATGCTATTTGGAGAAATCCATTTAAAATCACTGCTAGTAAAAGTTAATGTAAGCTATGATTAGCTCGTGCATGCGTTTAATAGGCGCTCCCTCTCGGGAGCAGGTAGAGTGTTGCGCATGTGCATTTTTTCAAAAAGTGGAGAGGGCGGTTCTTTTCTAAAATTCGGGAAAATCCTCCGCTATACCTTTAATTGTCTCACTATTCATAGATAAAGATACGATAAGATGGTTTAAAGGAGTCATAACATGAGAAATTAAATTTGCCTTGATCTTTTGACATATAGGTCTTTGTACTATTAAAACATCCTGCAAGTTTCATAGCTTAAATTGTTCTCCTCATTATAAACAAAGCATTTATTTAATCAAGCTCCAAAAAACGACTCGTTTGGATATTGTGAGATCTGTGACGTCACACAGGGAATTTGCATATGCCTGCCTCCAGAGCAAGACATTGACGAATAGTTTTACATCATTGTTTGATGGCTGACATTTGCCTACTCTGTATGTGAGTGTCGCGTCGTGTCAAAAGCAAACAGAACCCATTATAATCACAGACGCTGTCTACACTGGTTACAGTTTACAGATCTGCTCTCAGTTTCTGACACTTGAGTCTGTCGACAACAGGACAAATGGAAGAGTGAAAGAACGTCCGCTTTGACGTTTCCAGTTTAAACAACTCGTTTGCAAATTTAAAATATAGTGTAATTAACTTCACAGGATAAAAAAAACTAAAATCTGGAAAAGCACTTGCCGAAATTGACTCTCTTTCCATTTTTGAGCTGGATTAGCCAGACACACACACACACAAACATCGTTTAAAATGCTGCACTGAACGCCACAGCCCAAACAAAGATCAAGTGCTCTTTGTTGCTTGTCTGACCACAGCTTCATTGTTCATCTGTGCCTAGATTTTGGTCCTATAAACACAGTCCCATTCCGGCATTGTGGAAAAAGCCAATCATCACGCCTTCTCCTTGATATTACCATTCTGACACTTTTCTGTTCCCTTCAGTAACGTAGGAAAAAGCAACAACATGAGTATTTGTGTGGGCTGCCACACCAACGGCGCCACTTCACTGTTTAAATACCAACAAATCCATTAGCTTAACACCGATTGTTCTGCTGTCGCCAGATACAGATTCACATTTGTATTTTGTGTCTTTTCAGGTTCAGACTAAAATAAGGGCGCCATTGAGATGACATTTGAATTGAGTGCTTCCATGACTGCAGAAAGGCTCTGGGAAATGTGACACAGGCCTTATTGTTACCAACAGCTGCAGCGTTGGGAAACGTAGCAGAAAGGATTAGGTTTTAATTCTCGTGGTTACGCTGTACAGATAGAGAGACGATTAGATTCAACTAAAGTTCAGAACATCGAGATCTTTTGTTTTAAGATTCTGTACACTATCTTTGAACAGGCGAATTCTGATTGTGCTCCATTTTAGGTCAAGATATAACCCTTTTCTGGCTGTGCAAGATAAGATAAGCGAAATGCAAAATATTTTTGAGATGCATTAAGATATGAACAAATTTCTGACATCTAAACAATTGAATGTGTTGAATCTTAGCTTTTTTAGCAGGAAAAACTCACTGACGAAATTGAAACCATGCTTTGTTTCTCATTTTACACATTTTCTAAGGAACACCACTGACATTCTAACAATAATGACCGTTAAAAATAAAGTCTAATTTTTCGGGTCCGTTTAATCTGACTTGGCATCTAGGAGAAACTCCATCAATGACATCATTCATGCAGGGCAAGGGTGAGGTTGGGCCAGAGCTCGCGCAGGGAAGAGGTGGCACGAGGAATTCTTTTGGTTCGGTGAAAAGCACAAGCTTGGACGTTTGCAACATCTGAATACTTTTGAGCAGGGTAAGTGATATTTAACACAATTCTGATGCTGCTGATGTTTTTCATAGAGCTTCCATACAAGTAAATACACAAAAAAGCAGATTTGCCTTTTCTTTTCCACCAGTTTTCGTTCTGTTTAATTTCAGTTTATTGTTATTCATTATCAGTCTCTTCGGTCAGGAAGGTCTTTTCACGATGAAGTGCTCTCTTGGACTTTTTCTGCTGGTCTGTTGTGTGTCTCTTAGCTTCGGTAAGTTAAATGCATATGGTGCTTATTTTCGGGATGGTTTTGTGTGGCTTTGGTCATGACCTCAATGCTTTTTATTCGAAACAGGCGTTAAGCATTATGGAATGCGATTCTCCTCTGCAGGCTCGTCTCTTCAGTGCTACAAGTGTGAGGATTACTCTGGGGCTCATTGCTCAGTGCAGCAAGTGTGTTCTTACGAGGACGCGTGTTTATATCTTCATGAGAAAGGTTGGTGGATAAAGTTTTAGTATGCAGTACATATCCTTTATATTTTTATTTTTAGTTATTTTATAGTGTAGTGTAGACATTTTAAATGCAATTATTATTGTTACATTCTTTTTTGTTTATTATATTATATTATTATCCAAAATGTACTTGTACACGTAAGTCACTTAAAATATATTTGCTTTACTTATAAAATATCAAACAATCTACAAACAAGTGACATTATAGACATTTTTTTTTATTTATTTTTTATTGAGATTCAACATTAGATAAAATCAGGCCAATGGGGTGTTACGTAATTAACACATTTTTCCCATTGCAATGTAAATTGTTCCAGTTCACTGTTAACAAATGCTATTAACCTTTTAAACCATTTTGTAAGTGTCCATTGTAATTTCCATCCATGCAACTAGACATTTTCTAAGAATTAACTTCACTTTTCTGAATCACTCTTGCAATAAGTTCTAATCAAATGATGTTGAGCAGTGTTGTTGGGTAAGTAAATTAGTTACTTTTTAAAACTGTACTTAATTAATTAATCTAAAATATAATCACTTACTTAATTTTACTTAATTAGTCAATTAAATGCCCATTGTGGTAGAAATTCCCCTACACACCTGACTTAAGTTCATCTGGGACTTCCAAAGCGTCTACTGACCAGTTTATCCTCTAGCACATTTCCTAATCAACATCAACTAAGTCAAACGATGTCTCGCCCCTTATGAACACTATCACTTGGGAGTAAGGTCTCCAGTGTTCCACTAACCTGCAGTAACCAGACAGATTCCAGACAGTGCCTATGCTTTAATCACGGTCAGGAGGACCTCGTATCAATCACAGACAATCCCCTCGACAAAGAGAGTGCAACAATTTGTATAGAATAGGAGCATTGCAAAAGTGACATGATTCATTACATAATTTTTCTACAATATGATTGGTTCTTCATATGTATAATTCAGCCAACCCTTCTGTTACTTGGTAAAAGCAAATTTCTTGATTGCTTCACCTTGTTCCTCAAAGTCATGGGTTTATATATTTAGACAACTATCTAGTTTTGTTTCCCCTTTTTTATTATCAGACAGGACTCAGACACACTTTGGCCAAAGTGTTGGGGACATTTAGTTTTCCAAAGTATATAAATGTTAATCCTGCAAGAAAAATAAATGTTTGTTATGAGTATTAAAAAAAATTCCTTAACGCCATCAAAATGTTTTGTTTTTCTTCAAATAAATTGAATAAGATCAGATAACTCTCTTAAATTAAGTCGCTTAAGTTGAATAAATTGTTCAAAGTTAACAGTAAAAAGTTTAGTTTTTGAGTTCAAGGGTACGTTTACAAGACAACAATGTACAAAAAATTGACAGATCTACGAATACGACTAAAAACGCTGTATTATTCATGCCAGGCCAGTAGATGGAGATGTCACTTTGTAAAGAAACACCATGAGCCTATAGACTGAACAGTAATACTTATGGGCATGATGTCACCGTTTTCACAAATTCGCGTTTTTGTAGTTTACACGGAGACGATAACAGTATCAAACGGAGTCGTGTAAGCAGTCCCTTCAATTTCTTAATAATGAAATCATACAAAATACTGAGATGCTTAAAGGGAAAGAAAATGAACCTCTTAAAGGGAGGATAACCTTCAACTTGTCTAAAATCCCCTAATGGTAAATTATTTGATTAATTTATTGTTGAGGTGATTGTTAGTGGTTCACTTCATGAAATGAGTATTTTAAACAAAAGGCTACATAATTTTGTGCTATATATATATATATATATATATATATATATATATATATATATATATATATATATAGTGCTATGCATAAGTTTAGACACCCATACTAAAGTTGACTAAAAAGAGGAATAAAAAATCATCTTTTGGAAACTGAACTTAATGCCTTAATTTAAAAAATTAGGAAAAATCCAACCTTTAAGGACACCAATTTTCTTTGTGAATGAATAATGTATCGTAAATAAATAAATGTTCTTCCTTAAAATACAGGGTGCATAAGTTTGGACACCCCTATGTTAAATTCCCATAGAGGCAGGCAGATTTTTATTTTTAAAGGCCAGTTACTTCATGGATCCAGGATACTATGCATCCTGATAAAGTTCCCTTGGCCTTTGGAATTAAAATAGCCGCACATCATCACACACCCTTCACCATACCTAGAGATTAGCATGGTTTTATTTCAGTTAGCCTAATAGCTGGTTTGATTTGCATTGAGAGATGATCTTATGGAAAGTACTCCATGCCAATCTCTAGGTATGGTGAAGGCTATGTGATGATGTGCGGCTATTTTAATTCCAAAGGCCAAGGGAACTTTATCAGGATGCATGGTATCCTGGATCCATGAAGTAACTGGCCTTTAAAAATAAAAATATGCCTGCCTCTATGGGAATTTAACATAGGGGTGTCCAAACTTATGCACCCTGTATTTTAAGGAAGAACATTTATTTATTTACGATACATTATTCATTCACAAAGAAAATTGGTGTCCTTAAAGGTTGGATTTTTCCTAATTTTTTTAATTAAGGCATTAAGTTCAATTTCCAAAAGATGATTTTTTATTCCTCTTTTTAGTCAACTTTAGCATGGGTGTCTAAACTTATGCATAGCACTGTATATATATATATATATAGGTAACGGTTAATCATTTAAATTCTAACTTGCTTTCCTATTGTTACAATATTTTGCTTGAAAAATGTGCTGTTTTAATATAATTAGTATACCATTTGCTTTATCTTTTGTTATCTAAAGCAATGCCGTTCATACATTTTTAAGTGTGGACTTATGTTCTGTTTGATTCTACACTCTTGGAATCGATTTCTAACCATTTAGAACAGCTTTAATGATCAGTTATTAAAATAATATTTTATTTCTAGTTTGAAGAACATTTTAAAAATCAAAAGAACCTTTTTCCAATATAAAGAACCTTTTGTGCAACTGAAAGGTTTCATGGATGTAAAAGGTTCTTTAGGAAACCATAGATGCAACCTTTAATTTTAAGAGTGTATTCTATTCTATATTATTTATTTTTTTTCTATTCTATTCTATTCTATTCTATTCTATTCTATTCTATTCTATTCTATTCTATTCTATTCTATTCTATTCTATTCTATTCTATTCTATTCTATTCTGTTCTGTTCTGTTCTGTTCTGTTCTGTTCACTAATTCAGTCATTTCTCATTTTCCAGGTGGGAAGACCATTCGCCGGTGCATTCGATACACTGACTGTGAAAACTCTCGTCTGTCCCAGAAGTTCCCGTCGATATCAGAATACACTTACAGATGCTGCAACACTGACCTGTGTAACAGCGGGCCAGTGACCGCTGCAAGCACGTCGTTCTTATACCTGCTAGCGGTGCTCAGCGGCCTCTGGTCCTGCTGCATCACTGCATGATTTCACAATAGAGCTTCTTCAGAAGTTTGTTTTGTTGCCATACCTCTTATGGATATCCATATATTTACTATGTACCATTATTTAGCGATTGCTCGTTTTTTACTAACCACTTATAAACCACAAAGTACTGTTTGTTGTAAATTATTTGTATTCTAATACCTTTTTTATTTTAATACATTTTATTTTATTTTGGCTGATTTTTTTTTTTTTTTTTAATAATGCTGTAAAATGTTTGATCTTTTCATATATGACCTTTGTATGTGGTACCTTTACATGAGTAAAATAATAATTTAAAAATTTATTTTTATTGATTTTCTGATTTTCTACGTTCTAAACATTTTTAAAGAAATACTGATGTTTGGGTTTTTCAAGCGTTGCCTTACTCCTTACCAACTTAAATGTTCAGTTTCAAACCTGCAACAGTTCAAGTGTCCATTCAGCACCGCGGACAGCTCCACTTCAACTAGCCATTCTCATTCACAACCTATAGCTGCGTTCACGCCATGTCGTAATTACTGTAAATAAATGTACTTTTATGTCATACACTGATCGGTCTGTAATTAATTATTACAGCTCAGAATCGTTACAGTAATAACAACATGGTGTGAATGCACCTTAACACTGAGTAAAAAGAGGAATATGTATTCAGTGCTAGACTGCTGAGTGGATTTGAAACAGCTGATTTTAAAATCTCCACCATCTGAACGCAGATGGACCAGCTTCCCTCAGAATAACAATCGCTGCAAAGTCTCTAAAAGTAAACTCTGCCCAGCTGTTGATCCCTAATCCTGTGATATAACACGCACGTTTTCACAAAGTAAAGAAAACTCCTTCAGTCAGATATATAAAACGTCATTGCTTTATTACTTACATGAAATACATCAAATAAATTAACCCGCTGTTCTGTAAACAGTTAAAACAACACGGAATGTATTCTCTAATGGTCATTTAAATAGCTTAGGGAGACACTAACATGATGTGTTCAATCAGGTCCTCTAGTTCACACACAATTGCACAAGGCCACACAATGTAAACACACAATATGTCAACATTTACAGTCACAGTAAAAACAAAAAAAGTCACGTAAACACGATCACATCTCATAAAACAAGATGAGAACACAAAAAGGCAAAGGACTGAACTGGTATATTTTTTTAAAAAGGGTTTATGGTATAAAAACCCAATATACAAACATATACAGCTGCCTCATGTTTGCTTCAACAGCAGCAGCAATATTTTTTAGTCAGGGTAGATGCCATATTTAATTTGATATGAATGAAAACAAAGCTGTGGAGTATAGATCAAGAGTCTGTCAATCCATTTGAGCCACACAAATGCGTTTTTGTATTTCACTGTGCTGCTTTTCCATTGTTTTTCTATGTAAACATGCGCTAGATGGATGCATTTGAGTGCAGTTGCGTGAAGTTAAAAGTAGTTCAAGTTTTACAAAATGCGTTTTTCCATTTTACTGGCCTACGTCATGCGTTTTTGCGGTTAAAAATGCTGTACACGCAACGGTCAAACACATCAGTTCAGCGCATGTTTACATAGTAGCACAGTGGAGCACAAAAAAGCATTCTGTGTGAATTAAGGTCTTTGGTAATGTTTATTTTCACAACCTGGAAGTTTTGAATTGACTGTATTTACTGTACTTCTATGCCCCACAGCCTCCCTTTTTATTCTCATCAGACTATGTATGGCGTCTACCCTAACCAGGCTCCATGCCTTGACTATTACATTTTTCAGTCAAAACAATCCTAAAATTCATTATATTGCTGGCAGTACAGGACAAAATCTACAAGACATTCTCAGTTGTCCATGTTTTGACAGTTTACAAAACATGTGTAGTATAAAACCTATATGAGACCTATTTGTTATTTATATGCTTGACTATTAACTGAACTAGTGTCACCAGTAACTGCTAGATCAGTTCTACTTCCATGTCTAAAAACTAATTCTTCAAATTGTTCTCTAATCGCTCATGTCCTCTATTGTCTCTTCTTCAATCTCTCTGCCTATCTCCTCAAGTTTCACCGTTTTCTTCTGACCCTTCTTCTCGTCCTCTTTCTCCGCCGTTACATACCACGGCTTGGCTGCCGCGTCGTCGCAGGCCCTGCCGCCCCCCCTCCTGTACCCGCCCCGTCCTGCCCTCACCAGCCCCCAGCCCTGAGGTTTACCCTCATGGGGTCCGCTGTCCTGAACACCCCTGGTCTGGTCCAGCTCCTTGGCACTGAGGGCCGGCATCCGGACGGGAACAGTGTTCCCAAATTTGGAGTAATCGACCGAGTAGCGGCCATCCTCCTCCGTCATGATGGAGACGAAACGCCGACCCCACAAGATCTCCTCCGGTGTGTAGGATGTGCGGGCCTGCATTGTGATGCCGGTGGTCTCCACAACACCTGGAAGAACAGACACATTGGCTCCGTTTCAAAAACTAGCGAGCTATATAGGCAGCAACCTTATAGTTTTTATTTTATTTTCAGTTTTTCTTTTAAATTTCGTGTTAGTTTTCACTCTTTCATTGCTCAATTGAATTTTCTAGTTTCAGTTTATTTCGTTTTTTATTTTAGTTTTAGCATTTTAGGGCTGCCAAAGTTAATGTTGATTATGAAAATGTTTTCATTCAGTTTTTCATTACATTACCGACTGCCTTGAAATTGATTTGACATTAGCATGTTGCTAAGCTAATGGTGCAATACGCTAAAAAGCTTTTAAAAAAATTAATAAATATGGGTAAAACTGCCAATTTTTAATTATATTCAAATATTTTTTGTCTTTTCAATTTAGTGTAGTTTCAGATTAGTGTTAGTTTCCTCTCTTTTATGTCTCCTTTTAGTTTTTTCTGCATTTTCTAGTTTCAGTTTATGTAGTTTTTATTTTAGCTTTAGTATTTCAGGGCAGCCAAAGTTAATGGGCTAACTATCATTTGAACATTTCTCAGCACAGTCTAGTGTTTTGATATCTATACTTGTATTTTCATAATTAATTCAGGTGGGTTGTAAAGGTTTCAAGTTTTATAATATACCATATATCAAAAACTACTACTAAAATCTATTTGTGGCTATATTTAATGTGTGTTTTTTTAAGCTATTTTATAAATAATGGGTTAAATATGGGGTAAAACTGTCCAAATGTATTTATATTCAAATATTTTTATCAATACTCTCTAGTTTTGAATGAAAAAATAAACTTTGTCCTTGCTTCAGCCAGCTTGTGTTTATTTTTCATCAAATTCAATGCAAGGCAATGAGTTTATAATAGGGGTTCCTTTATAAATAAGCTTCTATGATTCATCAAAATGGTAACCTCAATAGGTTGTGAATCAAAAAGATTGCAATAAAGAGAAATGCACTCCATTCACCTTCCAAAATGACAATGATCTCCAGGTCTTCGGTAGCCAGCGACTGCGCCGAGACCTCGTACAGCGGACTTCCTCTGTCAATAGTGTGACTGATTATAAGCGGAGAGACGAGGAATATGCCGTTGCTCCTGAGAGGGTTTTCCACCTGGATATCGAGCTGACAAACAGGAATCACCTCCCCCTCCGCTGTGACTGTCCGCCGAATCACCTGAGCGACAAAAGGTGGAATTCAACTCAAGAAGTTCTGGACAGAAATGATGCCATAGAAGAACCATTTTGGGTTCCCCAAAGAACTTTTCAGTGCTCTTAAAAGTTCATTTTAATAACCTAAAGTACCGTTTTCCACTATAAAGAACCTTCTGTCCAATGGAAATGTTTCATAGATGTTAAAGGTTTTTCATGGAAACCAATAAAGAACCTTTATTTTTTAAAGAGTAGAAGATGTTTGTCACCTGCAGCTGAATGGTGGCCGAGATGATCATGCTCTTCCTCAGATCCCCGACGCGGAACATAAGCGTCGGTCTGCCGTTGCGCGGGGCAATGACAGCGTTTCGCGAGAAGATGAGGGTTTCTGCTCGGCGGTTGGCTTGAGCCGTCTTCATGAACACACAGCCCAGCATGATGGCGTTGATGATCAGGCCTAGAATGTTCTGGATGATGAGGACTATGATGGCCAGCGGACATTCCTCCGTCACCATTCGTCCTCCAAAACCAATAGTGACCTGATATTACAGACACATGTTTTTGTTAACCCTTTTAACCTCAATTTAGGTGCACTAAGCTCCGCTGATACTGTTCTAGATAAGGTCAGCTATGGGTCAGTTACCTGAACCTCAATGGAGAAGAGAAAAGCAGATGTGAAGGAGTGAATGGAAGTGACGCACGGCACAGGCCCGGGATCGTTGGGATCTCGAGACTCCAGATCACCGTGAGCGAACGCCAAGAGCCACCAAACCATGGCAAAGAGCATCCAAGAGCAGAGGAATGCTGAAGTGAAGATGAGGAGGGAATGCTGCCATTTCAGGTCCACCATTGTGGTGAACACGTCTTGGAGAAACCGGCCCTGAGAAGCGATAAAGTCATCATTTCATCTGTTGTGTAATAACATGTTATACAACAATATTTGAACATTTGCTTGGACCAGAGTTGATCTGCACCTGTTCTCGTATATTCTTGTGGGCAACATTACACGAGCCGCTCTTGGTGATGAAACGCGCTCTCTGTGACTTTGGCCGGATGCGACTGGGTTGTGTGGCGTCTTCAGCGAGTCGTGTCAACAGGAACCCATCAGGCATAAGGCCTTTACGGGCCAACATTATGATAATCTGTGGCTGACTGGTGCTTCACACTACAAAAGGGACAATCAAACAGATATATAAATTCATTTTTAATTTAAATATACATTGGCAATAAGAGTTTGACTATTTAACACATTTTTTAAAAATAATACATTTAAAAAAGGTTTCACATACACTCAAAAAAACACATTTTCATCCATTTGAATTTCAGCTTCTAATACATTTAACATGATGTATAATTTGTCAGTCATGCATAAATGAAACAAGGAGAGTTATGTAATAGTACAAATGTCACTGAATATGTTTTAAATGTGCAATAATCAGGTTTCTATATTAAATTTATTATTTGTAAACCATATCGCTTACTAACTGAATCTTGCTTGTTCCACAGCTAGCCATTTTTAAACCATGTTCATACTTTTACATTTATTTTTCACTTAGATTGACACTTAATAGATTTATGCTGGTTATTATCAATTTAAAGAAATACACTTCGAAAATATGATCAATTAAAATCAAATAAATACAAATACTTAAGCTTTGACAAAATTATTTTTTATTTTATATTATTATATATATTTGTTTATTTATTGTGTGTGTGTGTGTGTAGAGATTACATGAAAGATCACACTAGTGAAAATGGTTCTATTATACATTAACTTATAATTCAATACAAAAATCACTATAATGTCATTTCACTACAAATTATATTATATTTTGTTCAAATATATATTTTAAATAGTTATTTTATAATATATATTTAACAATAGCATTTAAGTGAGTTTAACCGGAACATTACATGAATTTTAAAAAGGTTTGTGATTGGAATAATTACACTTAAACGTCGCATGTTTTCCTAATTTAAATGTATATTAAATCAATGTAATGCGTGTTTTGTATAAATATATAAAGATCGTACATTAAGAGGATTCCAAGGACAGTGGTGTTTATAATCATTCAACACAAACACTGAAATATCACAAATCTCACTTCTGTTAAAACATCAACAATATCACAGTTAATTATATTTAAAAATCTATTTTTTCCCGCTTTATGTTGTGTATCTGGAAATACATCGTCTTCAATCGATATCCTGTACGTTATTATAGGCTATTTAATTTAATGCATCTTCGTTACAAACCGCACACGAGCAGTTGGACAAGCAAATATTATCGGATTTAATCATGCAATTGTTTTGCATTTTGCGATTCGTCGTTATGATAGCATAATCAAGGTTATTATTTTAAAGATGCTTACCAGCACAACAGTGACACGCGCTGTTTATTTCATTTCGATGTCGTTTTAAAAAAAAAAATTACCCGAACAAAATGTTTAAAGAGCGAACGCAAGCAGATGGCTGGCTAGGAAGATTATGCAATCAGACGGAGTCCTTATGATAGAAAAATGAATGACTGGCGGACAAACATATCCCACAATCCTCTCGCGGCTGCTTCGCTACAGTGAACGCTGAACGCTGAACGTCGAGAACTGTGCGCTGTTTTACAGTTGTCAACAATTTTACTGAACTCATATTTCTTGGTATTCATTTTAGACGTCATTTACAGTTAAAACGAACAGTTTTTGTGAGTGTGCGGCGTGTTTTAGAGTGTTTTTCGGGGATTGTTAGCTTATTAGCTCTTTAAAAATGGCTGATCCGTGGAATCGAGGTAAGTGACACGTAGCAGCAATTTTCTTTGAATATAGTTATATTTTCATTTCGACTATTTTATTAGTCTATACACAAAATATTTTAATTTTATGACGCTTCTCTGGTCTAAAACCAACATTAATTGTTGCTGTTGCCAGTACAGGTAAACTTGAATCTGAAAATGGTCAGATATAAAGTCATATTGGGTGTAACTTATGTCAAAATGATTTAATAACAGTGAATTTTGTTGAACTGACAGGACATGGTGCTGTGGATGACATGCTGGACGCTGAAAACAAGCTGATGGCAGACAATCTGGCCAGTAAAGTCTCTAGACTCAAGTCTGTAAGTTAGCTTTTATATAAACACTGTATATGATTTTAAAATAAGCTGTCATGTTGTTGCATTTAAATGTCTTTGGTCTCGTCCACAGCTGGCATACGATATTGACAAAGAGGCTGAGGAACAGAATTCCTACTTGGATGGCATGGTGTGTGTGTGTTATCAGTGTTGATGTTGTATTTGCAGTGTTGGCACATGGGTGTAGCTCATCATGTTTTACATCCTTGTTTACTCAGGACTCTAACTTTCTCAGTGCAACCGGCCTGTTGACTGGAAGCGTGAAGAGGTTTTCCACAATGGTACGATCCGGCCGGGATAACAGAAAAATCCTGTGTTACGTGTCCATCGGCCTGGTTGTGGTCTTCTTCCTGCTGTACTATCTAGTGACACGGATCCAGAACTAATGGGTCATTTGCTAATGTTTTAGGACAGGTTTCTCAGTTCTATGAGAATTTATTTTGGATTGTCTGTTTGATCCTATTATGAGGAGATTTCAGTGAACTGTACAGCGGATATCTTTCCATTAATATTAAAAAGAATGACTGCAGTTTGAGGGTGATTTATCACATTTAGCTCTTTGTTTACACTCTCAGAAGTGGTCTATTCAGTGTATATTTTTATTCATGATCGAAAGAAACATGCCACGGACCAATATTTGTTGTTTCATTTCAGATTCAAATTCCATGATTTATATTTTTATCATTGTAGAATATGTCAGAAAATTGAACTAACAGTTGTTTTCTAAAATTATGAAAATTAAAATGAGTTTTAATGCCTCCATTGTGTTTTTTTTCCTTGCATGATGTCTGTTTACAACTGTTGGGTATATCTGACCCTCAAAATGACATAACATTTATTTGTTGAAATCTGCAAATATTTGAAGAATCTTCAGGGGTTTGACAATGAAACTGAAACACCTGGTTTTAGACCACAATAAATTATTAGTATGGTGTAGTAGGGCCTCTTTTTGCGGCCAATACAGCTTCAATTTGTCTTGGGAAAGACAGATACAGGTCCCTCACAGAGGTCAGAGGGCTTTTGATTGAGCATTTTAACCTTATAAAACCTATTGTTCATATCTTATTTGATACACGAAACACTTTTAAGGCCCCTACATTTTCAGCATGATCAAATATTTGATGGAAAACCTCTTGTACACAATCTACTACATACTGAGGTGGACAAAGTACACAACTTCCTTACTTGAGTGAAAGTACAGATACTACTAGTCAAAAATTACTTACAATTAAAAGTTGTAAAGACCGATTTTTACTTAAGTAAAAGTACTTAAGTATCAAAAGTAAATGTCAATGCATTGTTGTGTGTAATACTTACAGTACCTTATGCCTCTGAATCCATGCCTGTCTACCCCCATATCAATAGCACATTTATTTCTAGAGCACAGTTCCAGTAGTGGGATTGAATGTGAGACTGAATAAGTCACTCAATAACGTCCACAATGGTTTCGGACACCCAAATGGCTGTTACTTCAAAAAGTGCCCTATTTAAAGTTTTTTTTTTTTGGCTTTTAGTATGAATATGTTAGCCTTACTGTTATCTATAAGATAGTGTGCACCAAAACCATGACAAATTCACATTAATAGAAGACCAAACTCAATGTTGAAAATGAAAATCAGGTTGATATCAGAATCCAACATCAGATTGACGTTAATCTCCAATATTGGACAGACGTTGTATTGTGGTTGAAAATGGAAATCGGGTTGACGTCAGAAACCAACATCAGTCGAGTTCTGACGTCAACCCGACTTTCATTTCCAACCAAAATCCTCCCCTGACTGAGATTACTACTTTCTTCTCAAGGACCTTGACCGAATTGTAGTGGAGTAAAAGTACGATATTTGTCTTTCAAATGCAGTGAAGTTAAAGTAAAAAGTTTCCAGAAAAAAATAATACTCAAGTAAAGTACAGATACGCAAAATGTGTACTTAAGTACAGTACTCAAGTAAGTGTACTTAGTTACTGTCCACTTCTGACTACATACCTTCTGCAATGTGATAGTTCATCATTTTCAAGCAAGTAAAACCCCTTTAAGCATAATTCTAAAACTTTCCACCTTCAGGTTGCGGTACATGTGTCTTTGTGCTGTGAAATATTTAATTACTTTTAAAGTAAACGTACGAACAACTTTTATATTATGAGTATTATTTCAAGAAATGATACAAAACACAAATGCCGCTGTCCTCCTCCAGTCCGCGAGGCGGCGGCGCGGCGCTCAGTGACTGTGTGAGTCGCGCTCTGTTTCTCGCGAAGAAGAACATTTAGGATTTTCAAGACAGCAGTAGCAGCAGCGGACGGCCAGTTCACAATATCTCCTGACGGCTCTCCGAGGGCGAAGCAAAGACAAGTGTTCCGTTTTTTGTGTGTTTTGTTTTCTTTTGTTTTTTTGCATTTAATTTGTCCAGATGTCCGGTGAAGTGGAGGCGAGCACAGAGGAGCAGCAGGTTCGCTCATTCAAACACGTTTTGTAAGAGGCCGGAGCGCATCCGACAGTGTGATCGCGCTGAAATAATAATATAGAAGTAAATCTATCGGCTGTATTAAAGTGAAAGCTACTGGACCACATAAAACAACTTTGGTTTTACTAGTCTTTTAAACCGTGTATTATGTGTTTATAGAATTGTTTTAATATTTAGAATAATTATTTATCTATCTATCTCTCTCTCTCTCTCTCTCTCTCTCTCTCTCTCTCTCTCTCTCTCTCTCTCTCTCTCTCTCTATATATATATATATAAGGCTATATGTATATATAAGTGGTAAACTTGACTTTTTAGGGAGGCAAATAATGTCAAATTATGTTATGCTGCTGTTCAATGCAGTTTTAATCAGTAATATGTTTCCTGTGGTTTATGAAATTTAGTTTGAAGTGATTTTGTTCTCACATCTAATGTAGGAGATGCAGGACACTGTTGTAAGTCCAGAAAAAGCTGAGGAGGTCAAACTGAAGGCCCGATACCCTCATCTCGGGACCAGGCCTGGCGGGTCGGATATGCTGCGAAAAAGACTACAAAAGGGGGTACGGTTTCGAAACGGATTTTAAGGGATAGTTCACCCAAAAATGGGAATTCTTTCATCAATGACTCGCCTTCGTCTCGTTACAAACCCGTAAGACTTTCGTTCATCTTCGGAACACAAATGAAGATCTTTTTGGTTAAATCCGAGAGATTTCTGTCCCTCCATTGACAGCTACGCAACTACCACTTTGATGCTTCATGAAGTTCATAAAGAGATCGTAAAGCTATTCCACAGTAATTGAGTGGTTTAGTCCAAATTTTCTGAAGTGACTTGATTGGTTTGTAAATTTTCTTCATAAAATTTGGACTAAAAATGAACTTTTTGAAGCATCAAAGTGTCAGTTGCGTAGCTGTCAATGGAGGGACAGAAATCTCATTAAAAAGATCTTCATTTGTGTTCCGAAGATGAACGAAAGTCTTCCGTGTTTGGAATGGCATGAGGGAGAGTAAACAAGAACATTTTTGGGATTAACTTTTAAAAGTGTCAGAATTCAACCTATTGATTGCAAATAACGGACTTGTTTTTTCCTTGCAGCAAAAATACTTTGACTCGGGTGACTATAACATGGCCAAAGCCAAGATGAAGAACAAGCAGCTCCCGACTGCAGCGGCGGAGAAGACCGAGGTCACCGGAGACCACATTCCCACTCCTCAGGACCTTCCCCAGCGGAAACAGTCTCTGGTGGCCAGCAAACTCGCCGTCTGACGCCTGCTCTTTCCATCTCTGTGTTCATTGTTTCTCTTTCTTTTGCTCTTTTCTTACTCTTTTTGTCTTTGGCCGTAGAAACGCTCTCAATATAATATTTTGACAAGGAAATCTGTAGATTGCTGCTACCAATGTACTTGGATTTAACCGTACTGTTAAATGCATTGCTTGAATGCCAAGGTTTAAACATGGTAATCTGACCGATTGAGTCGGATCGGCATTATTTTAGGGTTTTACACTTTTTTCCATCTTTTCAACCACTATTTTTGTGCATGTGTTGAAAAAAGACCTGTGTGAACAGATATGGACTTGACTTGAAATAATCACATCCACCTCTTCTGCCAAAACTGTGCCTGTTTGAAGAAAGAAAAGGCCTCGTAGACGTTAGATGGTTGAGCTGAAAAAACATCTAAACGCTCTTAAAGTTCGTTCGTTGAGATCTGCGGTTTGCCTTCTCCTTGTTGATGATGAAAATGACCTTAAAACGGTCCTTCACCCACATTGAAGAGCGTGTTCCTCTTAACTGTCTCGTCAAGGTTGTGTTGCCAGAACAACTGAAATGATTTATCTGAGCTGTACAAAAGTTTACTGTCACAACTGTGCCATTTGTTTTGTAAATAAAATAGTTTTGGACATGTGATTTGTGACCAAGTAGTTGTTTTTGAACTCTATTCTTGTCTATTCTTGTGTATTTCTTGTCTTTTAAAGGTAGTAGAATTGCTGTTAAATTCAAATAAAATCATTTTAAATACCTACACAAATTTAAACTAACCATAAGCATTGTGCTGTCATTTAGCAATAACTTTAGATGAAGTGCACTCTTGGTAAGTGGCTTAGTTGGTAAACTAAGTCTAGTCAAACCCCGATGAATAAATGCAAAGAAGTGATTATTAAAACTAATGCACTCCGGCCATTCCTTTTTAATTTGATCCATATTTTAAGTTAATTTATAGTTAGCAAATGCTTTATTAAGCTTGATCTGGTTTCTGATAGAATTTTCAAGAAATACAAAGAACCAGCTAGCATTTGGATTATGTGTGGTTTTTCTACCTGCCTGGCCGGAGTGCAGTAACTCATAATCGCCACAAGGCGGCACTGTTCTTACGACACTTTTTTTTATATATTTTTTTTTGTTCGAGCGATTATATTGCCAAAGCCAAGATGATGAACAAATAGCTTCTGGTAGCATCAGAGAAGACATGGATATACACATAATCACCTCTCGTTTGGAGTATGCATTGCTTTAATACCTATTCCTGAGTGGGGTGCAGTAACTCACAATCGCCACACGGCGGCACTGTTTTCACGTCGGTCATTGCCACGGCGACTTTTCTTTCTTCTTTCTTTTTTTCTTTTTTTTACGGGTCATAAAACTATGGTCACAAGTTCACAACGTGTAAAATAAAACAGAAAAAGGAAATATATTGTACAAAAGTATTGGAAATAATAAATATCAAAGGAAAAATAATGGCTCGTTCTTATACACGGCATGCTTAAAAGAAACGGGCAAGGATGATTGTCACACAGAAATAGAACAAGCGGGAAGAAGAACACGTAATATGAAATGGGCGTGGTTTGCTCACCGGAAGTTCTTTCTAATTGGTGACATGCGCTAAGTATAAATAATATTTTACTTAATAATAAACAATATTGAACAAGGTTGCAATATTTTACAATCTATTCAGATTTAATTGGTTATCGAAGTTTTTCAGCGTCTTTATTCTGATAAAGCAACGCATGGCGTTGTCAAGTGGTATCTGTTACTTTTCTCAGCGGTGTCAGGATGGACCAATTATAGTTGGTCGTGATTATAAGGTGATTTGTTTTTATTATTCATTTAATAAAAGTTCACATTTGTATGCCAGATATTTTTATATTCATAATTAATTTAATAAAAAGATTACACTATTTTGTGTACACACATTTCCAATGAGACAAACCCCCTGAGATTTGAATGGAGGAATCAGCGTTTTGAGCCGCCAAGCGCCCCCTGGTGGAACAACACATCATGACCCATAAGAACAGCTGTTAGTTATTAAACTGTGCCACTCAATGTATTTCCCCGGCGGCTGTCACACTTCTTCCACACCACCAGCCAAGGGATTGCAAAAACTTTGGCGTTTCTCAATGTCTGTTTTCTAAACCGTAGCAGAAGCAGAGGGTTGTGATGTTTCTGGAGTAACGGGACTTCAGGCGGAGCTCAATGGCAGCGCCGGAGCTTTACTCGAAGGTATGAGTTTAAACCCCGTTAATTTCACATATGAGTAATGGAAACATGTGAGAAATTGTATCATACAGACAGTTTATCATACAGCACTTTTCCTTGTTTGGGGGAACTTTAAAGGGGCTACTGGAATTTAAGTTATTTTTTTATTATTATTGTAATTAGAGTCATTTACATTAATTAGATTGTTTCCTAAACAAACTCTGAACAACGGAATACATCAGTTATATTTAATTGTTTTAAATATTAATGCATTCATAAAACAATCTGATGGTTAATTACAGTTGAAAGAAAAGCAAACAATAGTAATAATAGTAAATAAAAATAATATATTAATCTGAGTTGCCACTCTAACTGTAGGTAAATCAGTCCATTTAAAATTCCATTTCTTGTTTTAAATATGAATGCATTGATAAAGCAATTATATGCTTATTTGAAGATGCATCTGCTTTGAATTGCATTAAATAAATACTGTTATTCTTACTAACTTGGTGTTCACCTCCTGCAGTTTGCTCGAGTCTGGATCCCAGACACCACAGAGGTGTGGAGATCAGCAGAGCTGACCAGAGACTACAGGCCCGGAGACACCGTCCTATATCTACAGCTGGAGGATGAGACGGTGAGAGCATCAAACACTAACCCCTGCTCTCACCGACAAGGCTTGAGTCTAGCCCTAGACTAAAATGCATGTTTGAGCTGTTTTACCTGAAAGCAATTTGCACTGACATATCTTAAAATATGTCAGTGCCATTGTTTTGTCTCAAGATGCACACCAGTAATGTTTTTGTTTTTTCTAAGGCACATTTATAAAAGCTACTTAAATGTCCTTATTAACTAAGGCTTAATTCTGGTTTAATCTAAGCCTTGTCTGTGAAACCAGGCCTTGGTCTTCAAAAAGTTTTCCACATGCACCCTGTTCCAACATGGGTATTATGAAGGGAAAGTATACAAATTAGACCAGATTAGGTGGTTTACAGCATTTAGTGCTGCTTGAGTCAGCATTGAGTCAAGATTGAGGCAAAGATGAGTCAGACTGGTGGTGAACAAGATGTTGTGTGGAAAAATAATGGGTGTGGAGTTCCAATTCCAACATATTTCAGTAACTACACCCATTGCTGTTCCCATAATTTATTTCACTGGTGGCAACTGGTGGCATTATCATTGGTGTAAAGTCACTAGGGCAAAGAAAATGATCTGTGAAGCTTAGCTTGTGGTTTTCCTGAGGTAGACTAAATGTATATCCTGTCTCCAAGTGTGTCACTGATAGCAAAAGCTTTTGCATGTTTTATCCTGCTATGTAAGCTACATGTGTGTACAAGATGACCTGATGAACTTCAGTTTAATTAAAGACTTCGCTCTACTGATAACATGCTGTTGATTATGACGAAAGCAAACAAAAATTGCATTCACAGCAATGCATGTACAGTGGAAGTAAATAAATGTAATTAGTTACTGTACCTAAAAATCTTTTTTGCTACTTTGTAGTTTGACTATCAAAGATATTATCAACTCTACTTGACTACATTTCTGAATAAATATATGTACTCTTGTCTTTACTCCAATACATTGTATTGATGATTAATGCAATTACTCCTTACATTTTGCATGGCAACTAACTTTTTCTGCAGCTGTTTATTTCTGCTACAAAAGTGATATCGCCATCTACAGGGCATTGTTGGTACTACATTTTGTGCATTTTGCCTTTACACACCCAAACTAGTCAACAATACTACTTACAGTACTCTTTGCACCTCTGAAAGGCAATAGATTTGATTTTAAAGGGGTGGTATAATGCCCTTTTCACAAGGTGTGAAATACATCTCTGATGTCCCCAGAGTGTGTATGTGAAGATTTAGCTCAAAATACCCCACAGATATTTTTATATAGCATGTTAAGGTTGTCACTTTTTGAGGGTGAGCAAAAACGCGCTGTTGTTGTGTCGGTCCCTTTAAATGCAAATGAGCTGCTGCTCCCGGCACAGAGGGCGGAGCTTCAACAGCTTGTGTCTTTTTACCACACACAGATATGCACTGAAAATTTCAAAATCTTTTAGCCTTTTATGTTCAAACTGGAGTCAGACAATGATGGAAACACTCAAGAAGAAGTGAAAACTAGAGAAACTTTTCTGAATGGTTTATTGATGAGTTTATGTAGCTTATGTGTAGTTATCTTCTACTCATTGATTAGCATATTCTGTTTTGATAATCTATAAATGTGTTCTCGGGGGCGGGGTTTATGTAAATTTTAGGGTTAGTGATGTCACTAACCCTGGAGAAATGTCGTGTAGTCCCTACCAGCCGTTTGTTGTAGTCCTTAAAAAGCAATTTCTTTAAAAGCAAATATCTCCCTTTGCTTTGAACTTTGAGAATCGTAACTTTGCAGATGTTGTTTATGCTCAAACAGCAACATTACACACTAACTAAAGTTAGAAAAGTGAAATCATAATCAACCACCCCTTTATAGTTCTCCTGATGAGCTTCAGCTGAACTGTAGTGTCTTTTCATAGGAGTGCGAGTACAAGCTGGACCCGAAGAGTGGCGTTCTGCCTCATCTTCGTAACCCGGACATCCTGGTGGGCGAGAACGACCTCACGGCTCTCAGTTACCTCCATGAACCGGCCGTGCTGCTCAACCTGCGGGTCCGATTCACGGACTCCAAGCTTATCTACACCTACTGCGGTAATGAAAAATGACACCTCACATGGCCATGACATTGCTTTCTAGATATATTAAACTCTGACTTTCCTATTTAATGTCTGTTTGAAATATGTCTCAGGATTGTCTGTTCAATATATAGTCTGATAGTTTCACATAAAAAAAAAATATTTTAGATTTTTATGTATTTTTAATTTTATGTTGTTTAAATGACCTGTAGACTTTGGAACTTCCATGAACAGCAGATATTGCTAGTGAATATGAACCATAAAACATGACCTAGCAGAGCTTGTCATATGCACTGCACAGCTCATTAGACTTTGAGTTATGGACTCCTGTTCTTAGATTAGGCTGTTTTGCATACAGTATGCAAAGTAAAAAAGAAATAAAGAGTTTTGCAAAAATAAAAATGCAAAAATTGCACAAAAAAGTATTAGAATTCAGTCTGACCTTTGACCCAGAACTAAAAAAGTTTTACAAATCAAGTTATCTGTTTTTAAAATTATAACAGGGATCATCCTGGTTGCCATCAATCCATATGAAAGTCTTCCGATCTATGGATCAGACATCATCAATGCTTACAGTGGGCAGAACATGGGTGATATGGACCCTCACATCTTCGCTGTATCAGAGGAGGCCTATAAACAGATGGCCAGGTATGTGCACTCACCTTATTGCAATAGAAACAGCATGTCTAAGAATATGTCCATAGGCAGTGACGATGCTATCTCTCCTCCACGTCCTCCTGTAAGAGACGAGAAGAATCAGTCCATCATCGTGAGTGGAGAATCTGGTGCAGGGAAGACCGTGTCTGCCAAATATGCCATGCGTTACTTTGCTACAGTCAGTGGATCCTCTGATGAGTCCAGCGTGGAGAAAAAAGTGCTGGCGTCCAGTCCTATCATGGAGGTATGACTGCGGTTAGACACCTAAGCTAGCCTGTAAAAACTCCCTAGACATCAAACAGATCTATTCCAAGAAACTGTGTCATATCGAGGTTTTCATCTGCGTGCAGGCTATAGGAAATGCCAAGACGACGAGAAACGACAACAGTAGTCGCTTTGGGAAGTACATTGAGATTGGATTTGACAGAAAGCACAACATCATAGGAGCCAACATGAGGACGTACCTTCTGGAAAAGTCTAGAGTGGTGTTCCAGGTTAGTTTGATATTCATTCGTCTCTACTATATACTGATTTAAAGAGTTTGAATGACCCATAAGTCATCAGTAATTTCAGTAATATAAAACTTGGTAGCTTTAAGGTGCCATTATTATGTTTTTTTGAATATCACCTTTCATGTAGGGTGTAATATAGCTGTTTGTGAAAGATTCAAGATCAAAATGCAGAAGCTATTCTGAACCACCTGAAATGAGATGTCTGTAATTCCAGTCTTACTTCCTGCAAGAACATGCGTAGGTTCATAACAAATCTGCATAATGCTAGCCTATGGTCTTCATTGGCTGACTGTGAACAACGTCTACTTTGCTCCGCCCTCAAACACTGTAGTTGTAGCTGATGCCTTGAAGAGTTTGGTTCGTGTTGTCGACATGTCGAGAAGACGCTGTTTTCTGAGCTGCGAATCCACTTTGATGCAGTTACAAAGGACGAGGACTCAAGCTTGAACTGATACGATAAAACTGACGGCATCATTACTGTTCATATCACTGTTATGCCACTGTTAGGAAGATCCGGAGCTGAAGTTCAGATATGCTTATGGCCGTTTAGTGTCCGACACGCAGTGTAAGCTGTTGGCCAATCACAACGGACTGGGCCATCTGACCAATCAGAGAGTAGACTCTGGGAAAGGAGGGGTTTAGAGAGACTGAATCCTTGATAGAACCCTTTCAGACACTGTAGATAATGAGAAAACTAATAATTCTTTTTTTACCTTGGATGCATGTAAACCTTTTGCAGGAGAATCCAAAACACAATTCGAAACCCTAAGAATGGCATAATAGAGCTGCTTTAATATCAAATGAATATGATATATACCCAATAAACATATGTTTAATTTATTTATGTGGGAATGTCACTTGACTTACACTAAAGGGATCAGTTTCTGTTTCCCGTTTTAGGCGAGTGAGGAGAGAAACTATCACATCTTCTATCAGCTCTGTGCCTGCGCCCATTTACCTGAGTTTGAACCTCTAAAGTTAGGTAATGTGATACCCATTCTGGTTTGTGTTTATAAATACCAGTCAAGTAAAGCATATTGTCTTCATTTGACTGGGCTATGTAGCCTTTAAGTCAACCGACAGCTGATATTTTTTAGAAAGAAAGTTAATATTTTCATCTGTTCATCACTTCCCCTCAGGGTGGACTTCTTTTCTTCAGTAACCAGTCTTTCTCTTAAGGTAGCGCTGATGACTTTCCCTACACTAACCAAGGCAGAAGTCCCGTCATCGAGGGAGTGAATGACCTGAAGGAGATGCAGGACACAAGGAAAGCCTTTTCACTGCTGGGTATGAATATTTTACTTCTCCATGTGCCATATGGTGTTTTGTACACCAGGATCCCATATGTCTCACCTTTATTGTTTTAACTTATTATTAGAATGATAAAAAGGATCACATATTTTATTTAAATGTTTTACATAATTAGTTTTTTCCATTTTAATGTAAATTTGTTTTTAGTTATTTGAGTTTATCCATTATTTATTTTCATTTTTTGTGTTTAAAAATATTATATATATATATATATATATATATATATATATATATATATATATATATATATATATATATATATATATATATATATATTATTTTTTTTCTTTCTTTCTTTTTTTTTTTTTTTGGTTTTATTTTTTTATGAAGACCCAATAGGAATTAGTATAAACATTTATAATGTTCAGAATAAGCCATTTTGCAGCTTAGTTTAACATCTTTTTGGACTAGGGAGAAAATTACAGTATGTTTTCATAGTACATGAACCTGAAAAGATCAAAAAGACAATTAGATTCCTCATGATATGAGCCTGTTTAAGGGTTCTTCACATACCCTTAGTCTAGTCATTCAACCACAAACGTGCCAGTATCTGCTGATTACAGGAATTACTGAGGCACACCAAATGGGTCTGTTCCAAATCCTGTCAGCCATTCTTCATCTGGGAAATGTAGACGTGAAGGAGAGAGGATCTTCTAGCTGTGGCATCTCTGTGAGTCCCAGTGAGAATGCAAGAATAAATGATTGCTTTAATTCACATTTTGCAAAGTTGCTTTGGACAAAAGCGTCTGCCTAATGATTAAATCCACATGCATTTTCCCGCATTGATTCCACACAATTTTGTTTGCATTGTGTCCAGGATGAAAACGGCCACCTGGCAGTGTTTTGTGACCTCACTGAGGTTTCGTATGAGTCCATGGCTCACTGGTTGTGCCATAAAAAACTCAAGACCGCCACAGAAACCCTAAACAAGCCTGTTACCCGTTTGGAAGCCGTGAACGGCCGTGACGCTCTCTCGAAACACATTTACGCCAAGCTCTTCTCCTGGATTGTGAGCCAGGTCAACAAAGCCCTGAGCACTTCCTCCAAACCGCACTCGTTCATCGGTGTCCTAGACATCTATGGGTGGGTGAGCTGCTGCTTCATACTTTATTGATGATAAAAATACAGTTCCAGGAAAATTATGTTGTGTTGTGCCCAGGTTTGAGACGTTCGAGGTGAACAGCTTCGAGCAGTTCTGCATCAATTACGCCAATGAGAAGCTCCAGCAGCAGTTTAACATGGTCAGCATTTTCAAACATGCGTCAGCTGCTCCAGCATTCACAAAATAATCAGTCATGTCCAAGCACATCACGACTCACAGAAAGCATTTCCCCTTCAGCACGTGTTCAAACTGGAGCAGGAGGAGTACATGAAGGAGCAGATACCATGGACACTCATCGATTTCTACGACAACCAGCCCTGCATCAACCTGATCGAGGCCAAGATGGGCTTGCTGGATCTTCTAGACGAAGAATGCACTGTAAAAAACATTATTAAACCACAATTGTTATATAATTATCATTGTTTTGTTTTTTTGTGTGTGATGAACTTCTCAAATTCCTTAATTTGATGCATCCAGATGCCAAAAGGTTCAGATGAATCGTGGGCACAAAAGCTGTACAACACTCACCTGAAGAAAAGCTCTCACTTTGAGAAGCCGCGCATGTCTAACACAGCTTTCATCATACTGCACTTTGCAGACAAGGTACATGAAGAAAAATATGTAGCTATTATGTGTTCATGTAGGAATTTCTAGGAGTCTATCTCATTTTATCTCTCTCTATATCACTTTTAGGTTGAATACCAGTGTGATGGATTTCTGGAGAAAAATAAAGACACAGTCAATGAAGAACAGATTAATGTGCTGAAGGCTAGCAAGGTGTGTTTACCTCAACATAGCTCACCAAGCAATTTTCTGGCACAGAAATGCAGCTTCTAGTGCTCCACAGGAACATGTTTCTGCTTGCGAAATGTTATTCAGTGCCTTAAAAATAGAGTTAGAGTTATTCATCATGGCTTTGGAGAAGTATCGCCACCTGCTGTTCGGTTCATGAACACCATTTTTGGATTCCTAGATCTGTGGTTCTCAACACGGGTGATTTAAGAGTGTTAAATGCAAATAAGCCTTTGAGAACTACTAATCTAGAGTGTAAATGTCACAAGTTGCAGACAAGTAAGGTATTATGCATATCGATCTTTGTTATAAAGGCTCTCTGGTTTCCTCACAGGTCGCCTTGCTGGTTGAGCTCTTCCAGGATGAGGAAACACCTGCAGCTCAGAGCACCACAGCACCATCTGGTCGAGCAAAGATTGGACGGTCCACTCAGTCTTTTAGGGAGAACAAGAAATCGGTTGGACTGCAGGTTAGAGTTGACAAACAAAGCCATGATCCATCACTGTTATTCAGTATATTACCCTTCAAAAGTTTGGGGTCAGTATGATTTTTTTTAAAGAAGTTTATATTTTTATTCAGCAAGGATTCATTAAAGGGATAGTTCACCCAAAAATAAAATGTATATTAACCTGTATAAATTACTTTGTTCTGCTGAATACAAAGCAAGATATTGTGAAGAATGTTGGTATACAAACAGTTGACCACCATTGACTTCCATAGTATGAAAAAAAAACACTATGGAAGTTAATGTGGACCAGCAACTGTTTGGTTACAAAAATTCTTTAAAATATCTTCCTTTCTATTCAGCAAAACAAAGAAATTTATACAGATTTGGAACAATTTGAGGGTGAGTAAATGATAGCAGAATTTACATTTTTGGGTGAACTATCACTTTAAATCAATCGAAAGTGACCGTAAAAACTTTTGTTCACACATGCTGTTCTTTTAAACTTGTTATTCATCAAAGAGTCCTAAAAAATGTATCATGGTTTCCACAAAAAGATTGATTAAAATGATTTCTGAAGGATCATGTGACACTGAAGACTGGAGTAATGATGCTGAAAATTCAGCTTGGTTTCACAGAAATAAATTACATTTTAAAATATATTCAAATAGAAATATTTCACAATATTATACTGTTTTTACTGTATTCTTGATCAAATAAATACAGCTTTCAAAAGCATAAGTGACTTCTTTCAAAAACGTAAAAATAGTAAAGACCCATAACTTTTGAAAGTATTGTTTGGTATTAAAAGTGTTGTTGTAGTTCATTGTCTCATAAAAGATGTATTGTGCCTTTGTCCTTTTCACCATTCATAAAGAACATGTATGAGAAAATAAATTACTTCCAGAACCAAGGCTACTGAAAAAGCACTGTTATGCTCTATTGGAACAAATCTGATCCACCCATAGAAAATAAGTTTCATTTGTTTGATGTTTTCAGTTCCGGAACTCTCTGCACCTGCTCATGGACACGCTGAACGCCACCACCCCACACTACGTGCGCTGCATCAAGCCGAATGACCTTAAAGCCCCCTTCATGTCAGTGAGCTGAGTTCAGAGATAATCCACCATTATGTAACACGGGTCATTAGAGTTTCTTCTCTTTCTGTCTCTAGAATGGACCCTCATCGAGCCGTTCAGCAGCTCAGAGCGTGTGGAGTCCTCGAGACCATTCGTATCTCAGCCAAAGGCTTCCCTTCCAGGTGCTAATTCAATGACTAACATGTCTTACTAGGGTCAACGTGATTTCACCAAGTACAACGTGTTCCTGGATCCACATCTTTATTGATCCTGGAACAACATTCCAATCAACCAATCAGATTTGAGGGACCAGTCTATGTCAAGTTTAGGCTTACAACCAGGGTTAGGTGCTTCTACATCAGTGTTATCCATCTATCATTTCTCTCTGATTTTAGGGAGAAGTTATGGGTAGGGTTTAGGGATAGGGATAGGGTTAGTGCTTAATTTTCAGACAGGAATGTTGTTCCAGGATCAACAAAACATGTTAATTTCAGGAGCATGTCTTTCTTGGACACTTCTTACTAGTGTCCATTCTGCTTGGAATCTGATTTGTTGTGATTAACTCAAGGGAACCAATCAGATGTGACTAACTCAGAAGCACCAATCTTGAAAGTTTTTGAAATGGTGAACTAGCAAAATTGTAAATCAATTGTAAAAAACGTTTTGTGTTTAAGTTTAAAACTGCTTTAGATTTACATAAACTGTAATTCTACTAACCCAGCTTTAAATATTCTGATGCCTTAACTGATCTGTTTTTGTGTTTTAATACTGCTTTAACTCCCTCTGGTCAGGTGGACTTATCAAGAGTTCTTCAGTCGCTATCGTGTTCTAATGAGGAAGAAAGATATCCTCTCAGACAGGAAGTTGATGTGCCAGAATGTCCTAGAACGGCTTGTGCAGGTATTACACTTGTCTTTGTAAACATAAGTAGCATTCTTAGTTCTTTCTCTTTACAAAGAGCATGTACCATGCTAAAAAACAACAACTTAGGCTGGTTTAAGATGGCCTAAGCTGGTTTAAGCTGATCTCCCATCCAAACAGTGCCCAAAACCCATCTAAAACCAGGGAAAGGACAATTCTGACGCTGCTCAGACATTACAAACCAGCTTAGGTTGGTTTAAGATGTTTTTATTTTTAAACAGTCTAATGTTACTCCATTCCTTCTCTACAGAACAAAGATAAATACCAGTTCGGAAAAACAAAGATCTTCTTCCGGGCCGGACAGGTGGCTTACCTGGAAAAGCTGAGGGCGGACAAACTCCGCACGGCCTGCATCCAAATCCAAAAAACTATCCGCTGCTGGCTGGCCCGCAAGAAATACCTGCGTATTCGCCAGGCGACCATTACCTTGCAGAGATACACGAGAGGACACCAGGCTCGATGGTAGGGGACGCTTGCAAATTTTGTAGATTTACTTTGTGAAATGAGTCAAGTGTAAATGAATACTTGTCTGTCAGTTGCTGGTTGGAAACTAAACCAACAGTGTGTGTTTTATCTGCCCTCGATTAGCCTGTGCAATAACCTGAGAAGGACACGGGCCGCAGTGATCTTTCAGAAAAACACACGCATGTGGGCGGCGAGGCGACAGTACCTGCGACAGAAAACAGCAGCGGTTCTCATTCAGAGGTTACTGCGCGGATATACAGCCAGACTGGAGTACAAACGGGTACGAGGCCAATCTTTTTTTTTTTTAGGTGTAGCATAGCAGAGGAAGACTGGGCTGGTAATCAAAATGTGCAAGAGGGAAAAGAAGGGAATTTCAGGAATGAGTAACAGTTATTTCTTAGTACGGAGAGTTGCTAATTCTCATTCATTGAAAGGTGCGGTCACACTCAAAATAATTACACACAACACGTATGCAACAGTATATAATGTCATGCACCAGAGATTCTGTTTCAGAATAAATAATAGTATATTTTCAACATTTTGAATTTATTATCTACTCCAGTTTTCCTTCAACACTAATTGAATTGATGTGAAGCCGCCAAAATGAATTCGATTTCCAGTTGATCTTACATCTTTTTGTTATACAAAAGTTGACATGGAATCTATTGACCTCATTTATAACCAGCACCATTCTTGTACTCTCTCTCAATCAAGTTCGCCCAAGTTGAATTGGGAATGAAAACAAGTTTTATAGAGTTTTTTCCATCTTGTTTTCTTGCTCAGTTGGTGTTTGAGCGCAAGGCTTTACTGATCCAGCGCTGGGTGCGTGGCTTCCTGGCCCGCTGGCGTTTCCGTCGCATCAAGCGTGCCGTGGTGTATCTGCAGTGTTGTGTGCGCAGGATGCTGGCCCGTCGAGAGCTCAAGAAACTCAAGATCGAGGCCAGATCGGTCGAGCACTTCAAGAAGCTCAATGTCGGCATGGAGAACAAGATCATGCAGCTGCAGAGGAAACTGGATGAGCAGGTGTCCTTCGGCGTTGTTTTATTCTCAGGACATTTGCACTGATATCTAAGGAGGAATCCATGTTTGATTAGCAATGTGTTTTCATGTGTCTTCAGCATAAGGAGAACCGAGAGCTTTCTGAGCGAATAAGTGCACAGGAGAGCCACAGTGCTGCTGATATAGAGAAGTTGCACATGCAGCTCAAGACTCTTCAGGAGGTGGAAGAGGAGGCCCGTCACCGTGGAGACCTGGTGACATCGTTACAGGAGGAGCTGGCATTGGTCCGTCAGGAGCTGGAGAAGAACAAAGAGGTAAAAAGGAGATGTTTATTTGTTTTCAAAATGATTTTTTTCAGTGATTTTAAAAATTTTTTAATTATTATTTAGACAAAATAGTATTTTAATAGTGAATTTTTAATATTGTCATTTATCAACCATGACGTATAATATGAATATATATATACACTACTGTTCAAAAGTTTGGGGTCACTAAGTTTTTAAAAGAAAAATAAATTAATAATTTTATTCCGCAAGGACACATTAAATTGATAAAATTTAACAATAAACACATTTATAATGTTACAAATTTATTCTAGTTTAAATAAATGCTGTTTTTTGTGTCAGGGTTTCCACAAAAATATTGTGCAGCACAACTGTTTTCAACATTAATATTTCCTGAGCAAATCATCATATTAGAATGATTTCTGAAGGATCATGTGACACTGAAGACTGGAGTAATGTTGCTGAAGGAATAAATTACATTTTAAAGTATATTACAATAGAAAACACTTATTTTAAATTGTAAGAATATTTCAAAATATTACTGTTTTTACTGTATTTTTTATCAAGCAAATGCAGTATTTGTAAACCAAACTAATTAAAAAAAATCTATATTTCCACATATATGGTAATTTTGTGGTATTACAGTGATGGTATCAGATGGTAATACCCCGAGACTCTGATTCACCATGGTATTGAATGATTATCATGTTCATATACTATTGTATTTTACAATGAATAGCATGATACATGTACAAAACTATAGTAATACAATATTACCATGGTACATAATGAAAGCTGAATGTCAAACACCACTTGTAAAGGCCAAAAAAAAGGATGCATACTTAGCCATAAATTATATCTGCAGATGGTCGCTGATCTCAATGAGAAGAACACACTACTGAAGAGTGAGAAAGAGGAGATGAACAGACTGATCCAGGAGCAGGAGCAGCAGATAAGAGGTGAGTGAGTTCATGTTGTTTTGGCTTGACGGAGGAAAGCTCCAACTCTTATTACTTTTGTATTTTAATGACTATAATATTGTCTATAATATGTGTAGAAAATTGCCATTGAGATGAAAATTAATGCTAATGGTTAGTTCTTCTACAGAATAAGGTAGCAGATGCACTAGTCATGGTTAACAAAGTACAATAGGTGGATTTACATGTCAGGAAGGTGATTTAATAAACAAATAATTTTTCATTTCTTCTGCTTTTATCTTGAATAGAAATTCCTGAGTCGACCCAACAGGAGTCCACCGAGCACCTGCAAGCACAGCTGAACGAGGAGCGATTCCGTTACCAGAACCTTCTGACCGAACACCTGAAACTGGAAGAGCGCTACGCTGATCTGAGATCAGAAAAAGAGGCGGCTGTGGTAAGATATTTCATGCTACTTATACAAACATGAGATCACAATGGTGAAATTAAATAATGATATAGTTGGTAACATTTTCAATATCATAAACCATTTTGTGTTCCCAATCTTTTTAAACAGGATCTCTCCAAACTCGGTCATAACAGAGCCGACTCTGGCTACAGCAGCAGCCAATCAGAGAGCATCCACAGCTCTGTGCTCACAGGGTCAGAGGTCAGCTCTCTGGAAAGAGAGGTCAGTTTCGAATGGCTGTATGGCTCTTGAGTTCCTCTTGATTTCTTCTGTCAGGATAGAATATAATGGATGTGTTTGATGCGTTAGGACGCTGTGCAGACGGCAGCTGATGTGTCTCTCCTGATGAAGCTGCAGAGGAGAGTCACTGAACTGGAGAAGGAGAACATGGACCTGCAGAGCGAGATGGACACCAAAGAAGAGCAGCTACAACTGGAGCGAACTAAAGTAATTAGTGTTGTATATTTCAGAATGGCCCAATTCATCACACATGTGGAAACCATGACACAAACCAAGTTATGCATGCTCTTTCTCTGCATTTTAAGGAACTGGAAGATTGTCAGAGAGTATTAGGGGCTGAGAGAGACTATGAGGCTCTGAAGGTACAAAAACACACTTTGGCTCACCAAATAAACTCTTGGTTTCTCTTTCATGCATTCAGAGAAATATACAAGTGTGTGTTCTGGTCTTCTCAGCGTCAGGAGCTGGAGTCTGACAATAAGAAGCTCAAGAAAGATCTGCAGGATCTCCGTCAGTCTCTCAGTAAGGGGAAGGGGTCAAAGGTGGCGTCCCCTGGAGGTCAGGCGTATAACGTGGTCCTCGAGCAGCTCAACTCCACCAATGAAGAGCTGGAGATGCGAAAGGAGGAGGTGCTTATCCTGAGATCTCAGCTGGTCAATCAAGAGGCATTTAAACATAAGGTAGGGTGCAGACTTTTTTATTTTAGCCATTTCACATGATTCCATATGTGAAAATCTAAGAGATAATATGTGAGATGATTAAAATAAAAAGTAATACAAAATAATAAATTGCATATTACATTATTAAATATTATATTTTTTTCGCCGTCTCTTGTATATCGCAATACAAGACAGATAAATCTGGTTAGAAAATACTTTCTCTTTTCAGGAAACAGGAAGTGAAGGAGATTCAGGTGACTCCAGCAGGTAAATCAGCTTTTATTTTTTATAAATTTTTATTTACTCTATGTTCACACTGTAACTTGCAGGATTCCTTATATTGAGTCTCTCATGTCTCTTTCTCTCTCAGATCCCCGACTTTGGACCTTCATGAGCTGAATGAGGATGGAGAGCTCTGGATGGCTTATGAGAGCCTGAAGGAAACTAACAGGTGAAAAAAATAGATTTAATATTCAAAGACACACTAGCACACTACATGCTACACACTATCAAGAAAGTATTTTTATTTTTTTATATTGCTTTTCATATTGAAGAAACAAAGGGGCTAAATACCCCCATTAAGGAATAATGCATAAACTATGCATAATTTTTGTTAAATATTGATGGAAACATAATTTGTGTAAAAGGAAATGGTAAAAAATGTAACTGTTTTGTTTTTTAGTGTATATCTTGTGAGTAATTTTTAAATACATCTTTCACTGCAGGATTCTGGCATCTCAGTTGCAGACTCAGGGACAGTCCCATGAGAAGGAGGTGGAGGGTTTGAGGGCGGAGCTTCAGCGGTTAAAGGCGGAGCTTGGCCAGCAGCAGCAGATGATGTCAGACAGCTTGCAGCTTCCGCACGACGCTCGAATACAAGCAAGCCTGCAGCACGAGATCAGTCGCCTCACGCAACAAAACATGGTGTGCACACACTCACACTGACACATATACATGTACTGACAACAATCAATGATCATAATAAATATTCTTCTGTATTAAAATGATTTCTGTCAATTATAGGAAATCTTGGAGCAGACGGGAAAACAGGACAAAATGATCCGCAAACTAAAGAAACACCTGAAAATATATATGAAAAAGTTTGGGGAGCCTGAGGGTAAAGATTTTTTATTTTGAATACACAAAATCAATACTATTAGTCAAGATTAGACTGAATTAGTTTTGTAGACAGATTGTGCCTACATGTGAATTACTGTTGATGCGGTATCCCAGCATGGTTTTTATGTGGAAAAAAAAATAAAAAAAAATAAAAAAAAATAATTATATATATATATATATATATATATATATATATATATATATATATATATATATATATATATATATATATATATATATATATATATATATATATATATATATATATATATATATATATTTATTTATTTTTATTTTATTTTTTTATTTTTTTATTATTATTATATTATATATATATATATATATATATATATATATATATTTTTTTTTTTGGTGGCAGCAGGTGTTCATTTCGAGCAGTCCACTCCAGGGAACGTGGTCGGCGAGAGCGGTCGCACGGTCAGTATCGTTCGAAAAGAGAGGGATTTCCAGGGCATGCTGGAGTACAGGAGAGAAGACGAGAACAAACTGTTCAAGATACTCATCACAGGTGATACGAACATCATAAACATGTAGAATATCACTAAAAAACACAAACATGTTTAGATTTTTTTTACTTTGCTTCATCATTGCAAAGATAAAAAGAAAGAAGAACAAATGGACTCCATTTTTATTTTTCCTTTGACTCTATAGATTGTATTCCACTGGACAGAGTAACTTTCAGTCTTTTGATCATGCTGTTTATCTACCAGAGCTCAAACCCCGAGGTGTGGCGGTGAATCTGATCCCAGGCCTGCCTGCTTATATTCTCTTCATGTGTCTGCGACACGCCGACTACGCCAACGATGACCAGCGGGTCTCCACCCTCATGAACTCCTCCATCAACGCCATCAAGAACGTACTGAAGGTGAGACTCTCACTGACAGAAAATGCAGGAATATCCATGGAGATGACTGTGAAACATCTTTACATGAAAAACATTGTCCAGATTTTAATAATTTTAACCCTTTTTAATAATGAACTGACTGTTTTTACAGAAACGGGGAGATTTTGAGACCATTTCATTCTGGTTGGCAAACACCTGTCGCTTCTTACATTGCCTGAAGCAGTACAGCGGAGAAGAAGTAGGCATGATGTCTGGCTGTGTTTCATATCTGAGTGTGCTGTCTACCTAGAAAGCATTTTAAGCCATTATCACATGGGGTTATACCTAAATGGGGTTATACTATCACATGGGGTTATACCTAAAAAACTGCTGCTGACTTTTTGAAACAATCTTCATGCCAGATGAAGATTGTTTCAAAAAGTCAGCAGCAGTTTTTTAGGTATAACCTCAGCTAACAAAAATATCCTATATTCTATGAACGTTTTACTAACTTTCCCATTAAGCTATGAAAAAGTTATTTCTGAATGATCCCTGTTTGTTTAAAATGCGCAGTTAAAAAAAAAAAAAAAAAATTTTTTTAATGTTTTTCTTGGTTATGTGAACGTTAAAGGGATAGTTCGGCCAAAAATGAACCCATGATTAAACCCATGATTTACTCAACCTCAAGCCGTTCGAGATGCATATGTCAATCATTTGTCAGACGAACACATTTTCAGTTATTTTAGAAAATGTCTTAGATCTTTCAGTGGTTATAATGTCAAGTTCAAGTCCTTCAAGTCCCAAAAATGTGCATGCATCCTTCACAAAAGTAATCCATCCGGCTCCAGGGGGATAAACAAAGGCCTTCTGAGGGTAATCCGTGCGGTTTTGTCGTAAAAATATACATATTTAAAACTTTATAAACGAAAATAACTGGCTTCCGGCAACGGTCGGCGCGCATTCACGGGAGATGGATACCGGCGTATGACGTAGCGTAGGAATCTAGTAGCGTAGTGTACTGGGAATCTGTGAAATGCTACTGGTGCATCTTCCTTTGACACCTGCGCACGCAACCTTACAGTTTTAAATAAGTTTAAGCATCCAGGGTAGATGCAGGCCCGAACCATTTTAAGCCTAATAAAAAACTTAAGTATAGCTAAATCAAATAACTCTTCACGGAAATCCTGAGTGGAGTTTTGTTTTGCTCTGCTCTCTGGCTGCGCTGTTGCGTTCGTTCTACGTCACGTCCTACGTCATACGCCGGCATCCATCTCCTGTGAACGCGCGTCGACCGTTGCCGGAAGCCAGTCATTTTCATTTATAAAGTTTTAAATATGTATATTTTTACGACAAAACCGCACGGATTACCCTCAGAAGGCCTTCGTTTATCCCCCTGGAGCCGGATGGATTACTTTTGTGAAGGATGCATGCACATTTTGGGACTTGAAGGAGTGGACCCCATAGCTTCACATTATAACCACTGAAAGATCTAAGATATTTTCTAAAATAACTGAAAATGTGTTCGTCTGACAAATGATTGACATATGCATCTCGAACGGCTTGAGGTTGAGTAAATCATGGGTTTAATATCATTTTTGGCCGAACTATCCCTTTAAGGGAATATTCCATTTGATAATTTTGCAGACACTATGGGAATATTACTTTTGAATGTTCTGAAATAGTAGTAATTACTAACATTAAAAAACTAAATCCTTTCAGAAAACAATGTATAATGTTAACATTTTGAGAACATTATTATTAAATACCAGATACCTTTAAACAAATGTTTTGTTCATGTTACTGAAAAAATGTTTGTTTGTCTTTATGAGAACCTTGCCAGATTGTTAGCTGGGACTATAGTTCTGTGTGTATTCTGATAAGTCTAATATTTGTGTGTATTTTTGCGCTTTATTAGAGTGAGTTGTTAGCGTAGCAACATGCTAACATCAGACTCTATTGGAATTAACTATAGCTGTCACTTTTTGTTTAGCACAGTGTTGTTTCTTTTTACAGTTTTTCACTTTTAGAATACAGCTTTTAATGCAAACAATATATAAATAGATAAAGCTAAAAGTTTTGTAAAACATTTAGCGTTCTGTTGAAGCTAGCTGCAAATATTAGGAGTAAAGGTTTGGAACCGTGCCTTTCACATACATGTGAAGGTTTTCTCTTTATTATCTATAATAAATGTAATTATTCACTGCTATATGAGTGCTGACCTAATATTTAATTTCTTCCTGACATGTTTTAGGGCTACACAAAGCACAACACTCCTCGTCAAAACGAACACTGTCTGTCAAACTTTGACCTGTCTGAGTACTGCCAGGTTCTGAGCGATCTAGCCATCCAGATCTACCAGCAGCTCATCAGGGTCATAGAGAACATTATTCACCCCATGATTGGTAACTCTGCATGCTCTGGTTATACAGATCTCAATATTTAATATACGTTCTCTTCTTGATCATTCCCTCTTTTCCTCATCCCAGCGCCAGCCATGTTGGAGCAGGAGACCATTCAGGGAGTGATGGGTGTGAAGCCCACAGGAATGAGGAAGCGCACGTCCAGTTTCCCAGAGGACAGCGGTCACTCGCTGGAGTCTATTTTGAAACAGCTGGATGTTTTCTATTACACGCTGCTCCAGCACGGCAACGACACCGAGCTGGTCCGACAGGTCATCAAACAGCAGTTCTACCTCATCTGCTGCGTCACACTAAACAACTTACTGCTCCGCAAGGACATGTGCTCCTGGAGTAAAGGCCTGCAGATCAGGTACTGACTGGAGATGAGGAATCGACTCTCGTTGTGACTCCATTGCTGTCTAAAATCGCTCACTCGTGCGTAAGAGAGCTGTCGCAGAAACAACATCACAGTCATAGTTTTATACATGTAGCTTATTTACAATAAAATAACAACCAGTTACGTTGAAATTAAGGACCTACCTGGTTCCATCGGTTTTTATATTAATTTGGTTTGCCATTGTATCCGAATGTGTTCATAATCATTTAAACTAATCATAATTTAAAAAATACAAAAAAACTGCCAACATGAATAAGCACAATAAGAGTACATTATTGGATGTATTTAGACTAGATATTATTTTTAGATCCTGTCCAAGAAGCTTTTTTTACACTATTACAAGAGATGACTGTTCGCTTATCGCCCTCACCCGACCGTTTAGATCAGGGTTTCTCAAACTCGGTCCTGGAGGGCCACTGTCCTGCACAGTTTAGCTCCAACCCTGATCAAACACACCTAGCTGTGAGTTTCTAGTGATCCTGAAGACATTGATTAGCTTGCTCAGGTGTGTTTGATCAGGGTTGGAGCTAAACTGTGCAGGACAGTGGCCCTCCAGGACCGAGTTTGAGAAACCCTGGTTAAAGAATGCATTACCTTTAGCCTGGCAAGCCAGACCTACATCAAGATGTTAGGTCTGGTAACTCACCATAGACACGGCTCAATCCGAGGGGCGGGATAAACGGCTGTCTTTCAAATTCACTCTGCACGCAATAGGACAGCGCTTCAACCAACCAGAGCGTTTGCCCAACAGCGGAGCTAACGTTAGTTGATAGATTCAACTTTTGAATCTGGCCGGCAAAACTATGAACACATCTTCCTTTTATAAGAATGACTTAAGTGCCGTTCTTTGCTCTTTTCTCAAAGAAAAACTTAACTCCAAGTCCTCCAGAGTCGCGGCCAAAGCCGATTCGAAAGACTGTTCACCAGCAGCAGCAACTGTTCTTTGTTTTCAAGTAGCAGGGAACCGTCACAACTCTGTCATCATTATGTTAAGCCCGCCCCGCCTACTCTATACACGACGTGATTGGCCTGACCCAATTTAGGTTTTTACAGCTCCGAAAGTCAACGGAGAGTTGCTAGACTACCCTGGCTGCAAAATACATTTTGCTGCCGCTAGGGTGCGTCTAGACTTCTAGGCTACATTACCTTCTCTCTCGTTTATTTAACTCTGAAATAATATTCAAAAGGCTTTTTCTTTTGACTTTTCCCTCTTTAAAATTTGGTAGTATTGGCAACATCTATGAAACGATGGTGATTTTCATCATTTCAAGGTAATGATGCGTCTCTACGCTGGCTAATGTTTTGTTTTCATGATATAAAGGTAGTTTCAGGATTTGTGTCTGGAAAAAAAGAATAGCCTATATTTAGTGTGTAACAATGAGAGAAATCTTGTATTTTGATATTGTTGACCCTGTTGTGACTTCAAGTATATGGAGCAAATGGAGTCGATTCCGGGAGTCGATTATATTGATTCCTGCGGTAAACTCGAAAAAACACGGAATCGAAAACCCCAAGTACTAACCAATAGAGGCCACTAGACCTTGTTCAGTCAAGTTTGAAAGAAATTATATTAATAATTTAAAAAATCTGATTTATACCACAGTATAGTTTATGTATGTGTGTTTTATAGTTTAGTTTATGTGTATATAATATTAAATGACATTAAATGATTTAGATTTAGTAAACCATTCTTATGCTAGGATAACAAAACGAAAAGTTTTTTTTGCATCATTTTTTAAATGATTATTCTAAAATGCTGGAATATCATTTTAGTAGTTTTTCTATTAATTTTGCATTTGTTTATAATAATTTTATTGTCTATTGTAATTTTATTGTACAAAAAATATTTTATATAAAATTTGAAAAATGTCTCTGGTGTATTTATATATTTATTTAATATGTCAAACATTTTTGAATGTATTGTTTTCCCCTCTTCACATCAGGTATAATGTGTGTCAGCTGGAGGAGTGGTTGCTGGATAAAGATCTTCAGGGCAGTGGAGCTCGTGAGTCTCTGGAGCCTCTGATTCAGGCGGCTCAGCTTCTGCAGATCAAGAAGAAGAGCCAGGACGACGCAGACGCCATCTGCACCATGTGCACGGCTCTCACCACCCAACAGGTGTGTGTGTGTGTGTGTAATGAATAGAGCCTTCCAAATGAAACCGTGAGTTGAGTTCTGATGTGTTGTGTCTGTGTCTCTCTGGGACAGATTGTGAAAATCCTCAGCTTGTACACACCAGTGAATGAGTTTGAGGAGAGAGTGTCTATATCATTCATAAAGTCTGTACAGGTGAGTCATTTCTTCAATGTTTTTAAATGTATTTTAAAGCAGATATTGTCTGATATTTTTCATGGTTAAACACTTCTCCCTCCACTCCACAGAATTTATTAAAGGATCGTAAGGAGTCTTCTCAGTTACTGATGGACGCTAAGATCATTTTCTCAGTCACTTTCCCCTTCAACCCTTCATCTGTGGCCCTCGAGACCATCCAGCTCCCCAGCAGCCTCAATCTGAGCTTCCTGACGCGAGTGTAAAAACACACCAGTGATGTCATCACGCATCCTACGGGACAGATACTGGAGAATCAATTTTGAAATAAAGCCTTGGATTGTATTTATTTAGTCACGTTTTCTGGGATGATTGTTTACACTTGCATCACTGTAAAGGATTTTGAATTTTAAACACATTTGTGACATTTCACTGTATTTTCAAGTTTATTACAATGTGTTTTGGGGCTAAAGTGGGTTTGTAATGTTAAGGACCTCAGTTGTGCTATATCTCAAATGTGTCTGCTACCTTTACAGTGTTTGAATGAAATATTGCTGTAAAGCATATTAATAAGGCTTCTTGTATGGTTGAAAATGGATAGAAACCTTTTTCTTGATCTTTTGGACTCTCTTAAATATTTTATGTGCAGTAGTTTGTTGTAAAAACTGTTAATCAGTATTGTCATTTGAAATATATTGAAAATTATAAAAAGAGCTTTCAAATATTATTATATAGTGTACAGTATTGATTTGCCATTTTATGAATGTTGCATACTGACCCAAGTTTTGGTGATTTTGAAGTCTTGGCACTGTAGTGATAGACAAATCAGACACAATTGTTTTTTATATTTAACCATAGAATGAATTAGGGAAGCATATTTTCTTTAAAAAAAAAAAGATTTCTTTCATTAATTCATAGGAAAACCAGCTATGAATATCTCCAGGACATTGTGTGTGTGATTATTACGGTCTTGTATAGTGTCTTTTGTATGGTATACCATTTTATACATGCTTTATGATAGAACCACTAGTGAATGTAACCTCAAATATACAATTTTTGTTGTCTACTAATTTGTATTTTGAGTATATTATGTGTTAATGCCTATTTAACATAGTAGGCTATTACAAGAATCTTCAATAGTTTCGGCATCAACACACATCAATTACACGCAGAACACCATCTAGTAATTACTGTAACGATTCTGAACTGTAAAAAGCCTTCACATGCTTGTAGAACTTGTAATTACAATGTGTAAACTCGTAATTTTCTGAGCGCTACGACTTGTACCACCTGACCACTGCAGATTTAAGGTGTGTTCGACTTGAAGCAGCGCTGTGCAGAGCGATCGGTGTATGAAATCAAAGTACAGCGAGAGCGATTCGATTTAAAAGCATACAGAGCTTTATTTATGTTAATTACGACATGGCGGAACATCACCAACATGATTCATTCTCCCAACAGTCAGCACAAAAATATGATGCCATGTAAGTTTTCAAATTTTTATCCAATTCTGAGACAGTGAAGCATGCATCCTTCACAAGTAACGTAATCACAGAATGCATTATGAAATAATGATTTTAAATATAGATTCATCTGAATACAAATGCTATATCACTCAATATTTGTGTTCCGTGTATTTTTGTGCTTTATTAGAAGGAGTAAATAATTTATCAACATGCCAACATCAGACTCTATGGAATTAACTGTAAGAATTAGCCAAGTCTTATGATCTCTTGAGGAGCAATTCTAGATGTTTAAGATGTTGCATTAGAAGCTCCTAATAATATACAATGATCTCATCTCACTAATGCCAGTGGGTGGGGCCTAAGTTTATCTTCTTCTGCAGAGGCGGTCTTTCACGACATTATTACTGTAGTATTATATCACTACAGGATTTTCTTATAATATGATGACCTCTTCTTATATGTCAAAACCTCAAGGAAAATTTGATTTCTCAGTTCATGACCCCTTTAAGGTTAAAACAACTGAACGTTCCTTATAGTTTAATTAATATTTATAGTTAAATATTATGATGCCAATGTAATAAATGTCCACATTATAAGGACACAATTTATCTTTCCTTAATTCAATCGTATTCATGTCTTCTTAGTATCTTCTTCATGCTTATCATCCTGCTTTAATCTTCTTGGGAAAAGTGTTGAGATCTTGGGCAAAGCAAGTGTTCGTCTGGTTCCTGAATGTTCCACAGACTCCGGGATGGATTTCAAAGACCCAAATCCTGAGCTGTGAGATGAGACTATAGAGCGTGATGAGCTAAAAACTGAATCACTGTCTTCTCCTGATCGTGATCTGAATGAACTGTGACCAGAACTTCCCACAGACCATGTGTCCGATCGCTCATCTCCACTCACTGGGGAAATACAGTGAAATCAGTAAAAGGTTAAAACTGTTTCAGAACAAAATTCTGACATTTAACACTTTCAATGTTCCTAAAAATAATATAGCCTTAATCATTATCAGGTGCTCTTTAAAATATTATATAAATTCTTCATTAATCAGATGGGATTTCAAAGTTTTGTTGCTGTTTTATCTATGAAATATCTTTATTTCAAGATTGATCACCATTTATAGCACTTATTTAAAGTGACCTTTTTTCTTGTTTATTTCATATCAGTAAATGCAAACCTTTTACCAAACGTTTTTACAAGTAAATAAAAACAGCAACAACAAGAACACGATAAGGGAAAACTGCCGCAAATTTATCCGTCACAATATTCACAAAACATTCAGAAAAAGGGAAAGGGTCCAAATGGGGAAAACATGTGGTAACAAATGTAGGATAATATAGGCTAAATATAAATATTTTCTCAACAAAACAGATCTCTTGCTGTAATGATTTAAAAAAATAAAAAAAAGTCACAGGAGACAAAAGTGGAAAAAACAAAACAAATAAACAAAAAACACTCACTTATTGGTCGTGGTAAATCCATGCTGTTATTTCGTTTTATGGCCCCTGACTCGTAACTTGTGTGAGATGAATCTCTGGATCGTGATGAACTGAAAACTGGTTCTGCTCCTGATACTGATCTGAATAAACCAGAACCAGAACTTCCTACAGACCTTGAATCAGATCTTTCAGCTCCACTCACTATAATAATGAAAGCAGAGAGCAGATCAGTAGAAGAACATATACATTAATGATTTGACAGACACTGGTTTCCTAATGAAGATAAACAGGGTTGAACCTGGTCAGTATCAGTGTGGGACATGAGAGAAAATGAAGACTGTTTCCGTTAGAGGTGTTATTGAATGTTAGCGCTGGTCCTGATCACTATAAACTATTGAAAACTACATCTAAAGAGCTGTAGAACATTGAGGACGAAACACATCTGAGACTGTGTATTGATAATATTGATACAATTCTATGATTTCACTCACTAGTCTGTAATCTCATGTCTTCTCTCCATATGTCCAATCGTTCTTCATCTTCCTTTCTACCATCTATTTCAAAATGGCAGCCGTTGTTTTGTGCCACTGTCTCCTCAATCTTCTCCAGCATCTCCTTGATCTGAGTGTCGTCACTCCTGTTGAGATTGTTGAGAACATGAAACCTGTTCCCACATTTGTCCAGCAGCCGCTGGAGATCCTGTCCTTCACTCTCAATGTGTTGCTCTATAGATGTGTCTAACAGAGAGTCTCCATGAGTGAACAGCACTATAGTGTGACTCCAGACTCTCTCACTGAGAAGATCCAGATGATCCTGCAATGTTTTTCTCTCAGTCTCTTTAAATCCAGTGTCCACACGTATGATCAGTAGTACAGCGTGTGGTCCTGGAGGACACAGAGACACACTGAGCACAATCTCCTGTTTCAGTATCTCAGGACTCTCCTCTACAGTGTAATTCTTCCACCATCCTGGAGCTTCAATGACAGTGATGTGTCTGTCTGCTACTTCTCCATGTCTCCTCACACACTGAGCAGATCTCTTCAAGTCAAACTCCTCTCTGCCCAGAATGGTGTTTCCTGATGAACTCTTACCAGCTCCTCTACTACCCATCAACACAATCCTCAGCTCTGAGAGATGTCGAGCGTCACCTGAAACAAAGAGAGAATCAAACACACTTATCCTGTGTATGCTTTCTGAACAGTTAACAAGAAAGCTGTACTAAAAATATGCTAATCATAATAATACAAATGCCACATTAATGGACTTAAGTTAATCATCACCCATAGTTAACTAAATTATGAAGAAATGAGAATCGTTTAATTTTCTCAATCAGGGGAAAACAAAAACACAGATTACATAAAACTCAGGGCTAAATTGTAATTTGTTGCAAAAATAACATGTTTTCAGTGATTATATATCCTTAATTATATATGCAACATGTAAAAGCACTGAACTAAATTAAAATGAAAGCATGACACTCCAGGTGAAAAGGGTAAATATGTAACTAATAGATATCACCATACTTACTCAGTTGATTGATTACATTAAGAATTGCAAACATTTTTGTATTACAAATTCTCTGAAATCTTATGTTAAAATATGCAAATAAATCATTATCAAATTAAATATGCACTAATTTGCATAGATTTCTAGAACAAAAATTGGAACAAGTCTAAAGTGGCAAAAACAGATCCAAAATCTTTTCTGTATTGACCAATATGAAAACAGTAAAAGTGTCTCACAAAAACTGTAAACATCTTGACACTTTTTATTTCATAAAAATAGCTTCTATCAAGAGTTTAAATCTTACCGATGTCCAATATAGTTCCACCAGCAGTCTAGTAGTTTTTACTTGTAATGTACTTTTAAAGTGTGTTTGACGGGATTCACTTCCTGGAGCTTCAGAACAGCAACAAACATGAGGCGTTTCTATATGTGTAAAGCTGATGTTTAAGGTTATATTTAATACAAGCTGTTTGCAGTTGTTTACTGTTGTTATTTGTATTGTTTTCTATGGATTAGGTAAAGGGATTTCTGTTCTCAAAAGCAAACCCTATGAAGAACAGGATTGTTTAAGAAATAAAAGTGCTTATTTCCTTCAATAACAGCTTTTATGGGCCGTCACTGTGAGCTGTTTTGAACACATCTATTGCGAATGCCTCGACAAATAGCGGTTAATGACAAGAAGTTTCATGTTATTATTGCTGTGACTGTTACATTTTCATGATTTACTTGATATACTCAGTGTGAATATCTGCATTATAAAGTATGTGGACTCACTCATCTGTGATCTGATGTTTTCTCTCTGTTTTTTCATTCTCTTCATTCGTTCTTTTGCTCTCTCTTCCTCTGCTCTTCTTCTCTCTTCCACCTCCTTTAAAATCTTTCTGTCTATTTCAAAATGGCAGCCGTTGTTTTGTGCCACTGTCTCCTCAATCTTCTCCAGCAGCTCCTTGATCTGAGTGTCGTCTCTCCTGTTGAGATTGTTGAGAACATGATACCTGTTCCCACATTTGTCCAGCAGCCGCTGGAGATCCTGTCCTTCACTCTCAATGTGTTGCTCTATAGATGTGTCTGACAGAGTCTCTCCATAAGTGAACAGCACTATAGTGTGACTCCAGACTCTCTCACTGAGAAGATCCAGATGATCCTGCAATGCTTTTCTCTCAGTCTCTTTAAATCCAGTGTCCACACGTATGATCAGTAGTACAGCGTGTGGTCCTGGAGGACACAGAGACACACTGAGCACAATCTCCTGTTTCAGTATCTCAGGACTCTCCTCTACAGTGTCATTCCACCACCATCCTGGAGCTTCAATGACAGTGATGTGTCTGTCTGCTACTTCTCCATGTCTCCTCACACACTGAGCAGATCTCTTCAAGTCAAACTCCTCTCTGCCCAGGATGGTGTTTCCTGATGAACTCTTACCAGCTCTTCTATATCCCATCAACACAATCCTCAGCTCTGAGAGATGTTGAGCGTCACCTGAAACAAATAGAGAACAAAACACATTTCTTAAAGGGGTCATATAATGGTACATGCACTTTTACAAGTTGATTGTACTGAAATGTGTGTTGGCAGTGCCTGTACACAACCATCATAAAATGATAAAAATCCATCCAGTGGTTTTTTTTAAATCTTCTTATATGTTTTCCCCCGTCTCAAATCAAGCCGTTCGACCGTGTGACGTCACACGGTCGGACGCCCCTCACACGATTGTTGATTGACTGCAGCGTTTCAACACAGACCCGCCCTCGCTCATGAGCGAGCTGTCAATCATAGTCCGCACGTCATTGTTGATACCCTGGAGCACTGTCTATGAGAAGAATGGCTTCTAAGCGATTGTGGTGTTCTGTTCTTGGGTGTAATAAGGATCACAGCAGTCATTTTGATGTTCCTAAATCCGAACCACTGAAGACGCAGTGGCTGAGTTTTGTTTTCGAAGGGAATATTCCCCACGATCAACGTCAATGCTTTCATGTTTGCGCGAATCATTTCATACACCAGACTGCTTTATAAACGAGGGTTACACCATGAGTGTAAAGCAGTGGTTGCCCATGTGATAATGAGCTGATGAGTTGAATCAGGTGTGTTTGATTAGGGAGACAAAGAAAATGTGCAGTGTTGGTGGTCCTCCAGGACAGGTTTGAGAACCACTGGTGTAAAGGAATAAGGATGGCTCTCTTATTGTAAATGTTTATTCACATTTTAGTTAATGATTTGCAAATGCATCATCGTGTCATGACTTTACTTGAGGGGGCACATCATTACTAACTCATGATTAACTAACCATACACTAACATCAACTCATGGCTTGTTAATGCATGTCTGTGTCATGACTTTACTTGAAGGGGCACATTATAATTAACTAATTATTAACTAACCATACACTAACATCAACTCATGGCTTGTTAATGCATGTCTGTGTCATGACTTTACTTGAAGGGGCACATTATAATTAACTAATTATTAACTAACCATACACTGACATCAACTAATGGCTTGTTAATGCATCATAATGTCATGACTTTACATGAGGGGGCACATCATAATTAATTAATTGTCATAAAAGCTCATAATTTATCATAAACGTACTATCCAATATACATGTACTACAACTAGTATTCAGCCCAGATAAGTGATGTTGTGTGGCTTTTCAAAAAGTCAGAGAACGGAGGTACAGTATCATCACAGCTTCTGTCTGGATGGAGAATGAACTACTGATCCCAGCAAACGTTCCCCTGACCGTGTTCATGTTTCCTGTTTGGTTATTTTTTTGGTAACCGATTCCTCAGGAACTGTTGTAAGTCATAGTAGGTTTAGTTTGATGGGAAAAAGAATTTCACAAAACAGATTAAGGCCTTTTAAGATGAATTATTAGTGTATTTAGTATTTTATGTTTGATAAGGAGGATCAGTGAAATTAATGACAAACTAATCCCGTGCCTCTCAGTAATGTTTATGATGAAGCTGCTGGTGTCAATAGTTTAAATTATGACAGTAATAAATTGTTTAAATGTATTTCAAAGTCAAAAATATTTCTTATTCCATCTTATGGAGCCTGATTGATTTTGTTTACCCCTAAGTGTTAATTAATGCATTAACTATCAAACATGTACTAACCTGTAGTTAAGGCTGCTGTTATTCATGTATGAATTCTTATGACTCCTGTCGTAGTTAAGGTTAGCTCTTCATTGGTTCATGATTAGTTCATATCTTCACTAATCATGAGTTCATGTTGAAGTAACTATTAATTCAGGCATTAGTACATGATTATTCATGTACCTTTATTGTAAAGTGTTACCAAAAAGGATTCTATTAATAAGCTTCATATAAAGCATCATTTCTCGTTTCTTCTGAAACTGTCGGACATTTACTCTGGGAGTGTCCTTTTGCTCAGTCTTTCTGGAGTAATGTTAATACCTTGATTTTCCAAAATGTGTTAGCTGATTTTTTCTTATCTTACAGACACATTCTTTTTGGGTTTTATATTAATGACAAGAATCTAATCAAAGATTTTTGTATTAACCTCCTTTTATTTATTGGAAAGTTTTATATCCATAAATGTAAATATACAAAAAGTAAGCCCCGCTTTGACATCTTCAAACAAGAATTGAATATGTATTTAAATAAGAAAGCTATAAAAACATCTTTTAAACGACGGAGGAAAAACTCTGTTTATAAAAATGCCCGTGTACGTGTGGACTATAGGCCCAATACAATAATGAAGAGAACATCTTTTTCACAAGGGAATATCTAACAATATTATAAAAAACAAGCCTAAAGCTGCTTATAAAAAACAGATCAAAAAGCCTTTCCTACATGTATAGACCAATATGAAGGTAAGAACAGTGTTGAAAAAGAAAATATGATTCCAGTTTCAAAAAAAGTATTTTTCACTCACTCATCTGTGATCTGATGTTTTCTCTCTGTTTTTTCATCCTCTTCATTCGTTCTTTTGCTCTCTCTTCCTCTGCTCTTCTTCTCTCTTCCACCTCCTTTAAAATCTTTCTGTTTAATTTAAAATGGCGGCCATTGTTTATGATATGTGTCACTGTCTCCTCAATCTTCTCCAGCAGCTCCTTGATCTGAGTGTTGTCACTCCTGTTGTGATTGCTGAGAACATGAAACCTGTTCCCACATTTGTCCAGCAGCCGCTGGAGATCCTGTCCTTCACTCTCAATGTGTTGCTCTATAGATGTGTCTGACAGAGAGTCTCCATGAGTGAACAGCACTATAGTGTGACTCCAGACTCTCTCACTGAGAAGATCCAGATGATCCTGCAATGCTTTTCTCTCAATCTCTTTAAATCTAGTGTCCACAGGTATGATCAGTAGTACAGCGTGTGGTCCTGGAGGACACAGAGACACACTGAGCACAATCTCCTGTTTCAGTATCTCAGGACTGTCCTCTACAGTGTAATTCTTCCACCATCCTGGAGCTTCAATGACAGTGATGTGTCTCTCTGCTACTTCTCCATGTCTCCTCACACACTGAGCAGATCTCTTCAAGTCAAACTCCTCTCTGCCCAGGATGGTGTTTCCTGATGAACTCTTACCAGCAGCTCTATTACCCATCAACACAATCCTCAGCTCTGAGAGATGTTGAGCGTCACCTGAAACATATACAGAACAAAACACACTTCTTAAGATGGGTGACATGTTAAATCTTCTTAAGTTATCTGTCTTTGTGAAAAAGGGGTTACTAAAATGAAGTTTAATGTATCTGTATGGGTGTCAAACTACACATTATTGATTAAAAATTACACATAAGCGTATTGTGAAATTTATGGTCATTACTTCATATTAGCTCTACAGTTTACAAATTTGTCATGTATTATTGCCAAAACTGTAACTTGTTTATTGTCTGAAAGTTTGTCTGTTTTGTATTTTATGTTTGTTAAAATTTGCAATTTTTAAAACTACTCGGTTACTATCGTAACCTCAGTTCCCTGAGAGTAGGGAACGAGTATTGCGTAGCTATACGCAGTGGGGAAACTCCTTTTCCTCGATTTACTGAAGCCTATAATGTAAAACGCATTTTGCAGCTGCACAGCTAGCACAGTGAGTGTCTGGCTCACTCATTGGCTGTGCTGCAACAACTGCACATCCAATGGCGCGGGCGCCTCTGACGTGTGCACCAATGAGCTAGCATCACGCCATTACACGTCAGAGCCAAGGGGGCGTGGCCTTAGCCCATATTAGTCCCCGAAAAACGCCATTTTAGCATGTTTAAACAACTGAAGCGACAACTTGCCAGGTTACTATAGTGCGGCCGGCTACGCAATACTCGTTCCCTACTCTCAGGGAACTGAGGTTACGATAGTAACCGAGTAGTTCCCTTTTGAACAGTCACTTCGTATTGCGTAGCTATACGCAGTGGGGACATCATGCAAAACACTGCACTATAAGTAACTGGTTGCCTTCTGCAGCTCAGGACCCCTGAGCTCACAGAAACAAGCCAGAAGTATATATAATGAACAGACCTGACACCGTCGGTAGCCGTGTCAGTAACTTAACCAACATAATGTACTAATAGGACCAGACACTGAGGGGTCTATCAGTATAGGGAAAATATAACCGGCCAAAGGCGGGTTTTATAATAAAATGTATATAAATATAACCGGCCAAAGGCCCAAGACAAGGCCATGCCTAGTCTAGTCGAATGAGCCTTGATACCTATAGGGCAAACCTGACCCACTGAGGTATATGCCATAGATATGGCATCCACTATCCATCTAGACAGTCTTTGCTTAGTGATTGGATAACCCTTAGATCGGTCACCAAAGCAGACAAAGAGCTGTTCTGATTGTCTAAAAGACGCAGAACGATCGCAGAATTCTCAGTGCTCTGACAGGGCAGAGTAGATTAGCTTCCCCATCCTCAGCAGGAGGAAGGGCTAATAATGTGATAACCTGTGCTCTAAACGGCGTTGAGAGCACTTTGGGTACATAGCCATGTTTGGGTTTGAGGATGACCCTGGAGTCATCCAACCCAAACTCCAAACATGAAGGGCTCACGGAGCTTGATAGATGCCAGTGCCAGCAGGAGAGCAGTCTTTAGCGAGAGAGGTTTAAGATGGTTCAAAAGGTGGACTTTTCAGGGCCTCAAGGACCGTGGAGAGGTCCTAAGATGGCACGGATGGAGGTCTGGAGGGGTTCAACCTCCTAGCTCCTTTTAGAAACCATACCACCAGGTTGTTTCTTCCTAGTGATTGGCCACCCACCGGAGCATGATGAGCTGCAATGGCTGCCACATACACTTTGAGTGTGGACGGGGAACAGCCCGCGTCCAACAGCTCCTGTAGGAAGGAGAGTATCACAGATACCTCACATGACCCTGGATCAAAGAGTTTTTTTGAGCACCAGCTGGAAAACCCTGACCACTTTAGAGCATAAAGGTGCCTGGTAGACGGGGCCCTAGCCTCAGTGATAGTGTTTAAGACCTTCTCAGGAGATGGGCCAACGTGTCCCTGTTCTTAGAGAAGAACTCTGCGCAGTGGGTGTTGGTTCTCGAGGCGAAAAGGTCGACTTCGGCCTCGTCGAACACACTCCATATCAGACTGACTGTCTGTGAGTTCAGGGACCACTCGCCTAGGGGAGTGTTGCCCCTTGAGAGCATATCGGCACCCAGATTCTGAATGCCAGGGATATGCGCTGCCCTCAGAGAACTCAGATTGGTCTGTGCCCACAAGAGGAGGTCTCTCGCTATGGTGTACAGGTTGCCCGACCTAATGCCGCCCTGGCGATTTATGTAGGCCACCACTGACGCGTTGTCCGTGCGGATTAAGACGTGGTGACCTTTGAGGTTTGACAGAAATGCTTTGAGGGCCAAACAAACTGCTTTCATTTCCAGACAGTTGATATGTAAGCTCTGCTCCGTGCTTGACCAGAGGCCGGAGGCAGACTTGCCCTCTTGCAGCGCTCCCCAACCTAGGTTGGATGCGTCTGTAAAAAACACTTTCCTCCTAGAAACTACTCCCATGGTCACACCCTTGTGGTACCAGTCCTGAGCCCACCAGGGAATCAGAGTCCATAACAACCGTGATTCACCATGATGCGCAGGCTGCCTGACTGCCATGCATGGGTTGGCACACAGCGTTTGAGCCAGTGCTTTAGCGGGCGCATGCGCAGTAATCCCATACGGAGTACAGACGAGGCTGCTGCCATGAGACCGAGAAGTTTCTGAAATTTCTTTAGAGGTGTGCTCTCGTGTAAGCCGCGCTGTCATCGTTACAGAGTCGATAACTATGCCCAGAAAGACCACACTCTGGCTGGGGGTCAGTTGATTTGGTTACATTGATTTTGAGACCCAGACATTTTAAATGGTCGAGAATCAAATCCCTGAGTGACAGTAGCTCAGATCTCGACTGTGCCAGCACCAGCCAGTCGTCGAGATAATTTAGCACACGCACTCCCTGATGTCTCAGGGGAGAAAGCGCTACATCCATGCACTTCGTGAATGTACGGGGTGCTAGGGATAGACCAAACGGCAGAACGGTGTATTGATAAGCCTGACCCTCAAAGGCGAATTTCAAGAATGGCCTGTGACAAGGGTTTATCTGAATGTGAAAGTATGCCTCTTTCAGATCCACTGTAAAAAAATTGTAAATTGGAGCGAGTAGCCTCGCTTTATTGTGTTTATGACCCCACTCAACACATCAGGGATGGCTTGCCAGGCCAACGCCCGTGTGGCTAGGGTTTGACCATAGACAGTAAAAGAAATGGACACAGCGACCCCATTGGAACTCAATGGAGACAAGTGAAGCCCATTTTCAGCGATTTCTTAGCACTTCCTTTCCTGACGCGCAGACTCAAACCGAGCAAAGCGTTACACGGACCACGTGAGCAAACCGTCTGTCTTCTAGTGGCTGTGCCGAGAGAAATCTGAATCATTCCCTTCCGAATCTTGCAGAGACGGAGAGTGTGAGTACGAGCTGTCCATGAGCGATGAGCAGGAGAAACTTTTAGTAGGTGTTCTGATTAATTACTTTGCCATTTTCCCTCCACGTCTCCCCGATTGCCCGCGAGCTTATCCTCCTGTCCATACGGTAATCTCTCTACTGTGCGACAGAGAGTCGAGTGGTTATGACGCAATCGTTAGCCTACTTTTACAAAAACTGCTTCTACGGGCCCATAACATAAGCTACAAGGTAATGGAGCATTTTATACATTGCCGTGTTTCTTTAGTAATAAAAAATGGACAAATGGAGTCTTCAAACGCCTCAGATGTAAAGTTATTCGCTGTCAAAGTGACGCCAAAATTAATGGAAGTCAATGGGATTGCTAACGCAAGTAAAGTTCCGCTCAAGATGGCGGCACCCGGCCGACTTCAACTTCCGGTCGACTTCCTTCCCGCCTGGGTTTGACACACAGTTTGGGATGGGCCGCCTGACACAGGGGGACCTGATACCCTATCATTGTGATTTGTGCACATACTGAGTGTTGGACTGACTGTACAGGCTTTTGTCTGGAGAAAAGTCAGTGTAACAACTGGGAGGGGGTCGCTTAGTGAAGGGGGACTGTGAACCGTGTGTTGTGATTGTGAAACATACTCTTTTTGTGCTTTACATGGGTCGCCATGAGAACGGCATTTGTTTGTAGAGGTGCGCACAGTGCAGCGGGGACTAATATGGGCTAAGGCCACACCCCCTTGGCGGGCTCTGACGTGTAATGGCGTGATGCTAGCTCATTGGCGCACACGTCAGAGGCGCCATTGCATGTGCAGTTGCCGCAGCACAGCCAATGAGTGAGCCAGACACTCACTGTGCTAGCTGTGCACCTACAAAATGCGTTTTACATTATAGGCTTCAGTAAATCTGAAGCCTATCAGGGGGTGATAGGCTGAAGCCTACAAGGGGGTGGTGATGGCACAGTGGATAAGACACATGCCTTTGGTGTGAGAGACCCGGGTTCGAATCCACTGTGAGACACCAATGTGTCCCTGAGCAAGACACTTAACCCCTAGTTGCTCCAGAGGCGTGCGACCTCTGACATGTATAGCAATTGTAAGTCGCTTTGGATAAAAGCGTCAGCTAAATGAATAAATGTAAATGTAAATGTAAATCGAGGAAAGGGAGTTTCCCCACTGCGTATAGCTACGCAATACGAAGAGACCGTTCGAAAGGAAACCGTGCTTGCGTGGATGCACTTTTTTTTCTTTTAAACGACAGAGGAAAAACGTATAAAATGCCCGTTTATAAAAATGCCCGTGTACGTGTGGACTATAGGCCCAATGCAATAATGAAGGGAACATCTTTTTCACAAGGGAATATCTAACAATAATATTGTTAGATATTCCCTTGTGAAAAAGATGTTCACTTCATTATGTTCACTTCATTCAACACTGTTCTTACTTTCATATTGGTCTTGTTTTTTTAATAATATTATTATAAAAAAAAACAAGACCAATATGAAAGTAAGAACAGTGTTGAAAAAGAAAATATGATTCCAGTTTCATAAAAAGTATTTTTTCACTCACTCATCTGTGATCTGATGTTTTCTCTCTGTTTTTTCATTCTCTTCATTCGTTCTTTTGCTCTCTCTTCCTCTGCTCTTCTTCTCTCTTCCACCTCCTGTAAAATCTTTCTGTCTATTTCAAAATGGCGGCCGTTGTTTTGTGCCACTGTCTCCTCAATCTTCTCCAGAAGCTCCTTGATCTGAGTGTCGTCACTCCTGTTGAGATTGTTGAGAACATGAAACCTGTTCCCACATTTGTCCAGCAGCCGCTGGAGATCCTGTCCTTCACTCTCGATGTGTTGCTCTATAGATGTGTCTAACAGACAGTCTCCATGAGTGAACAGCACTATAGTGTGACTCCAGACTCTCTCACTGAGAAGATCCAGATGATCCTGCAATGTTTTTCTCTCAGTCTCTTTAAATCCAGTGTCCACACGTATAATCAGTAGTACAGCGTGTGGTCCTGGAGGACACAGAGACACACTGAGCACAATCTCCTGTTTCAGTAACTCAGGACTCTTCTCTGCAGTGTAATTACTCCACCATCCTGGAGCTTCAATGACAGTGATGTGTCTGTCTGCTACTTCTCCATGTCTCCTCACACACTGAGCAGATCTCTTCAAGTCAAACTCCTCTCTGCCCAGAATGGTGTTTCCTGATGAACTCTTACCAGCAGCTCTACTACCCATCAACACAATCCTCAGCTCTGAGAGATGTTGAGCGTCACCTGAAACATATAGAGAACAAAACACATTTCTTAAGATGGGTGACATCTTACATGTTCTTAAGTTATCTGTCTTTGTGAAAAAGGGGTTACTAGAATTAAGTTTACTGTATCTGTATGGGCTTCAAACTACACATTATTGATTAAAAATGACATATAAGTATATCTCACAATAAATAAACTCTTAAACCAGAGTTGAACAAAAGTTATTGATGGACAATAATTATGAATTATGGAGAAAAGAAAATTGCTTAATTTCAATGATCTGCACACAAAACATAAGAGGTCTCAGAATAAGCAAGTCAAATTACAAATAGCTTCAGAATAATGTTTTCAGAAAGTATATTCTTTAAAAATAATTAAACTGGCCTCTAAACCAGTGAATAAATCTCTCTCTCTTGTGTGTGTTCATATCTGGGAAAGTGTTATCAATGCACTGGTGGATATTAGCACCAGCAAATACATGACTGTATTATTTACATTCATTTACTAGATTGAAAGAAAACTAAAAACAATTTGTGACTGCTTATATTTATAAGACTTCATTAAAAAAACTTTTAAAAAACTAAGCAGAGCCTAAAGTGGCATAAACAGATACAAAATTGTATCTGTAGACTAATATGAAAGTGAAAGCAGTAAAAGTGTCTCACACAAAGTGTAAAGTTGGCATTTTTTCTTTTATAAAAATAGCTTATTTTAAGAGTGAAATGCTTACCGATGTCCATTTTACATGACATTTATTTGCCTTAGTTGGAGCTCCAAATGAAATATTGTTTCACCAGCAGTATAGTAGTTTTTACGGTGTGTTTGACGAGTCATGGGGACTCACACTTCCTGTTTCTTCAGAACAGCGACAAACATGAGGCCTGTCCAAGGGCGTAGTTTTGGTTTGAACATTGAGGGTTTGAAGTGTGAACCGTTTAGCGGGGTATATGCTTCCACATGAGATTGATTTGTTTGCTTGTTTATTTTTGCAAAATGGTGTTTTGTGGTATCATCCACATGCAACATTTATTGATAACATTACTGCAATAAAGTTATAGCCTAGTTAACAATTACTTGTTTACAAAGGATAAGTATATGATTTATTTTATATTATTTAATTACTTAAAACCTTATTAGTTTGACAGAATTTTACTTAAAGTACTTTACTTAAAATTTCTCATTCTGAAAATGTTCATTTCCTGTCACCTCTTGGAATATCTGAAAGCCAGGTTTTCCTAACATCTGTCATTAATAGAACACATTTTACACACAAGGAAAACCAGTTGTCTGTCAATAATTCAAGAAGGTCAAGATTTTAAAGCTCTTGATTCTAACTTGTATTTGCCCTTATGAAAAAGTAACATAGTTATTGCAATTGTTTAACTACAGCATTTGTTACAATAAGGTTATAATTACAGGTGAGACCATTGATGGCTCCTCATTATAAATCTAAGGCCAAATGTAAACTTTTTTTTATGTTTATTTTTTATCTATAGCATTTGTTCATCACCATAAGATACCCAGATAGCAACATAGTGTTGGCCCAGATCTGGCCCACATCTGCTTCATATGGACTCCACACGGCCCAGATGTGTAACGATGCCCAGTTCCAGGAATGCACTAATATTTTGTTGGTAGTACCAGTTTATAACAATTATCAGTTAACAATGAGTTGTCAACACTTCGGAAAAAATAATAATTCTTTGTTACATTACATCCTTATGCATTGCTTTCTGTCAGGACTTTTTCGTGCTTTTCTCAACTCGCTAAAGTGGCTTCAGTGTCCACGTTAGCAGTAGCTTGAGCCGTCAGGCAAGTGTTATTTAAATAAACTCCTGATGTACTTACAAACTTTCCAATGCCTCGTTTTATGAGTACAGAGCCTATTTGTACCACTGTAGAAGTTTGGTGCCATCCTGGGCATTATTAGTGGGGTAATTTACGAGATACATCATAGGATCCATTAGCGCCTCCACTAAGCCATCCGGCTGATATCTCTAAATAAGCTCTAACTTTAAAAATGTTCAACCAAGAGAAAAAAGGCTTCTGGGGGGTCTTTGGCTCGATGTCATGGTGCAAAGGACCCTAGGTTGATTTTACTCCGAACCATCCCTTTAAGATGACTTGATAAGGAAACCCTAAACCCCAAACCCACTCTTAAAGGAACACGCCGACTTTTTGGGACTTTAGCTTATTCACCGTATCCCCCAGAGTTAGATAAGTCCATACATACCATTTTCATCTCCGTGCATGCTGTAACTCTGTCTGACGGACCCACCACTAGCCTAGCTTAGCACAAAGACTGGAGGTAAACAGCTCCAGCTAGCATACTGCTTAGAGCCCTGCACGGGGCAAAAAATCTATCCCTGACCGAGACCTGGCCCGTGGTGTTCAAGCCCTAATCAGGCCCCAGCCCGAAAATGTCTGCAATTTTTCAGCCCGAACCCAACCCGAGACCAACATCAATATCACTTTAAGCTCTCTCTGAAGCATGCTCTCTGATGCGCGCTGTCTCTGCTAGACGCACACACATACACACACGCTACTAGGTAAAATTTTATTATAGTCCTCAAACATAACTACCACCACCGACAATTATGCCCACAAATATCAATAAAGACGGTCCATTACAGAGAAGCATAAGCATGCAGTAGATAATATTATATAGCCAAATGTGATCCAGCAGTAAATAAAGATTTATGGCCTACCTTTTTTTGATGTTAAGTAACTTTACTGAAGAACAACGTTTCAAAGAACTCTTCGCCAACTGGCTAACGTTAAATAATAATAAAAAAAAAAAAAATCTGTTGAACTGAGTAGGCTCATTTACTGTTGTCGTAGATTTTTCCCTAAACCTAACTATCTGGGTTGCATCTATCTACATTCCCTTTCTATTCTACTGGGTTGTCTCCAATCGACATTCCCTATATAGCTACCTAACTAACTTGCTTCCCTAACTAGCTTTCTTCCTACGCAGGAATAATCGACAAACAGACCTTAGCAAATGTCCTTTAAATGCTTTAATCACGGCCGGAGGATCTCTCGAGCAGTTCTCAGAGAATCTCCCCCAAGAAGAATCAAGGCCGGAGGATCTCTGACAAATTCCATTGAGAATCCCACAGTACACAAGAATACAACAGTTTTTATAGAATAAGGAGGTATGGCAAAAATGTCATACTGCATTACATAATTTCCCCACAATTTGATTGGTTTTCATAGACAAACCCTTCTGTTACCAGGTAAAGCAAACTTTGTTTTAATGATTACTTAATTGTTAATCACAAGGTTCAAATTTAGTCATCTCATCTGTCTAGTTTCAATTCCCAAACTTGTTATATATACACTCACACAACCAAAGTCAAAGGGGTATGTAAAAATACAACATCCAGCATTCAAAAACACAGGACAGAACGTTTTAGTACATTGTGTTTCAAAGTGTTATCATGTTAGGCCTGAAAAGAGAAGTAACGTTAGATGTTAGAGACATGGTTAGTTTAATATACAGTTTACTATTTTATCTATTAAAAATCTACCACACTGTTTATTTGCGAGTGTTGTGAAGAAAAAGAATAGCATTCACAAGAAGGCTTCAGGCTCATTGTTTGTTGTGGTAATCAAATCAAAACTCTTTCAAAATGCAGCTTTTCCTGAAGTATTGGGAACTTTTAGTAACTCCCCACGCTCCAAATTCTCCCTGATGCTCTCCATGGTCAACTGTCACCTAATGCATTGCACGCGCATCGCGTTACTCGCGTAATCGCATATTGCGTTGCATATTTATAATATTAACAATATAACAATATTTCATACAGTAGCCTGCGCTCTGCACGTATATTATGGGCACGATGAAAGGAGAGAAGCTAAATGAGCCCGAGTCCGACCAAAGCCTTATCTGTAAAAAAAAAAAAAAATGGCCCGACTGCTCCCAATAAGTGACAAAATAACGGCAACATTTTCCTATTTGCATGTTGTGATTTGTATAGTCACAGCATGTACAAATAACAAGGTCACATGAGACACAAACATCTTCTAACCGTATACATACTGGAACTATATTCTCAGAAGGTGAAGCACTGCTACTTGGGCGGAGTGATTTGCGCAGCACTTGAGAAGCCCTGTGGTGAGGAGCAGAGAGTTCCTCAGAGTTGGATTAAATCACTCCGCAGAAGTAGCAGTGCTTCGCCTTCTGAGAATATTCCCAGTATGTATATGGTTAGAAGATGGTTGTGTCTCATGTGACCTTGTTATTTGTACACGCTGTGACTATACAAATCACAACATGTAAATAGGAAAATGTTGGCGTTATTTTGTCACTTATTGGGAGCAGTATGCTAGCTGGAGCCGTTTACCTCCAGTCTTTGTGCTAAGCTAGGCTAGCGGTGGGTCCGTCAGACAGAGTTACAGCACGCACGGAGATGAGAAGGGTATGTATGGACTTATCTAACTCTGGGGGATACGGTGAATAAGCTAAAGTCCCAAAAAGTCGGCATGTTCCTTTAATCTTGTTGTATCTGTCTTGCATGTCACACCACCTGAACATTTTGTTTATGACTGCAAAATGCTTCTCAGCAGACCCACGTCGCACCACTTGAACAAAAACTGCATTTCATACAGATCCTGATGCTCATTATGCAGGACGACCCGTGACCGAGTGCTGAGCGTTGTCTTGTCTTTACAGCAGAATATGTAAACACAATCATTCGGCTTCTTTTTAGTATGATCACCTACCACTCGGTACCGGACATTCGGCGTTATGACGTCCCACTCCGCAATGTACAAAGGTTCTTCGCCACCGTCATTCAGATCCTTCCAGACACGTTTGTAAAATAAAGACCAGTCTTTATCAGGAAATACCAGACAGGTGTCTTCTCCCGGTATATACTCGCCGGCGCCGTCAACGGTGTAGAGCGTAACAACTCGAGATGGTTCATGAAATTTGTACCCGAATACACGGTTACTACACATCAGAAATTCACCTTTAGTCCAGTCCGAATTTTTATGGAGAAAATTTGTCAAACGGACGTGTCCATACGGTTTTCTCGGAGCCATAGTCAGACTTTCCATCATCTTGCCGCTCAGCATAGCCTCTGGGGATTCAGGGGAGTATAAACCACCCATGGTAATGTATCTCATTAAGTTACTCTTTTCTGATTTTGTAGAATACACTGGACCCATTTATATAATTCCAACACTCAGGAATACGAAGGGGTGGGAGAGAGCAGCATGTGACACACATCCTGATATCTATAACCCTTCATCACCTCCATTATATCAAAGCTCATATTAAACAATACATCCCCTTATACACTGACTTTATAACCGGGCCAAAGTTCAAATATTAAACAATACATAACCTTATACTCACAAGGTCATACACATATTATCCTATTATCCTATTATTCAATTACATACAAGGTCACCGCTAGGGCAAGGTCACCGCTGGGTCAAGGTCAACCCAAGGGCAGGGGGAGGGGCAGGATCAAAAGGTCAACCCATCAATCATCATTAATTAAAAACCCATCAATCATTTTTGACAGATGCCGAATCTTAAAACTACTATTGAATGACAGCCTGGAAAAGTAAAGGACTGATTGCAAAAACTATATGTTCTAACAAACGGAAGATTGTTTAAAGGGTTAGTTCACCCAAAAATGAAAATTCTGTCAGTACTTACTCACCCTCATGTTGTTCCAACCGCGTAAGACCTTCGTTCATCTTCGGAACATAAATTAAGATATTTTTGATGAAATCTGAGCTATGTCTCACTCCTCCATAGGCTGCTATGTGACCGAAACTTGCTGGCCCAGAAAAGTCATCAAAGAGATCGTTAATATAGTCCAAGTGACTCCAGTGGCTCAATCTTAAGTATATCAAGCGACGAGAATACTTTTTGTGCGCAAAAACAAACAAAAATAACGACTTTATTCCACTTTTCATTTCCTTCTCTCTGGGCCTCTAGTTGGTTCGCGTAGTCTTTTTGCGCAGCGCGTCTGTGTTCACGTCACCACGTAGGCTCACTATTGGCCGACGCCGGTCATGTGTGTGATGCGTGATGACGTGCAACACAGACGCGCTGCGCAAAAACACTACGAGGCCCAGAGAGAAGGAAATGAAAAGTGGAATAAAGTCGTTATTTTTGTTTGTTTTTGCGCACAAAAAGTATTCTCGTCGCTTGATATACTTAAGATTGAGCCACTGGAGTCACTTGGACTATATTAACGATCTCTTTATTAACTTTTCTGGGCCAGCAAGTTTCGGTCACATAGCAGCCTATGGAGGAGTGAGACATAGCTCTGATTTCATCAAAAATATCTTAATTTGTGTTCCGAAGATGAACGAAGGTCTTACGGGGTTGGAACAGCATGAGGGTGAGTAATTACTGACAGAATTTTCATTTTTGGGTGAACTAACCCTTTAAATACAATGTTATACAATGTCGCTTTGGACTTTAATGGCTCTTTGTATAAATATTGTATTGAATTGTAATGTCTACCTGTCATGTACAATTAGGGGCCGGTGTGTAAGAGCCATTATGCTCTATTTAAATGTCTGTTGCAAAGGGAATGCAAAGTTTCTCGGGGGAACACAAAAGATTGAGAGGGAACACAAAAGATAAAAAAATAAAAAGAATCTCCCATCCTAATTTTTTCGTAACATATCTTTCCCTCATGGGTCAAAATGATTTTATTTCATTTTGATAATATTTTTTCTATTTTTAATGCAATTTTTTGGAGATTTTTTTTATTTTCCTTTAAATTACTAGATATGATCAATAAATAATAAATATAGTAGCCTAATTTAAGCACATTCTTCACATTCTTTCAACTTAAAGCTCCAATATGTAGGAATTTTGTAATAACATTTCCGAAAATAACTTGCACAGTGTGATATATTTCCTCCAGTTGTGTACTTACAATATTTCAAAAGTCTCCAAAGATTTTTTATTTCAGAGAAATTCCGATTTTAAATAACTGGCCGTCCCGGAAAAGAAATGTCGCCTCTCAGTGACGCAATGTCCGCTCTATCTTTGTTTTCTATTTTTTTTTTTTTTTTTTTACAACAACTTTATTGAGTTTTTTTTCTTATCACAATAAACAATAACGACGTCTGACAAAGAAGAAAAATAAATAAAATAAAAAATATGACCCACCACACCGGAATATCGCATGGTCAAATGCGGAAGTGGTGGTTATAGCCATAGACTGTATGGTTATAGCTGTTATGGATCACGATTACTCTTTGGCGAGTATTGAAGTGCCAACAAAACGAAAGTGTCCATATTCTGATACACGCAGACTGTGTGACAAACGAAGGAATAAAACCCGGATAAATATCGGCCAGGCGTTTTCGAGATGGAGAGAGCTGCGCGACTATCTTGGACTTGACAGAGACTCTGCTCTCGCGAGTGTATTGTAGACAGGTAAGACATGCAACTGTCAATAATAGCACTTATAAACAAAGTTATATTGCTCTTTGTACTTCGGTAAGGCTTTTTATCACGTGTGGTGACCGAGATTATGGCAGTACAATACAATCGGATGTGTTGTTAAAAAAATATATTTAGTCATTACTTGCAAATGTTCGTTCAAATTTACTTTTAGATATTGGTTTGAACACGTTAAACAACACGGCATTACCATAAAAACGTAAAACTGCACAACATTAACCCAACAAATCATTTGACAAATAGCTGTAAGTTGTAACGGGATAATATAGCATAACATTTCACGTTCCTTGCAGTTAATTAATTATGATGACATAAAATAATACGATCAGACATACAGGTAATACAAAAACGAATAAATTACCTCATCCGTGATCATGATTCATTAATTCCATTTAGATACATCGCTAGATGGTGAAAACGCATTAAAAACGACATCTCCCATCGTCACCTCCTTCATAGCGTCATCAAGCTTCGCCTTTGTTATTGTTGGAAACTGCGCCCTCTTGTGGTAAAAAAAAATCACATACTGGAGCTTTAACTTCAAAATAACTCAAGCATAACTCATAAACTCAAAATATCTTACATTAGGTGTCTTTGCCGGCCTCTTGTGGAAAAAAAATATATAACATGATATTCATGACTCTAGCCACTAGATGGCCTTATAGCTCTATTTGGGGAGCAAATGAGCTGTTTCCCCTGGTTCCTAAAGTCATTTGTTTCAATATGCATTGCATTCATATTTTTTTTTTTTTACAGTCTATGATTCAGATACACCTGTAGACATTATAAAATAATTTTTGGTAAAGTTTTAGCATTTTTAGTAAGAATTTTGAGCAGTTTTAGGTTTTTCTTTTGTAGCCTGAAGCATTCCTCGCATTCAATTAATTCCTAAGGGGGTACCATTTTATAATGCTATGGAGAAAGTCAAACATGATCTAAAACAGACACAAACTAAAAAGCGTTTCCATATTCAACTTGAACATCGAATCACACAATATGAATAAAGTACAACATTAACATTAAATGCATCCTTAATTGTAACAGAACAGCATTTTGAACATGTTACAGACTGATGAAAAGATAAAACATCATCCTGCAGCAACTAAAAAAAAAAAGCTTTTTAAACTACTAATGACCACCTTTACTAGAATTTATCACATTCTATTGTATTTAGTGTGATACATTTTGAATAACTTGTTGCAGAATTTATAATAGGATTATCTGTTAAAGGAAAATATTTTTCACTACAGATTAACTGAGGCATGTTGTGGCCATAGTTTCTATCCTATATGATGTTATTTTTCATAACAAATGCTATTAAAAAAGTTAACATTGACCTTAGCATGACAATGTGGAGCCATAAATGGTCTCACCTGTAATTATAACATGTTATGGGAAATTTTGATTTTCATTGATTTACAGTATTGATTTTCATTTAATTTCAGTAAGACATTGAAATGACCCTTTGCTGGACTATATGTGGTCTGCCAACATATGACTAATGTGTGTGTGTTTTTAAACACTGGGAAACAGGTGAGACATCAGGAGGAGGCCGATTGAAAAGGGACCTAGGGTCAGAGGCCGCCCAATTTAGAACTTGTGAGTTTGTAAGAACAAACTTAGCAGTATCAGAAAACTAGCAGGGAAGCCTCTCCTTGTTTAGATAAGGGCCTGTAAGCAGAAGACCTTGAAAGCAGTATAAAGGCTCCTCTGCCCTCCCTCTCGTCGTCGCACTTGTTTCACAGACTGTACTGGTGACTGTGTGGCAACTGGGCCTTCTTGCAAGAATAAAATACTTTTTAATGATCATTAAGAGTGTCTATTACGCAGTTGATGATTGTTTAATGAATTTTTGCCACAACAAACCTTATTGTATCAAATGCTGTATTTAAACAATTACAATAACTACTTTTTCATAAGGCCAAGTACAAGTTAGAATCAAGAGCTTTAAAAATCTGGATTTTGTTGAATTATTGAGAGACAACTGCTTTTCCCCATGTGTAAAAAGTGTTCTAATAATGACAGATGTTAGGAAAACCTGGCTTTCAGATATTCCTAGAGGTGACAAGAAATTATAATTTTCAGAATAAGACATTTTAAGTAGCTAAAGTACTTTTAAGTAAAATTCTGTCAAACTAATTAGGTTTTAGGTTCTTAAATAATCTAAAATACATCATATCTATCCTATGTAATCAAGTAATTGTTAACTATGCTATTACTTTATTGCAGTAATGTTATCAATAAATGTTGCATGATGTGGATGATACCACAAAACACCATTTTGCAAAAATAAACAAGAAAACAAATAAATCTCATGTGGAAGCATATACCCCGCTAAACGGTTCACACTTCAACCCCTCAATGTTCAAACCAAAACTACGCCCTTGGACAGGCCTCATGTTTCTCGCTGTTCTGAAGAAACAGGAAGTGAGTCCCGTCAAACACACACACCGTGAAAGTTCTTCGAAAGTAAAAACTACTAGACTGCTGGTGGAACTGTATTTCATTTGGAGCTCCAACTAAGGAAAAATAAAATATGTCAAGTAAAATGGCCATCGGTAAGATTTGCACTCGTAAAATAAGCTATTTTTATAAAAGAAAAAATATATCAACTTGTTTACAGTTTGTGTGAGACACTTTTACTGTTTTCACTTTCATATTGGTCTATACGGATACGATTTTGGATCTGTTTATGGCAATTTATAGGCTCGGCTTAGTTTTTTTTTTTTTTTTCATTTTATAAATGTCTTTTATACATATAAGCAGTCACAAATTGTCTTTTTTGGCTTTCTATCCATCCAGTAAATAAGTTACTGTAAATGTATTACAGTCATGTATTTGCTGGTGCTAATATCCACCAATGCATTGATAACACTTTCCCAAGTGTGAACCATAGACTGTAAAAAATAGGTGTGAACACACACAAGAGAGAGATTTATTCACTGGTTTAGAGGACACTTTTTTTTTTTAAAGAATATACTTTCTGAAAACATTATTCTGAAGCTATTTGTAATTTGTCTTGCTTACTCTGTGTGTTCTGAGACCTCTTATGTTTTGTGTGCAGATCATTGAAATTAGTTGAAGTAATTTTCTTTTCTCCATAATTCATAATTATTGACCATGAATATTTTTGTGCAACTCTGATTTAAGAGTTTAATCAATGTGAGATACACTTATGTGTCATTTTCAGTAAACTTCATTTCAGTAACCCCTTTTTCACAAAGAGAGATTACTTAAAATGATTTAAGATCTCATCCACCTTAAGAAGTGTGTTTTGTTCTCTATATGTTTCAGGTGACGCTCAACATCACTCAGAGCTGAGGATTGTGTTGATGGGATATAGAGGAGCTGGTAAGAGTTCATCAGGAAACACCATCCTGGGCAGAGAGGAGTTTGCCTTGAAGAGATCTGCTCAGTGTGTGAGGAGACATGGAGAAGTAGCAGACAGACACATCACTGTCATTGAAGCTCCAGGATGGAGGTGGAGTCACACTGTAGAGAAGAGTCCTGTGATACTGAAACAGGAGATTTTGCTCAGTGTGTCTCTGTGTCCTCCAGGACCACACGCTGTACTACTGATCATACGTGTGGACACTAGATTTAAAGACTATATGAGAAAGGCATTGCAAGATCATCTGGAACTTCTCAGTGAGAGAGTCTGGAGTCACACTATAGTGCTGTTCACTGGTGGAGACTCTCTGTCAGACACATCTATAGAGCAGTACATTGAGAGTGAAGGACAGGATCTCCAGCGGCTGGTGGACAAATGTGGGAACAGATATCATGTTCTCAACAACCGCAACAGAAGTAACGACACTCAGATCAAGGAGCTGCTGGAGAAGATTGAGGAGACAGTGGCACTAAACTACGGCCGCCATTTAGAAATTGGCAGAAATATTTTACAGGAGGTGGAAGAGAGAAAAAGAGCACAAAAAGAGAGAGCAGAAGAACGAATGAAGAGGATGCAAAAACAGAGAGAAAACATCAGATCACAGATGAGTGAGTCCACATACTTTATAATGCAGATATTCACACTGAGTATATCAAGTAAATCATGAAAATGTAACAGTCACAGCAATAATAACATGAAACTTCTTGTCATTAACCGCTATTTGTCGAGGCATTCGCAATAGATGTGTTCAAAACAGCTCACAGTGACGACCCATAAAACCCTTGACTAAAGGAAATAAGCACTTTTATATCTTAAACAATCCTGTTCTTCACAGGGTTTGCTTTTGAAAACGGAAATTCCTTTACCTTATTCATAGAAAACAATACAATATATAATGTTATTTGAACATTTTTGTTTTTGAAAGTTGTAAATTCATTATCTTAAAGGAGAACTCCGGTCAATTTTAACATTGAGCTCATTTTTTTTTGTCAAATTGGAGTGCTGTCAATACAGAGAACAACGACAAAAATCGGTGTTGCCTACACCGTGTTATCCTCTTTTTAAAATTTGCACCCTGTTGACTTCAATGGGGCAATATTTAAACCTGCTTTTAGCCTCTTAACATCCTTGATGTGTCATTACAAGTGCACAGGTCATGTGAGTGATTCCTTCTGAGTGAACACAAGTGAATCTGACTGCAGCAGATGTGAAAGATATGGATAAAAATGATGTTTTTTAAGCCAGCGCAAATACCATTTACATCCTGTTTTTGGTTGAAGTCCAAAGTAGTCGATTGTCGAGTTCACGCGCATAGGTTTAGTTACCTATGATCACGCGCGTGAACTCGGCAATCGATTACTGTTGACTTCAACCGAAAACAGGATGTAAATACAGGTATTTGTGCTGGCTGAAATAACATCATTTTTATCCATATCTTTCACATCTGCTGCAGTCAGATTCACTTGTGTTCACTCCGAAGGAATCACTCACATGACCTGTGCACTTGTAATGACACATCAAGGATGTTAAGAGGCTAAAAGCAGGTTTAAATATTGCCCCATTGAAGTCAACAGGGTGCAAATTTTAAAAAGAGGATAACACGGTGTAGGCAACACCGATTTTTGTCGTTGTTCTCTGTATTGACAGCACTCCAAATTGACAAAAAAATGAGCTCAATGTTAAAATTGACCGGAGTTCTCCTTTAAGTAAATGAACATCATTGTTTCGTGCATCTCTCCTCTGTTATACACTGGACTGGTGACACTGAAATGCTTTAAATGTCTTTTGATCTTGTTTTTGAGAAGACCAGATCAGAATGGTACCCATTATATTTGTTTATTACTATGATGGTCAAACCATTAATCCCCAAGCATACCATTAATATGTTACACTGTTCTTATAAAATATTTCAGTGAGAGGAGTTGAGAAGTCTGACATGTGGTCTATGGGAAGTTCTGATTACAGTTTATTTGGATCACAATCAGGAGCACACAGCAGGTCATATTCACCCTTCAGCTATGTGAACGCTTCAGATCTCCAGAAAAGATGTCATAGCCTGGATTTATCAATACCAAATAGTGAGTGTATATATATATGTATATATATATCTTTATTTAAATGTTTAAATGTATTATTTAAAACATCATAGATTTTAAATGATTAAATTCACTTTTAGTTTAATATTCTAAGCTAATGAGGGAACTTGTTTTCATCCATTCTCTCGGGCTGCTCAATGCTATTTATTTGATTTATCAATTTTGGTACTGCAGCACCCAATTTCTTTTTTTTTTTTCTTTTTTTTTGGTAGTATTATGTGCAAAATTATGTTATTAGTACTAGATTTGATTTAATATTAACATTGAAATGCTACCTATTGCAATACAATACAGTCATATTCAAGCAATGTTCTTTACATATTTTGCTCTTCTACCTGCACTCATTTCCGTCGTTGGTATAAGTAGCAGAGGGTGGTAATAGATGAGAAATGTACAGTTTTATACCATCATGCTGATAATGTTTTTTCAGACTTTTGGCAATCCGATAAAACATTGTATAAAACACCCTTAAAATTTAAAACCTAACAAAATACTTTTTAATATATTTATTTTAAATAAATGAACATTTTAAAAAGTCTGTATACTATTTGGGATCAGTGTTAGAAAAAAAATTATATATATATATATATTTTTATTATTATTATTTTTATTATTATTATTAAGTGTCTTAAAGAACACCCATTATTGATTTCCCTGGGAACATTTAATTGCAGTATGTGTTACCTGCCAGTGTGTATCTAGTATCTTGTGTGTTGATTTGTATCTAGTACCTTAAACTAACTTTTTTTGTTATTATAATAGCATATTATTATTATTATGTTATAACTTATTAGATTTATGTGCTATTGTCTATTAAATGTGCTATTAAATGTCAGAATTGTCACACTGTGTTGTTCTAATACAAAAAAAAATGAAAATAACTTTGTGCATTTTTTTTTGTTTGTATTTTGCAGTGAACGGAGATGAGCGGTCTACAACGTCTAGAAGCTCTGCTTGCAGTTCAAACATATCAGAAGCAGAATGCATCAGTTTTCAAAGTACATAAAATGATCTTTTTCAATAGTAATTGGCATCATAATTCAAACCTTTGCACAGAAAAATAATTGCAAAGACAGCATACAGCATGCTATTTATAGAGTACTAATTTTCATGATAGTGAATCGTGGCTAAAATGTTTTTGTTCAGTATTTTAAGAAAAAGCACAAATGCTGGTGATTTTATAGCTTTACATTGCACATAGCGAGTAAACCTCTTTCGCCATAAAACCATAAAAATGCCTTAAAGGGATACTTCACCTCTGGAAAGATGAATATGTTTTTAAAATTGGTCATTTATGTAGACGAAATCTGAAATTATTTTTGAATTTGGAGCTAAGAGAGCGCAGTTTAAAACAACAAGGCTAGGCTACTAGTGAGTCTCCGTGACGAGTCTGATTTCGAGATCGCCCAAAATGTCCGGGATTCGGCTTTTGCGTTCTACAGTCGCCATTCATTATGTTTACTGTGGCGAGCAGGACGAGGCTGAGGGGCGCGGGAGAACGGCGCGAGGCCGGTGGCGTGATTACTGATGAGCGACACCTGTGAGACGCACCGGTCTCGGATCTCTCACAGAGAAGCGGGAATTTTATTAGCAATGTTAAAACGCACATCAACCGATCACTTGTTTAGCCAATTCACCAATCGGAATGAATTCAGTTAGATTGAAACAAAAGTTGTGCATGTAAACAATAAATGGCGACTGCAGAAAGCAAAAGCCGAATCCCGGACATTTTGGACGATCTCAATGGCCGGACATGTCCGGGAAAAAGAGTATAGTAACCCCTACTACTCAGTTCCCTTACGAGAACGGTTCTCTCATACTGCGTTGCAAACGCTATGGGAAAACTCCTTTCTCAAGAATATTGAAGCCTTTATTTTAAAACGCATTGCAGCTGCACAGCAAGAGAGCATGACAGTTCGATAGAGCGAGCTGATAGGCTGTGCTGCTGCAACTGCACGAACCTATGGCGAATCAGCAAAAGTAAATGGTCCAACCGGAGCGCTTGGCACCTTGCCAACCTGAGCGTGCCAAAATGGGCGTGGCTGAAGAGTATAAATTCAGAGAAAGTTCACGAGCTTCTCCGCATCGTTACTCACGCTGTCGACGAGCTGGGTCTTTCTGCATGACCTAGAGCGGACACGAGAGTGAGTTTTCAAATCTGCGTCACCGGCGAAAGGAGGAAAGAGTGTTTTAGTCCCGCCGAGGCTGGGCTAACCTACATTTCCCAGTCCCCTCCTTAGCTCGGGTGGCTGGAAATGCCAATATTGCAGCAAATGAGCCTGTTATAAAGCATGCACACCTGGAAACAAACGTCGACACAAAACATGACGCTCTTTTCTATGCTCACTCTAACTGAAAGTTATTAGATATAACTATATGTTATTAGATATACATATAAAGTATATGTATTTTCCTCTTGTGGCTCAGTGGTGAAATCTAAAGCTTTCGCGCCAGAGACCCGTGTTCAGATCCCGGCACTGGCGGCAGTTGAAAAAGATGCTGCTCTCTTCTCTGAGCTTGCGGCCAGCTTTCTTATGTACAGAAAGCGAATCCGCCCCTCGCGCCCTCCCGTTCACATGGCGGGGCTCGAGTATTTATGAGCCCACGCCGGCCACGCCCCGTGTGACTCACATTTCACAAAGACATTTTACTGAAGATGGGGTTGGTCGGGCTCAACTTGACCCCGCCCCCCATGTAATCCCAGCAATAGAAGCTACATTCCCCTGTCCCCTCTTCCCAGGTGGCTGGAAATGTTAATGTTGCAGTCAATGGGCCTGTTACATAACACGCTCGCCTGCAAACAGACGCCGGTTTTACGGTGATTCAAATAAAGCACAAAAGGGAGCTCTTTTCTGTCTGCCTCATATGTAGGTTACTTGCCCACTAAAAAGTGTGCACCCCTACACACAAGCACTGTTCCCACAGTTTCAATCTTCCCCTGGCTCAGGCTGGAAGTTTAATAATTGTAGCGCGTGTGTCTACTGTGAATGCACCCCTACACAAACACTGTTTCTACAGTCTCAACTTTTCCCCAGCTCACACTGGAGGTTTAATAACATAGCGTGTGTGCCTACTGTGATGTATGCACCCCTACACACACAACCACTGATTCCACAGTCTTAAACTTTCCCCTAGCTCACGCTGGAAGTTTAATAACATAGTGCGTGTGCCTACTGTGATGTAAGCACCCCTACACTCAAACACTGTTTCAACAGTCTCACCTGTCAGGTTGAGCCCCCGAGTCTGGGCGCTTCGCCTTCAGAGGTGATCCAGCCACTGGCTTATCAGGCTCTGGCTTGGCAGGCCATTACTGAAGTGTCAGATTGGGTGATGAATATCATAATGAACGGTTACTCGCTTCAATTTGCCCGCAGACTTCCGTGCTTTCGCGCTATAACTTGCACTTCAGTTGCACTATGGCTCATGTCCTCCGCTCCGAATTATCGAGTCTGCTGGCAAAAGGGGCTATCGAGATAGTTCCCGCATCACAAAGCGAGTTAGGCTTCTACAGCCATTACTTTCTCGTTCCGACGAAAGAAGGCGGCCTGAGACCCATTTTAGATCTCAGACACCTGAACAAGGCCCTCATGGTATGGCCATTCAGGATGCTCACGACCAAACACATCCTAGCGCAGATCCGCCCAGGAGATTGGTTCTTTTCAGTAGATCTAAAAGACGCTTACTTTCACATCCAAGTAAACCCCCATCACAGGCCATTCATACACATTCCTACCATTTGGACTGGCTCTAGCGCCTCGTACATTCACAAAGTGCATGGATGTGGCTCTCTCCCCCCTGAGACAGTGGGGAATGTGCATCCTGAACTACCTCGACGACTGGCTCATACTGACTCCGTCAGAGGCAGAGTCCCACGGTCACAAAGCCTGGCTCCTTGGCCATCTAGGACGCCTCGGGCTCAGGGTAAACTTTGTCAAGAGTGTGCTGTCCCCCAGCCAACGGATCACGTTCCTGGGAACAGTTTTCGACTCTGTTCAAATGAGAGCATGGCCCACGCCGGGCCAGGCTCTAACATTACAGCGACTCGCCGCGTCATTCAAAGCGGGCTCCTATGTACCCCTCAGAACGTTTCAAAGGCTTTTGGGCCTTATGGCTTCGGCATCTTCAGTACTCCAATTAGACCTACTGCGTATGTGCCCCCTTCAGCTATGGCTTTTCAAAGAACAGGGAAGCGCTGGCCCATGATTGGCCCAGCCTCCCCCTTTATGCATTTCCTCCGGTCTCGATGCTCCCTCAGGTCATCGAACGGATCAGGAACACCAAGTGCGCAGTCCTTTTCGTAGCCCCCCTCTGGCGAACCCAGATTTGGTTTCCAGAGCTGATGGAGCTGGGTACTTACATTTCTCCAAGATCTGTTGGACGCGGGACGCTCCCCCTCCACGCTCAAAGTGTATGTAGCAGCTATTGCAGCTTTTCACTCACCGGTGGCCAGCTCTTCCTTGGGTAAAAGCGACCTCATTGTTCGCTTCCTTAAAGGAGCCAGGAGACTTAACCTGCCGCGGCCTCCTTCGGTGCCGGCCTGGGACCTTTCCCTGGTTCTACGGGCTCTTAAGGGACCTCTCTTTGAGCCGCTTCAGTCGGCTGATCTGAAATCCCTCTCTCTTAAAACCGCTCTGCTGCTAGCACTAGCGTCAGTTAAAAGAGTTGGAGACTTACAAGCACTCTCCATGAGCACATCCTGTCTTGAGTTCGGGACTAACGACTCCAAAGTCGTCCTTAAACCAAGACACGGATATGTACCAAAGGAGCTCTCAACTCCGTTCAGAGCCCAGGTTATTTCCCTATCAGCTCTTCCCGTGTCAGAAGAAGATAGCGATGCCCTCACGCTCTGCTCTGTCAGAGCTCTGAGAATATATCTGGAGCGTTCTGCCCCTTTCAGACAATCCGAACAGCTCTTTGTCTGTTTCGGGGGGCGCACCAAGGGGCTGCAAGTCACGAAACTCACACTGTATAGATGGATTGCAGATGCCATCTCTCTGGCCTACACCTCTCTGGGCCTTTCGTGTCCCATAGGTGTAAGAGCTCATTCCACAAGAGGCATTGCCTCCTCGTGGGCATGGTCCAGCGGGATCCACATTGAAGACATTTGTGCGGCGGCTGGCTGGTCAGCCCCGTCCACATTTGTAAGGTTCTATAACCTAGAGGCCCCCGCCTTACAGGCACGAATTTTCTCCATTTAGGGCCCTGGCTCTCCTGACCCAGACCTATGTAACTTAGTGACCCTTGTGCTTCACTATATAGTGTATATAATTTAAAGGCCCGTCATTCTGGTCTAAGATATATAGACTACTCTGTTATCAGTCCCGAGTCTCCCCGGACACATTCAGAGTAGTCACCGGCGAATAGCACGACATTTTAAATTGGGTTCCCATAGCGTTTGCAACACAGTACGAGAGAACCATTCTCGTAAGGGAATGTACTCGGTTACTTTCGTAACCTCGGTTCCCTAAGAGATAAGGGAACGAGTACTGCGTTGCCTGTCGTGCTATTTCGCTTATATCAGGTGCTTCGCTTCAGTCGATTAAACTTGTCATATGGCGAATTTTCTCTGAATTTATACTCTTCAGCCACGCCCATCTCTCTATCAAGCTGTCATGCTCTTTTGCTGTGCAGCTGCAATGCGTTTTAAAATAAAGGCTTCAATATTCTCGAGAAAGGAGTTTTCCCAGCGTTTGCAACGCAGTACTCGTTCCCTTATCTCTTAGGGAACCGAGGTTATGAAAGTAACCGAGTACGCTTTCTCCTACTATTCAGCTTTCTCCACAGAACAAGAGCCTGCTAGCTTAGCTTCCAAAAAAAGGTGGCTGACACTATGTGTACATTCTGTGAGTGAGATCCCACCCTCTATGGGCGGGTTGAAAACATGCGGGACACCTACTACTGGCTGTAGTCTTTAGCCTCTGGCCAAAAAATCCTCCGTCATCGGAGGATTTTTTCCAGACAAAAAATACATAAATATCTCATCTCAGGGGGATGTGAGGGTGGAAAGCACGGTAATTCGAAAATACTACAGGTTTTCTACTAATACAAAGCTTAATGCTTAATCCTGAAGTATCCCTTTAACCATGTCAGATGCCTTTATAATGTTTGTGTATTTAATAACATTGCTCTGTTCAAACGTTTTGCTAGAGCATTCTAACCCCAACATACACAGTACATATGAATAAATGTTTATTATATTGTAGCTGCTGTCAATTTTGTAAATATATAAATAAAGTAATAAATAATTAAGTTTTTAAAGTTAAAATAAAGTTTTTAATTCAGTAATTACAATTGACATTAATAATAATTTTAAAAAATGCTTAAAATATAACTATCATATAACTTTTTTAAAAACAAGTGCCATATTTCAGTTAAAGAAATTAAGAATATTGTATTGTCATGAATTCAATCTCTTTCAAAATACTGTCTCTGTTCAGAAATCAGGGAACTTGGTGTAGCTGTATGATTTAAAGTCTCCAAAGATTTTTTTTTAAATACATTTTATTTAATAAGTGCAGTAACCAATCAGTTAGATCTCTCCTTGTTAATATCTCCATCAAAACTTGTAAATATGTTTGACTCATATTTGTGTGGGAACATTTCTTAGGAGTTCTTAACTGTTATTGTATAACAAATCAAATTAAAGAGATGTCATTTAAAAATTTTCACCAAATATATCCTGTGAAAAACACACTAGAGCATTTTCATGAAGACAGATTACTAATGCTCTTTTGTAAGTGTGAAAGAGTCTATTGTGCATTTAAATTTTGAATGTCCCTGTTTTTTTGTTTTTTTATTCCTACCTGATTAATAAATTGTTTGTTTTGACAGATCTGTCAGTTGTTCCTTTGACATCAATTCACTTCACATCTACTCATTTACCCCCACCCCAACAGTGACCGGAGATGAGAAGTTCAGCTTACGGTTCAGTCGGATTGATATCAGGATAATTTGTAGCTCATTACATTCAATTGTCTCTCACAGCTCAGGATTCAAGGCTTTGTGCTCCATTCCTGAGCCTGTGGGACATTCAGAAATCAAAGGTGCACATGACATGCCCAAGATCTCAAAATTTAAGAATGAAGAGGATGCTGTATAATATTGACATCAAAATGTTTTTTATGTTTTAAATGACTATTAAAAAATCCAAACCAAACTGTCCAATATTAGACTATATTTCTCAGGGTAACTGCTTTCATTTACATAAAATATTTTACATCTTTTGTCATTAAAATCAAATAATTTGAAAGGTGTGTATTCCTCTATATAACCAACTTAAAACTTATAAAATATATGCATGCATAATGATTTTGCAATAAATAAACTAATAAAAACATCATGGGCCCTATTTTAACGATCTGAAACGCAAGTGTCAAGCGCAAAGCGCAAGTAACTTTGTGGGCGGGTCTTAGGCGCTGTTGCTATTTTCCCGGCGGAATAAATGACTCTTGCGCCCGACGCAAATCTAAAATGGTTTGCTCCTGCGACTTCCGCTAACCCCTCCCCTTTTCAGTGGCCTGCAGCACAAGCAAGCGCGAGGCTGCCTCCGCTTGTAACACAGGCTCACGCATCTCATTCTTATCCTCCTTTTCCCCCTCATGTTTCTCTTAATTTCCCTCCTCAAGCCCCTCAGGCCGACTTAAGCGTGAGGTTGCCTCCGCCGTCAGTCGCAGCCCCGGCTTCTCTCCCTTACAGCTCTCTCTTAAATGCAAAATCACATTATTCTCTTTTCACAGCTACACCATTGCCCGTCCCATCAAACGCCGTCGCTCTGGAGCCTCCCCCAGTGGCCCACAACATCCGAGCACAGATCCTGGCAGAAATTCAGGACGCTGGCTCCAGAGGCGGACAAATTCCCAACTCCAGTACCTCATTATTCGGAATTAATATTTCCGTAACCCACCCGTTTAAATCCCTCCTCGACACAATGCTCGACACCATTCTCCAAGCAGTTTCTCCCAGGACTCTCCAATCCTACGTGACCGCATGGAGAAGTTTTAAAGCCTTCCACCTTTCCGACAACACACCATTCCCTGATTTTTCTATCCTTTCAACAACCTCCTTCATCTCTTACCTTAACAGCATTAAGGGCCTCCAAGTCAGGTCCATCAAAGGATACCTGAGCGGCATCCAATTTTTTCACAAATTGATACAAGGCACCCCCTCCCCGGAGATAAATAATTCTCAAACCTCCCTCCTAATTAAAGGCATCCAACGATCCCAGCTCACCCGTCCGGACTCAAGACATCCCATTACGTTAGATATTCTTACTAAATGTATTCATACACTCCGTACAGGCTACCAATCCCTTAACACCTCTCGCACACTCGACGCCATGTTTATTCTAGCCTTTTTTGGTTTTCTCAGATGCTCGGAACTGGCTATCACTTCCAGATTTGACCCAAAAGTCCACCCAAGCATCTCAGACCTATCAGTACTTGACAGTGAAACAATCTCTTTTCTGATTAAACAAAGCAAAACAGACCAAACCAAAAAAGGTCATTTTATATACATTTTCAACCTTTCATCACCAATTCAACCATACCAAACTATACTGGCATACCTCCAACTGAGAAACTCTCATGCTAAATCCCATCTCGAACCCCTATTCGTAGACGACTCCAACAAACCCGTGACACGCTTTTGGTTCCAAAAGCACCTCAATCTGTTCTCCAACAATCAGGCATCCCAGCAGAGAATTTCTCCAGCCATTCCTTCCGCATCGGGGCAGCAACCTCAGCAGCCCAAAAAGGCCTCTCCCAGCAGCAGATCCAAGCTCTTGGAAGATGGTCCTCAGATGCTTACCAAAGCTACATCAGGACCAACCGATTCCATATCAAAAAAGCCCACCAAACCCTTGTTGGGTAAAAAAAAAATAAAATAAATAAATAAATAAATTCTTCTGTCTTCTCTTTCCCCGTCCAGCGAGTATTGATCTCCCAGCGGACGCAACGAGAGCCTTATCAGTCGAGCATCTATGTCTTCTTTTTCTACGTCCAGCGAGTATTGATCTCCCAGCGGACACAACAAGAGTTTCCAGGCTAAGCATCTTCGTCTCCCTCTTCTCTGTCCAGCGAGTATTGATCTCCCAGCAGATAAACACAGAGAGTTCCCCAGGTCAAGCATCTTCATCTCCTCCTCCTCCGTCCAGCAAGTATTGAGCTCCCAGCGGACACAACGAGAGGTTTCCCGGTCGAGCATCCACGTCTTCTCTTTTTCCATCCAGCGAGTATTGATCTCCCAGCGGATGTTGCAAAAAATCTTCCGGTCATTTATGTTTTCTCTTTTTCCTGACTGACAAGGTTTACCCGTTCCGATGCCGTGACTATTGCCGAACATCCATACTTACCCGTCTGGACGCGGCGAGAGCTCCTGGCCAAACATCCAGGCTTCTCCTTGAAATCCCAGCCCGCCAATCTCTGCACTCTTTTCGGGGGGGTCTTTAAGTTGGCGGCTGTCCTTTGCTCACTTAGCTTTTTGGGGAGTACTCTGGGTTCGGGCCCAATTTCCGAGCTCGGAGCCCTCCCCCCGGACAGCACGCCAAATACGCATAACTATTTATTCTCTGATCATTTGTAATTGTGAACTCGTGAAATGATGTTTTATTAACAAAGTTCGGGAGGAACACGTTCTAATGATCAAACAATCAAGTCATTCCAACCAGCTGTCAGCAATCAGTAATCAACAGGTCCACTCAACAGGTCCACTCAATCAGCATGATTAAAGGCCTATAAATACACACAGTCAACTCACCCATTATCCTCGACAGTTTTCAGCATCCCTCCACCACCCCATCTCCTCACACTTGCCTAGTTATCTTCCTAACCAAGAGATACGGGGGGAGTACTCTGGGTTCGGGCCCAATTTCCGAGCTCAGAGCCCTCCACCTGGACAGCACGCCAAATACGCATAACTATTTATTCTCTGATCATTTGTAATTGTGAACTCGTGAAATGATGTTTTATTAACAAAGTTCGGGAGGAACACGTTCTAATGATCAAACAATCAAGTCATTCCAACCAGCTGTCAGCAATCAGTAATCAACAGGTCCACTCAACAGGTCCACTCAATCAGCATGATTAAAGGCCTATAAATACACACAGTCAACTCACCCATTATCCTCGACAGTTTTCAGCATCCCTCCACCACCCCATTTCCTCACACTTGCCTAGTTATCTTCCTAACCAAGAGATACGGGGGGAGTACTCTGGGTTCGGGCCCAATTTCCGAGCTCAGAGCCCTCCACCCGGACAACACGCCAAATACGCATAACTATTTATTCTCTGATCTTTTCACGAGTTCACACTTACATATAATTTGAGGGGGTAAAGTTTAATGCGTATTTGGCGTGCTGTCCGGAGGGAGGGCTCCGAGCTCGGAGTTTGGCCCGAACCCAGAGTACTCCCCCCAAAAGGCTAAAGAGCAGAGGACAGCCGCCGGACAAAAAAAACCCCGAATGAGTGCCAAGTTAGGCGGGCTGGAATCTCAAGAAGGGGCCTGGATGCTTGGCCAGGAGGGCCCGTGATGGCGGCTCACTGTGCCAGACTGACAGGCCCTGCTGGCCTGCGAATGAGGAGCAGTTGTAATTTGGAACGACCGAACAGGAGAGTTTTGCACCTTTCTTTCTCCGCTGTGAGACCAATGCTCGCTGGACAGAAAGAGGAAACAGGAAAAAGAAAAAATTGAGTACTTGACCGGGATATTTTCTCACTGCGTCCGCTGAGACCAATGCTCGCTGGATGGAAGAGAAAATGTAAATGCTCTACCGGGAAGTTCTCACTGTGTCAGTTGTGAGACCAATGCTCGCTGGACGAAAGAAGAAAAGGAAAGAGGAAAATGAGTGCTTGACCGGGAGGTTTTCTCTTCTCACTGCGTCCGCTGTGAGACCAATGCTCGCTGGACGGAAGAGAAAACGTAAGTGCTCTACCGGTAAAGTTCTCGCTGCATCAGCTGTGAGACCAAATGCTCGCTGGACAGAAAGAGGAAACAGGAAAAAAAGAGAAAAATGAGTACTTGACCGGGATATTTTCTCACTGCGTCCTCTGTGAGACCAATGCTCGTTGGACGGAAGAGATAATGTAAGTGCTCTACCGGGAAGTTCTCACTGTGTCAGTTGAGAGACGAATGCTCGTTGGACGAAAGAAGAACAGGAAAGAGGAAAATGAGTGCTTGACTGGGAGGTTTTCTCTTCTCACTGCATCCGCTGGGAGACCAATGCTCGCTGGACGGAGAAAGAGGAAACGGAAGTGTGCAACGTCCCCTGGAACAGAGAAAGAGGCTGGACAGAAAGATGAATTGCGTAGGGGTTTTAACAGGCGAGTTACGAAAATATACATTATGAATAGACATCACTGCTGAGGCAGTAGAAAAAATTAGCCAGAGAAACAGAGCTCCTGCTGGAGCAGAGGAGACATCACTGCTGTGACAGTGGAGAAGATTAGCCAGAGAAAACAGAGCTCCTGCTGGAGCATAGGAGACATCACTGCTGTGACAGTGGAGAAGATTAGCCAGAGAAAACAGAGCTCCTGCTGGAGCATAGGAGACATCATTGCAGTAAACACGTGGCCAACGTGTTTTGGAGAAAAACATTTATTTCATAATGTGATTTCCCCCCCACATTCAATTCTTTTACTTAAATGAAAGGTTAGAATTTTGCACATTTTTTTAATGAAAGATCAAAAGGATAAACGATGCAGATTTACTTTTTACAGCCAGCTTTGATCATATTTACCAGGGGTGCCATTAATTGTGGAGGGCACTGTATTCAGATAGAAAACTGTTATTTTGAATTGCATTACTATTATTTCAGAAAGTTAGCATTTTTTTACAGTATTTTGATCAAATAAATGCAGCCTTTGTAAGCATAAGAGACTTCTTTTAAGAAATATAAAACTATTTTTACCAGTTAGCCGATCATAACCAAATTCATTTTAAAAGTCTTAAAGGTACAGTACCAAAACTAGCCTGTTTAATTCTCATGATAAAATAAAGGCTGGAAAACAGTCATGTAAAACAAAAGTATGACTATGAGCTGTGAGTCAAAATGTTTTTAGTGACAAATATAGGCACCATCAAATTAATTTCATACCATGGGTACTTTCCCATCAGGGAGTGCGTCAAGGCTGATCTTCTCCTTTGAGCCCTTATAGATGATGTTACATACTCTGTTCTGTAAAAGCAATAATTAAAAATTTCTCAGAAAATGAAACAAATGCACAATTAAAAAACAAATGAACCCTAACTTTGAATAACGCACCTCTGCATCTGTGAGATATAGGCCATGATTAAGAGCAAAACAAGCGTCACCTGGCAACGCCACAACCTGAACCCCAGAGAACCCGTCCCATGAAAACACTGTAAAGAAAAGGGGTGAAGATATTGATCAAATTCAACAGTAAAAACTCCTTGCTGAAGTGGTTTTGAAGCTGTACACTGTTGATTTGTCTGTGTGTAAAAAATAAAAAAGCTAATTGTGACTTTATATATCACAATCAGAAAAAATCTGTTTGCGCATTGGATGTGTGATTGTATAATGTTAGCTCACGCTGTCGTGTTGGAATATTCAGGATCATGTCAGTGCCGCACATGTAACGCCTGGTGGAGATCCAGTGCAAATCTGGAACAGGATGTTTCATTAAATGTGCATTAACATCATAATTTGCCGTCTCTCGTATATCGAAAAGTAAATTGTGCATTAACATCATAATTTGCCGTCTCTCGTATATCGAAAAGTAAATTCTTTCTCTTTTCAGGAAACAGGAAGTGAAGGAGATTCAGGTGACTCAAGCAGGTAAATCAGCTTTTATATTTCATACATTTTTATTTACCGTATGTTCACACTGTAACTTGCAGGATTCCTTATAATGGAAGTCACTCATGTCTCTTTCTCTCTCAGATCCCCGACTTTGGACCTTCATGAGCTGAATGAGGATGGAGAGCACTGGATGGCTTATGAGAGCCTGAAGGAAACTAACAGGTGAAAAAAATAGATTTCGACTTAATCTTTGTCCTACACACTAGCACACTATACACTACACACCATACAAAAAGTTTTTATTCTTTATTTCATATTTAGGAAACAAAGGGGCTAAAAGCTGCTATTAAGGAAAATTGTATAAACTCTGCATGACAATTAAAACAATCATTTTGTTGAATATTGATGGAAATATAATTTGTGTAAAAGGAAATGGTAAAAATGTTTTAGTGAACATTAACATTCTTTTTAGTGTATATCTTGTGAGTAATATTTAAATACATCTTTCACTGCAGGATTCTGGCATCTCAGTTGCAGACTCAGGGACAGTCCCATGAGAAGGAGGTGGAGGGTTTGAGGGCGGAGCTTCAGCGGTTAAAGGCGGAGCTTGACCAGCAGCAGCAGATGATGTCAGACAGCTTGCAGCTTCCGCACGACGCTCGAATACAAGCAAGCCTGCAGCACGAGATCAGTCGCCTCACGCAACAAAACATGGTGTGCACACACTCACACTGACACATATACATGTACTGACAACAATCAGTGATCATAATAAATATTCTTCTGTATTAAAATGATTTCTGTCAATTATGGGAAATGTTGGAGCAGACGGGAAAATGGGACAAAATGATCAGCAAAAGAACTAAAGAAACACCTGAAAATATATATGAAAAAAGTTTGGGGAGCCTAAGGGTAAATATTTTTTATTTTGAATACATAAAATCAATACTATCAGTCAAGATTTGATTAGACTGAATTAGTTTTGTAGACAGATTGTGCCTACATTTGAATTACTTTTGGGGTATTCCAGGATGATTTTTATGTGGAATATATATGTATATATATTTATTTATTTATTTATTTATTTTTTGGTGGCAGCAGATGTTCATTTCGAGCAGTCCACTCCAGGGAACGTGGTCGGCGAGAGCGGTCGCACGGCCAGTATCGTTCGGAAAGAAAGGGATTTCCAGGGCATGCTGGAGTACAGGAGAGAAGACGAGAACAAACTGTTCAAGATACTCATCACAGGTGATACGAACATCATAAACATGTAGAATATCACTAAAAAACACAAACGTGTTTAGATTTTTTACTTTGCTTCATCAATGCAAAGATAAAAGGAAAGAAGAACTCTTCCTTTGACTCTATAGTTTGTATTCCACTGGACAGAGTAACTTTCAGTCTTTTGATCATGCTGTTTATCTACCAGAGCTCAAACCCCGAGGTGTGGCGGTGAATCTGATCCCAGGCCTGCCTGCTTATATTCTCTTCATGTGTCTGCGACACGCCGACTACGCCTAAGATGACAGCGGCATTTGAGTGTGGCAGGCTCAACACAATCTGGGTAACCTTTGATAATTTGGGGAATTTTAAAATGCCACTTGCCCGACGTAATTTCCATGAGCCTATTTTTATTGAGTAATTAGCTAGCCCACATAACGCACATCAGACAACTCAGTTCTCAACTATAGTTGAAGTCTGTAGGCTACTCTCGGCACACAGATTGATTAGGCAAGGCTACGTCTGTAGTGCAAGGCACACCATTTTATTATCTGCTTACCTTGATTGTCATCCAAACTTTCAAACACGCATCAGTGGCTCCGACTCCGAACCTATGCTCCGAACTCTCTCTGAACTTCTCACACGCAACTGACGTAACAGGTGCATGGTTTTCAGCAAATCAACGATCAGAGAATACTGTAGTGAGAACGTTGTAGGCAGATGTTACAGCTGTGGGCCTTAAACTCTTCTCCTGTCATTAATACGCTGTGGTCTAGTATAGTCATCAACAGAAAATTAACGGATTGAGAGGGGAGAAAAATGGATTTTGGCGTGACATTTCTTGTGTGTGCGTGAGAGCGTGAGATTGATGCTGAAAGCGTGAGTGTCAAGTCAGATGTGTGAGAGTTGGCAACCCTGACGTTTGATGGAGTATTTCTGTGCCAAAAATACTCTTTCCGGTTTGTCACAAGTTTCGGAAAGTTTTTTTCGAGTATGGGCCTGTGTGACGTCAGATGGGGTGGAATTTCCTTATATGGGTCCTAAGCATAGACTGTAAAAAAATATGGACGTAGTGTCCGTGACATCACCCGTAGGTTTCTGAAGACCGTTTTTGAAGCCTAAAGTGGGCGTGGCCGACCGTCACCATCTTGGTAGCGCGTCACTCCCGAATTTATTTATTTTTACAGTCAGACAATTAGCTGAGGTAACGTGACGGCTAACAGACAGCAGACAAACGGCTAATGATGACTAATGACCACAGCAGCAGGAATCCACCTGTCACTCAAAAGTGGACACCCTTAATTATGCAGAAATTTTAAGGCTTAATATAATTTAAACGGTTGAGTTATAAAAAAAATCACCCCCCTCACAGTTGTTATGAAGGGCAAAATTAGCTGTATAGACCAAAGCCATATACAGACACCAGGCTGTAAACGTTTTTTTCTGCTGTAAAATTTGGCATTTTAACATGGGGGAGATACAGATTTGACTCACTTTTGGACACCAGCCTCAAGCGGCCAGTCAACGAATTGCAGTTTAACTCACTTCCGTGTTGGTTTCAAAAGAGAGACGGGGAGGTTGCCGCTTGGTCCTAAGGGCACTTCTCCCGGAAGGGCGCGCGTGCACCCGTAGACCAGAGCGAGAAAGCGAAAGCAGTACGCCCATCAAAGCGCTGAGCTTGGCTTTAAAGGGAAGTCATCGGCTGCGCTCCAGTCAAAGGACTTAAAGAAATAAACAATTTCACCAAAAGAAGTGTGTTTTTGGTTGCCATGACAAGATAACCCTGCACAGATTCCCAAAGAACCCAGCGTTAAGAGACCAGTGGATGGAGTTTGTTTAAACAGAGCATCAACGGAGTTGTGCAAGTGTTCTTGTTTGTTCCCTGCATTTCGACGATGATTGTTTTATAAACAAGGCCCAGTTCGACGCCAGATTTGCAGATCGTCTAATGCTTAAGGATGGAGCAGTCCCAACGATAAAGGTTCACGGTCGTGCGTTGGAACCGCAGGCGGTGAGTAAAACTGCTTCAAATGTCTGTGTGTTGTTAGCTATCGGTGCGTAAGCACAGCAAGTAAACAACATGATCACGTATAGTTAATGTATCTATGGAGCATGCAATGTATGGTGTGTGTAAATACATTTGTTTAGCTGGCCACTGTAGGTGTCTGTTTGTTTATTGTAAAACCACACACGCTCGTGATTCTTTAGCTCCGCCCACACGGCACGCCTCCAGCCGCTCGTTTTTTTCCGGAAAGACTCGGAACTGCCTATCTTTCTTTTATAAATATAATAAAACTAAAGACTTTTTGGAGATATGAAGGATGCAATACTACTCTATAGGTACTCAATATTAACATGAGATTGACTGAGTGTTTCACCCCCCCCCCCCCCCCTTTAAAGTAAATGGATCAAATGGAGTCGATTCTATCGAGTCCTACGTTGGGAATCAGAGTCGACTCCGAAAGATCCGGAATCGAACACCCCTAGTAAGTCACGTGTCTAGTATCTGTAAAACTGCATTTTTCCATCGTAAAAATATATCTAAATTACGCCATATGCTCTCATTGACAAATGCGGAACAATTAGTTCATGCGTTCATGACCTCAAGGCTAGATTATTGTAATGCTCTACTGGGTGGTTGTCCTGCACGCTTAATAAACAAATTACAGCTGGTTCAAAACGCAGCAGCTCGAGTTCTTACCAGAACCAGGAAGTATGACCATATTAGCCCGGTTCTGTCAAAACTGCATTGGCTCCCTATTAAACATCGCATCAATTTTAAAATATTGCTGATCACTTACAAAGCACTAAATGGTTTAGCTCCGCAGTACTTGAGCGAGCTCTTAACGCATTATAGTCCGTCACGTCTATTGCGATCTCAAAATTCCGGCCAGTTGATAATACCTAGAATATCAAAATCGACTGCTGGCGGTAGATCCTTTTCCTATTTAGCACCAAAACTCTGGAACAGTCTTCCTACCATTGTCCGGGAAGCAGACACACTCTGTCAGTTCAAAGCCAGATTAAAGACACATCTCTTTGACCTAGCTTTCACATAATACATTATAGACTTCTATAATTTAATGTTAGGCTGCATAGATTAGGTCAGCCGGAACCGGGAACACTTCCCAAAAATCCTGATGTACTCGTTACATCATGAGAAGAATGGCATCTACGCTAATTTTAGTGTCTGTGTTTATCCCGAGGTTTTCCCGCAGCCTGCCGGATCCAGGCCCGTATCCAGATCTGACGAAGGACCTTCGCCTGGACCCGATGACAACGCAGTGCTGAAGTGCCAACTAGTCTCTCCCTATGGAGGATCCCACTACCACTCTACAGATAAGGCGTTGTCGGGAAAATCCGTTTCGCGTTCCTACCCCAAAGCAACAAAATAAAATAAAATTCTTTATCAAAATTTATAGGGAAAGACAAGTACTTTGTTTAGGCTTGGCTTGTAGGGAATTCCAAACCTGCATATATTCAAACGCACATAACTATAGAACTCATTCTAAATGCTCATGTGAACGCCACAACGTTTCTCACAGATTCGCGTTTAAAGTCTGTGTAGAGGGATTGGTGTCGTCTTAGCGGCCCCTAATTTAATAACAAATGATCATTGCGACGGAAGCAAATCAATCAAAACTAACTTCAGATGGAAATAACTTAACTCTGCTGTAAAGCCGAAACAATCTCTGTTACCTTAAATTATACGCTTATCTCTGTAAAGCTGCTTTGAAACAATCTACATTGTTAAAAGCGCTATATAAATGAAGATGACTTGACTTGACTTGACTAGTACTGACCACTAGAGGCCACAAGACCTTCATCAGTCAAGTTTGAAAAAAAATATCATAATTTTTAAAAATCTGATTTATACCACAGTGTAGTATATGTAGATGTCTGTTTTTAGTTTAGTTTGTGTATATAACTTGTATTTTGACATGACAGGAAATTATTAAGATTTAACAAACCATTCTTAGATCATGCTGGGATAACAAAATGAAAAGTTTTTTTTTTTTTTTTGCATTAACTTAAAAAAAAAGAATTAACAGTTTTTAATTTAAACAATTATTATGAAATGCTGGAATATCATTTAGTAGTTTTCTATTATTTTTTATTTCTGTCATTGTTTATAATAATTTGATTGTAGACTGTAATTTGATGGTTAAAAAATATTTTATATATAATTTTTTAAAAATGCAACCGCATTTCTCTGGTGTATTTATATATTTAATATGTCAAAAAAAATTTACCCCTTCACATCAGGTATAATGTGTGTCAGCTGGAGGAGTGGTTGCTGGATAAAGATCTTCAGGGCAGTGGAGCTCGTGAGTCTCTGGAGCCTCTGATTCAGGCGGCTCAGCTTCTGCAGATCAAGAAGAGCCAGGATGTGTGTGTGTGGTGAATGGAGCCTTCCAAATGAAACTGAGTTGAGTTCTGATGTACTGTGTCTCTCTGGGACAGATTGTGAAAATTCTCCGCTTTCAGAGTCATTTTTTCAATGTTTTTAAAGCAGATATTGTTTGATTTTTTTTTTCATGGTTAAACACTTCTCCCTCCTCTCCACAGAATTTATTAAAGGATCGTAAGTAGTCTTCTCAGTTACTGATGGACGCTAAGATCATTTTCTCAGTCACTTTCCCCTTCAATCCTTCATCTGTGGCCCTCGAGACCATCCAGCTCCCCAGCAGCCTCAATCTGAGCTTCCTGACGCGAGTGTAAAAACACACCAGTGATGTCATCACGGATCCTACAGAACAAATAGAATCAATCTGCTTCGATATAAAGCCTTGGATTGTATTTATATGGTCACGTTTTCTGGGATGATTGATTACACTTGCTGTATCACTGTAAACTTTAAAGGATTTCACTTAAAGGAACACTCCACCGTTTTTTGAAATAGGGCTTATTCACTTTCTTTCCTACATTTAGATAGGTGGGCAAATGCATTTTTGTCTCAGTGCATGCATTGTTTTAGTTTGACAGGGTCGGCGCTACCTTAGCTTAGCATAATGAATGGAATCCTTTGTTGCCAGCTAGCATGTCCTGAGTAAAAGTGATATAAAAAAAACAAAAAAACACCTAATTACTTCTTGTGGCCTGCATATTCACAACAAGTACAAATAGCGATGCAGATTAACACTAGGCAATTTCCTATGCAGTTATTAACTTGGGACTATATTAGGGGGAAGCACAGGCGAAGCACTGCTACAAAAATGCATTTGCCCACCTATCTAAATGTAGGAAAGAAAGTGAATAAGCCCTATTTCAAAAAACGGTGGAGTGTTCCTTTAAGAGATTAATTTTAAACACATTTCACTGTATTTGTTAGTTTATAGCTATGTGTTTTGTGGGTTAAAATGGGTTTGTAATTTTTAGGACCTCAGTTATGTTTACCTCTAATATGTCTGATGCCTTTAGAGTGTCTGACAATGAAATATTGCTGTAAAGCTAAAAAGAGACAGGAACACTTTTTTTTCTTGGTCTTTATAAATATCTTAAATATTTGTATGCAGTAGTTTAATGTAAAAACTTTATCAGTATCGCCATGAGAAATATAAAACCAAATACTAAGATCTTTCATATGTTCATTCAGTGTGGATAGTTGCTTTGTCATTTTATAATGACCTTGGACAATTGTTGCAAACTATCCCAAGTTTGAATGACTTTGAATATCAGGTCTTAGAGTTTAAGTTAATACAGTAACCAAAACATGACTCAAGAGTTAAAACAATGACATGATGTTTTTATTAGTTTATTTATTGCAAAAACATTATGCATGCATATATTCTATAAGTTTTAAGTTGGTTATATAGAGGAATACACACCTTTTCAAATTATTTGATTTTAATGACAAAAGATGTAAAATATTTTATGTAAATGAAAGCAGTTACCCTGAGAAGTATAGCCTAATACTTGACAGTTTGGTTTGGATTTTTTAATACAGTCATTTAAAACATAAAAAACATTTTGATGTCAATATTATACAGCATCCTCTTCATTCTTAAATTTTGAGATCTTGGGCATGTCATGTGCACCTTTGATTTCTGAATGTCCCACAGGCTCAGGAATGGAGCACAAAGACTTGAATCCTGAGCTGTGAGAGACAATTGAATGTAATGAGCTACAAATTATCCTGATATCAATCCGACTGAACCGTAAGCTGAACTTCTCATCTCCGGTCACTGTTGGGGTGGGGGTAAATGAGTAGATGTGAAGTGAATTGATGTCAAAGGAACAACTGACAGATCTGTCAAAACAAACAATTTATTAATCAGGTAGGAATTAAAAAAAAAAAAAAACAGGGACATTCAAAATTTAAATGCACAATAGACTCTTTTTTTCCACTTACAAAAAAGCATTCGTAATCTGTCTTCATGAAAACGCTCTAGTGTTTTTTTGGTGAGAAATTTTAAATGACATCTCTTTAATTTTATTTGTTACACAATAACAGTTAAGAACTCCTCAGAAATGTTCCCACACAAATATGAGTCAAACATATTTACAAGTTTTGATGGAGATATTAACAAAGAGAGATCTAACTGATTGGTTACTGCACTTATTAAATAAAATGTATTTAAAAACACTATATTTGGAGACTTTACATCATACAGTTACACCAAGTTCCCTGATTTCTGAACAGAGACAGTATTTTGACAGAGACTGAATTCATGACAATACAATATTCTTAATTTCTTTAACTGAAATATGGCACTTGTTTTTAAAAAAGTTATACGAGTCCACATTATTTTAAGCATTTTTCAAAATTATTATTAATGTCAATTGTAATTACTGAATTAAAAACTTTATTTTAACTTTAAAAACTTAATTATGTATTACTTTATATATTTACAAAATTGACAGCAGCTACAATATAATCAACATTTATTCATATGTACTGTGTATGTTGGGGTTAGAATGCTCTAGCAAAACGTTTGAACAGAGCAATGTTATTAAATACACAAACATTATTAAGGCATCTGATTTGGTTAAGGCATTTTTACGGTTTTATGGTGATAGAGGTTTACTCGTTATGTGCAATGTAAAGCTATAAAATCACCAGCATTTGTGCTTTTTCTTAAAATACTGACCAAAAACATTTTAGACACGATTCACTATCGTGGAAATTAGTACTCTATAAATAGCATGCTGTATGCTGACTTTGCAATTGAGTGTTCAACTGAATCATGTTGTGCTGAAGCATTTGGTCTTGTAATGATTAATATATTTACATTTCAAAAGGAAACACTGCTTTTTCCTTGATATTTAATAATATCTTAATTATTTTTCTGTGCAAAGGTTTACCAGTCATTTGAATTATGATGCCAATCACTATTGAAAAAGATAATTTGATGTACTTTGAAAACTGATGTATTCTGCTTCTGATATGTTTGAACTGTAAGCAGAGCTTCTAGACATTGTAGACCGCTCATCTCCGCTCACTGCAAAATACAAAAAAAAAAAAAGTAATTAAATTTTTTTTTTTTTTTATTAGAACAACACAGTGTGAAAATTCTGACATTTAATAGCACATTCAATAGACAATAGCACAAAAATCGAATAAGTTATAACATAATAATAATAATAATATACTTTTATAATAACAAAAAAAGTTAGTTTAAGGTACTAGATACAAATACACACTAGATACTAGATACACACTGGTAGGTAACACATACTGCAATTATATGTTCTCAGGGAAATCAGTAAAGGGTGTTCTTTTAGACATTTTTAATAAATAATAATAATAATAATAATAATAAATATATATATATATATATATATATATATATATATATATATATATATATATACAGTGCTATGCATAAATTTAGACACCCATGCTAAAGTTGACTAAAAAGAGGAATAAAAAATCATCTTTTGGAAATTGAACTTAATGCCTTAATTTAAAAAATTAGGAAAAATCCAACCTTTAAGGACACCAATTTTCTTTGTGAATGAATAATGTATCGTAAATAAATAAATGTTCTTCCTTAAAATACAGGGTGCATAAGTTTGGACACCCCTATGTTAAATTCCCATAGAGGCAGGCAGATTTTTATTTTTTATTTATTTATTTATTTTATTTTTTTAGGATACTATGCATCCTGATAAAGTTCCCTTGGCCTTTGGAATTAAAATAGCCCCACATCATCACATAGCATTCACCATACCTAGAGATTGGCATGGTTTTATTTCAGTTAGCCTAATAGCTAGTTTGATTTGCATTGAGAGATGATCTTATGGAAAGTACTCCATGCCAATCTCTAGGTATGGTGAAGGCTATGTGATGATGTGGGGCTATTTTAATTCCAAAGGCCAAGGAAACTTTATCAGGATGCATAGTATCCTAAAAAAATAATTAAAAAAAAGATTTAAAAATAAAAATCTGCCTGCCTCTATGGGAATTTAACATAGGGGTGTCCAAACTTATGCACCCTGTATTTTAAGGAAGAACATTTATTTATTTACGATACATTATTCATTCACAAAGAAAATTGGTGTCCTTAAAGGTTGGATTTTTCCTAATTTTTTAAATGAAGGCATTAAGTTCAATTTCCAAAAGATGATTTTTTATTCCTCTTTTTAGTCAACTTTAGCATGGGTGTCTAAACTTATGCATAGCACTGTATATATAAACTAAAGAAAACATTTTCTTACACTGATCCCAAATAGTATACAGACTTTTTAAAATTTTCATTTATTTTAAATAAATATATTTAAAAGTATTTTGTTAGGTTTTAAATTTTAAGTGTGTTTTATACAATGGTTTATCGGATTGCCAAATGTCTGAAAAAAATGTATCAGCATGATGGTATAAAACTTACATTTCTCATCTATTACCACCCTCTGCTTCTTATACCAATGACGGAAATGAGTGCAGGTAGAAGAGCAAAATATGTAAAGAATGTTGCTTGAATATGACTATTGTATTGCAATAGGTAGCATTTCAATGTTAAAGGGGTGGTATCATGGCCTTTTCGCAAGATGTAAAATAATCTCAGATGTCCCCAGATTGTGTGTGTGAAGTTTTAGCTCAAAATACCCCACAGATATTTTTATATAGCATGTTAAAATTGTCACTTTTTGAGGGTGAGCAAAAACGCACCGTTTTGTGTGTGTTCCTTTAAATGCAAATGAGCTGCTGATCCTGGCACAGTGGGCGGAGCTTCAAGAGCTCTTGTGTTAGTAGAACCTCACACACACATGCACTGAAAATTTAAAACAACTTTTTGCCTTTTATGTTCAAACCGAAGTCAGACAAAGATTGAGAGACTCAAGAAGTGACAACATGTAGACAACATTTCTGAATGTTAAGTTGATGAATTTATGTAGCTTGTCATGATAATCTATAAATCGTGTTCCGGGGGTGGGGTTTATGTAAATTTTAGGGTTGGTGATGTCACTAACCCGGGAGGAATGTGGTGTAGTCTCTACCAGCTGTTTGTTGTAGTCCTTAAAAAACAATTTCTTTAAAAGCAAATATCTCCCTTTGCTTTGAACTTTGAGCGTTGTAACTTTGCAGATGTTGTTTATGCACAAACAGCAACATTACACACTAACTAAAGTTAGAAAAGTCAAATCATAATCAACCACCCCTTTAATATTTAATCAAATCTAGTACTAATAACATAATTTTGCACATAATACTACCAAAAAAAAAGAAACTGTGTGCTGCAGTACCAGAATGGATGAAAACAAGTTCCCTCATTAGCTTAGAATATTAAACTAAAAGTGAATTTAATCATTTAAAATCTATGATGTTTTAAATAATACATTTAAACATTTAAATAAAGATATATATATATTCAAAACTCACACATCCAAGATCGGTTGTAACCCACCACCTTTCTTGGGTACAATGAAGTAGGGACTGTAGTGTCCTGACCTCATATTGGCTGGAGGGACCGGCTCTATCACGTCCTTCGCCAGTAGGACCGCGATCTCCACGCGCAAGACATGGGCATCGGCTGCTCTCACTGTAGTGGAGTGGATGGCCCGAAACTAGGGGGGATACCGGGCTTAGCCGAGCCTGATGGTCCGAATGAGTCAGCGAGAACGCTAACCAGGCTCTCAGAGACCGTACAAGCGGAACCAAAGGGACCGTAGGCGTACCCGGAGTGGGGAAGCGAGGTGGAACGGCTCGGGATGCTCTCTCTGGGAGGCGACCCGTAGCGGAATCTGAGTGTGCTGAGCAACACTTACCTGGTTCCACGGGGCAGAAGGTGCAGGAGGCGGCTTGGTTGCGTTCTCGAACCGCACACTGTTGCCTGCTGGTGATAGAAGAGGCGGATGAGAGTGGTGAGGATTCTCTCCTCCCAATGCTCTCCTGGCCCTCTTCAGACCCAGAGATAGAGGAACTGCTCTTTTTTTGAGAGAGAATTTAGGTACCACTGTGACTCCAGTGGTGGAACACTCAAAAGATTCGTTCCTCGGCCCTCCACCAGGATAGAGCAGCTCCACCCATCTCCGGGTCACCCATCTCAGGGGTGATGGTTTCACCGACCACTTAAACAGCAGCTGAGACAGGCGGTGTCATCCTCCTGCAGCGGACACAGTAGAGCAGGCTGTGCCGGAGGGTTTTTTTTTTTTTACAGGGGATGACACACTTGGCGACGAGTAGACTGAGCAGCTCAAATCCAGCTCAGAACTACCCTCGTGCAATAAGAGTGCCTTGGCCTCGCATGCAGGGCAGAGGTGGCTCGCCAGAGGCACAGCCACCCCACCATAGAGGGTAGCGAGAGAGGTGAAAACTTATACAGAATTTGGCACTTTTGGCGTTCCATATTTTGGCACCAATATAGCTCCATACTGCTAAGTTTTCAAAGCACATCCGAGAAGGACCCGGGAAAGCATGGCTGTCAGTTCTGAATCTGATTCAGCATAAGCACACACACTATTACAGTGGGAACTCAGCATCACCCTCATTTCCTGAACGAAACAAGCCCTCTCTCCGATGCAGCAATCGACATCTGCCCTCAGCTGGAGCCCTGAATGAAACGCTAGGTTCCTCCAATTTTGAAGGACCAGCAATCCCATCCAGAAGCTGCACAACTTGTGATGCGCTAGAGAGGGAGGAGCCTTAGGGGGTTGGTTCCCCAAAGGAGAAGCCCTCAGCTCTCAGATCACCCAAGCCATTCTACTGAAGTAGACCTCTCCTGGTGGCCACCAGGGAGGGCGCTACAACGGAGAATAGACAAGGAGACCGCGCAATGCAGCCCGGCAGCTCGACGGCACACAACCTATTTTTTACAGTCTATGCACACGACACGCTGAGGAGCTCTCGCCGATCTCCACGGTCTCCCAGAGTGTCGAGCAGACCTGCAGCTGTTCTTTTACACACAAGCAGCGGCTGGCCAACAACAGAGGGGACTTGAGCTTTCCGGAGAAAGAAGATTTGACCGGCGTGCCGACGTGGTCACGCTGTATTGCCCACCAAACACGAGAGATCATCTTGAAGAGCTTGCTCGTTGTTTGATCACTCAGTAGATTAAACAGCATCGAAATGCTCGGCTCCGAAGCAAAAAGCGGAAGTGCAATCGCACCAGCTGCGAGGCTGCACAGCTGATGCAAATGATTGCACGCCAATTTGCATTGGCTCGTTTAGTTTCACTCAAAGTAGATTGGCCTCTCTAGCGAGATTCCTATTCGTCAATCACCACGACGTACGCCATAGTGACCGGACGATAGGGAACAAATATAATGGGTACCATTCTGATCTGGTCCTCTAAAAAACAAGATCAAAAGACATTTAAAGCATTTCAGTGTCACCAGTACACTGTATAACAGAGGAGAGATGACACGAAACAATGATGTTCATTTACTTCACGAGTTCACATGTTAATGAAATCTGATGTAATATTATAATGCGTATTTGGCTTGCTGTCCGGGGGGGAGGGCTCCGAGCTCGGAATTCGGCCCGACCCCAGAGTACTCCCCCCAAAAAAGCCAGATAAACGCAGGACAGCGAGCGTAGAATTAATCTCCCCAAAATGTGAAGGGTATGTATTTACCAAGGAACGAGCTTGCCTATTCGACTGGGAAGGCTCTCGCGACGTCCGACGGGAACTTGGATGCTCACGGCATCGGACGGATGAGCCCGTTCTGCAGTTGAACTGACAGCTCGATGACGCAAGAATTATGCAAGCGTGAATTTGAGAACGAGTTTAACCGTTCACCCAGGAGGGCTCTCGCAGCATCCGACGGGAACTTATATGCTCACGGCATCGGACGGGTAAGCCTCGCCAGGTTGAACGGAGGGCGCCCGCTGGACTCGGTCGGGAGGGACTGGCGCTTCGACGGGGCTGGGGCACGGGAATAGACCCCTCGCGGCCCGACGAATGGGGAGCCCACCTAGCGACACGAGTGCGGCCGTCCGGCGACGACTAAGACAGGCAGGCTCTCACTGCAATTCGAACGGGAGGGCTCGACCGGCGCTTCGGAAGGGGGACTGAGCCCGGCCCACGAGCGGGGAGCCGTCACTGCGTGCGAACGGGGGAGCCTGCAATTGACTGTAAATATGTTAATTATTGAAGCGAGTGTAAATACGGCGAGCAAAATAGATTCGGAAAGTGGGTTTGAACTGATATCGGTGCGGAAGGTGACGAAGGATGTGATGTAGCAGGTGATGGAAATGAATGATCTAATTAGTTAGGGCTTGGTGAGCGTTTCTGATGTGGAAGCGGCTGGATCTAATGTAAGTGTTGAAAGCTTCAGATGACCAGCGACCGAGGGTTTGAATTTGTTGATGGGAGAGACCTTTTTGTGCGGCTGTGGTAGCTGCTCCGATACGGAATGAGTGGCTAGAGAAATGATCTGCTGTGACGCCGGATTTGATGAGGACTGCTTTAAGGTGCTTTTGGAACCAAAATCTCGTAGCTGGATGATTGGAGTCGTTAGTGAAGAGTGGGTCGAGTGGGGATTTGGACGTGGAACGTTTGTACTGCAGGTAGTTAAAAAGAGCATGGTACGGTTGGATGGGAGTTTGTGAATTAAAAATATAAACGAAGTGACCTTTTTTAGCTCTGTCAGTTTTACTTTGTTTGATGAAAAATGATATGGTTTCATGATCTACAATCTGTAGATCTGAAATTGTAGGATGAATGTTTGGGTCGAATAAGGAAGTGATGGTCAATTCGGAGCAGCGGAGGAAACCGAAGAATGCTAGGATGAACATTGCTTCTAATGTATAGGCGGTGTTGGTGGAGTGGTATCCAAGACGGAGTGATGAAATGCATCTGGTGAGTATATCGATTGTGATTGGTTGTCTGGTGTCTGGGCGAGTGGGGCGGGTTCTTTGGATTCCCTTAATTAGAAGGGACGTTTGGGAGTTATTAATTGCAGGTGCAGGTTTACCGTGGATTAATTTATGGAAGAATTGAATGCCGCTTAGATAGCTTTTTATGGATCCGGCTTGGAGACCTTTAACTGAATTAAGGTGCGATATGAACGAAGTAACGGTTAGAAGAGAGAATTCGGGAAACGGCAGGTTGTGAGAGAGGTGGAATGACTTGAACGATTTCCACGCGGTGTAATATGTTTGCAGGGTTCTGGGAGAAACTGCTTGGAGGATGGAATCAATGGACGTGTCCAGGAGGGATTTTAGCGGATGATTTATGGGAAGATCAGCTGAGAATAAGGAGGTACTGGGGTTGGAGTGGGGTCTGCTTCTGGTGCCAGCAACCTGAATTTCTGAAAAGAGAAACGGGAGAGAGAGTCAGCGATTTGGTTTTGAGCCCCTGGAACGTGTTTTGCAGTTATTAAGAACTGGTCACATGCGGAGATCCAGATAAGGCGTCTGAGGAGTGGCATTAACGCAGGTGAGCGAGAACGACCTTTGTTAATGCAATGAACGGTTGCTTCGTTGTCGCAATGGATTTGGATGCTTTTTGATGACCACTCTTTCCCCCATAGGGAAGCTGCGACAACGATCGGGTAGAGCTCGAAAAGGGCCGAGGAGGCTGAGGACTGGGGTGTGTCTAGGAGCTGAGGGGGCCAGGGAGACGCGAACCAGCGTCCTTGGTAATAGCCGCCGAAGCCGGTCGAGGGAGCTGCGTCTGTAAACAATTTGATGTCGAGGGGAAGAGAGATAAAGTCGTCGTAAAAAAAAGTTAAGCCGTTCCACTGGTTAAGGAAATTCATCCATAATTTTAGCTCGTTTTTTGACTCGTCAGAAAGGATGATCCGATCTTCCAGCGCGTGAACGGATGAAGTGAGGGCGAGAAGATGCGCGATAAAGGGGCGGCCCTGAGGAATAATGCGTATAGCATAATTTAGGTGGCCCAGCAGCGAGAGAAGTTCGCGTTTTGAACAATCTGAGCTGTCTGTAAAATTGGATGCGATTAAGATGATACGATCTATTTTTTCCTTAGGCAGTGAGGCCTGGAATTTTACTGAGTCCAAATTGATGCCTAGGAACTCGATGGACGTAGCTGGACCCGATGTTTTCTCCTGGGCTAACGGAATCCCTAGTTCAGCAAAAACTTTTTGCACTGTGAGGAGGTGAGCCTCGGGGATGGCGTTGTATGGTGAAATTATTAGGAAATCGTCGAGCAGATGGAGAAAGTTAAGCGCACGGCGAAATAATACTTGTTCCGCCAGTTTACACCGAACAAGTGCCACGAATCAGGGTGGATTGGCATTACTTTGAAAGCAGAGGAGATATCTACTTTTGCAAGCCATGCGCCTCGTCCAGCTATTTTAATCATGGTTATGGCTTGTTCGATGTCATGGTAGTTGAGAGAATATTCTTCGAGAGGGATGAGACTATTGATGCTCGGATATGGAGAATTATGGGGGGCTGAAAGGTCTATTATCAACCGCTTTTTCCCCGAGAATTTCCTGGTAGCCACGCCAATAGGGCTGATGCGAAATTTGTCAAACGGGGGAGCCTCGAAAGGGCCTATCATAAACCCGGATTCAATTTCTTTTTTAATTAGTTTATCTACTACTTCAGGCTCCGCTAAGGAGGACTGAAGATTAGCGCAGATAATGTTTTGTGTGGGATGACTTTCTACGCCGGGTTTAAAGCCTTGGTTGAGACCTGTCAGCAAATAATTTGTGAAGTTGACATCTGGGTGGTGTGATAATTCCTCGGCCAGGCGGAAAACATTCACAGGAGTCGAGAGATAGTTTTTGCATATTTATTTACAGATTTTTTGACTGGGCAAACCACGCGGGCGTGTGCGCCACCACAGTAATCACAGACGTGGAGAAAACGACAACGTTGTCTTGGGCATCTCCCTTCATTGAAGTTTCTGCAGGAGAGAACCCAAATCTACGTCTGCACCTGCGAGGATTTGGGCTCTGATGTTGTTCGTCACTGGAGGAGGTTCTGCGGCAACTGCATTCGGAGGGGCTGGCTGAGGAGTAGCTGAGAAGAGAGAGAAAGGAGAGCGCACTTGGAGTGGGTTAAAGGGAGGAAAAGTCGGGGCTGTGGCCGATTGCGGAGGCATCCTCGCGCAGAGATCGGCCCCCGGGATAGAAGGAGGAGGAATAGGAAGAGCGTAGTGTGGAAGGGGAAGGGGAAGGAAAAGCGCCGGCGATTGACCAGCTAACGGAGGCATCCTCACGTTAGGGTGAGCACCTGGCGCTTGGGAAGGAGGAAAACTGAAAGAAGTAGAAGGGAAGAAAAACATTTGGGGATCTTGTGTGAAAGTAGAATTGCAGAGATCTGGAGCATGAGGTACCACGGTGGGAGGGGCAGAGGAGAGGAGTTGACCCGGAAAGGTTTGGCGCCCTTCCGCGACTGGATCCGGGGCGCGGCCCAGGCTAGCGGAAGGTCTGCGACGACGTGGCGCGGGGGCGGGGCCCGGCGCTGCGGGTAAGGAAGGTGTAGACGCTGCGGGACAAGCGATCGGGGCCCGGCGGGCCTTGCTCGTCCGAGCCGATGAGTTTGGAGCTGAAACAGAAGGGTGAGAAGATTGTAAGGTGACATATAAATCAAACAACTCTGCTTTTTTCATCCTGCGGGAAAAATTTGCATCTGAATTAAGTAAGGCTTGTCTCAGCCCCTTAACTGTCCACTTCCCTATGGGAGGGATGTTTGGGGGCGCTGAAAGGTGGGAAGGCGCAGAGGAAGACGATGAGGAAGATGATGAGTTCCTCGCTGGTGGTGGTGAGGGAAGTCTTCGGCGTCTCGGAGTGTGCGGAGAGGATCTAGAAGGCCGGCGTCCCCTGTTAGAGGATAGAGGCTCGATGTTGTTAGCTGCTGGAGAGGAAAGGGCCGCTGGATCAGCGGTTTGCGATGGAGACACCTCCGTGATGAAAGAATCATCGTCGGAGGGGAAGAGCTCTAACTCGGACATGACGGCACGAAGGCGGAGTACGATGCTGAGAAATTTGTCATGAGACAGGAGGTAAGGGAAGGCTTTATTTATACTGCTTCTTCTTGTACTGATTGGATGATTACCTGAACATGCTCCTCCCGAACTTTGTTACATAAAACTTCATTTAAGACAATGAATTTACAACATTCAAAAACAAAAATGTTCAAATAACATTATTGTATTGTTTTCTATGGATTAGGTAAAGGAATTTCCATTTTCAAAAGCACACCCTATGAAGAACGGGATTGTTTAAGAAATAAAAGTGCTTATTTCCTTTAGTAAAAGGTTTTAGGGGCCATCACTGTGAACTGCTTTGAACACACATATTGCGAATGCCTCGACAAATTGCAGTTAATGACAAGAAGTTTCATGTTATTATTGCTGTGACTTTTACATTTTCATGATTTACTTAATATACTCAGTGTGAATATCTGTACTATAAAGTATGTGGACTCACTCATCTGTGATCTGATGTTTTCTCTCTGTTTTTGCATCCTCTTCATTCGTTCTTCTGGTCTCTCTTTTTGTGCTCTTCTTCTCTCTTCCACCTCCTTTAAAATCTTTCTGTCTATTTCAAAATGGCGGCCGTTGTTTTGTGCCACTGTCTCCTCAATCTTCTCCAGCAGCTCCTTGATCTGAGTGTCGTCTCTCCTGTTGAGATTGTTGAGAACATGATACCTGTTCCCACATTTGTCCACCAGCCACTGGAGATCCTGTCCTTCACTCTCAATGTGTTGCTCTATAGATGTGTCTAACAGAGAGTCTCCACAAGTGAACAGCACTATAGTGTGACTCCAGACTCTCTCACTGAGAAGATCCAGATGATCCTGCACTGCTTTTCTCATATAGTCTTTAAATCCAGTGTCCACGGGTATGATCAGTAGTACAGCGTGTGGTCCTGGAGGACACAGAGACACACTGAGCACAATCTCCTGTTTCAGTCTCTCAGGACTCTCCTCTACAGTGTGATTCCACCTCCATCCCGGAGCTTCAATGACAGTGATGTGTCTGTCTGCTACTTCTCCATGTCTCCTCACACACTGAGCAGAACTCTTCAAGTCAAACTCCTCTCTGCCCAGAATGGTGTTTCCTGATGAACTCTTGCCAGCTCTTCTATATCCCATCAACACAATCCTCAGCTCTGAGAGATGTTGAGCGTCACCTGAAACATAGAGAACAAAACACACTTCTTAAGGTGGAGGACATCTTAAATCGTCTTAAGTAATCTCTCTTTGTGAAAAAGGGGTTACTGAAATGAAGTTTACTGTATCTGTATGGGTGTCAAACTACACATTACCGTTGATTAAAAATGACACATAAGTTTATCTCACATTAATTAAACTCTTAAATCAGAGTTGCACAAAAGTTATTCATGGACAATAATTACGAATTATGGAGAAAATTACTTAATTTCAATGATCTGCACACAAAACATAAGAGTTCTCAGAATACAGAGTAAGCAAGACAAATTACAAATAGCTTCAGAATAATGTTTTCAGAAAGTATATTCTTTAAAAAAAAAATTTTTAAATTGGCCTCTAAACCAGTGAATAAATCTCTCTCTTGTGTGTGTTCACACCTGGGAAAGTGTTATCAATGCACTGGTGGATATTAGCACCAGCAAATACATGACTGTATTACATTTACAGTAATTTATTTACTAAATGGATAGAAAGCCAAAAAAGACAATTTGTGACTGCTTATATTTAAAAAAGACATTTATAAAATGAAAAAAAAAAAAAAAACTAAGCCGAGCCTAAAGTGGCATAAACAGATCCAAAATCGGATCCGTATAGACCAATATGAAAGTGAAAACAGTAAAAGTGTCTCACACAAACTGTAAACAAGTTGACATTTTTTCTTTTATAAAAATAGCTTATTTTACGAGTGCAAATCTTACCGATGACCATTTTACTTGACATATTTTATTTTTGCCTTAGTTGGAGCTCCAAATGAAATATAGTTCCACCAGCAGTCTAGTAGTTTTTACTTGCGAAGAACTTTCACAGTGTTTTTGACAGGATACACTTCCTGTTTCTTCAGAACAGCGAGAAACATGAGGCCTGTCCAAGGGCATAGTTTTGGTTTGAACATTGAGGGGTTGTAGTGTGAACTGTTTAGGTATATGCTTCCACATGAGATTTATTTGTTTTCTTGTTTATTTTTGCAAAATGGTGTTTTGTGGTATCATCCACATGCAATGTTTATTGATAACATTACTGCAATAAATATGGAAGTAAAATAATGTCAAATGTTTTTGAAATAAAAAAGCCTGTTGAATTGCACTACTTGAAAAAAAATAGGCATTGCATTAACCGTGCTTGCATTTTAATGCATTGTATTTTTAGGGCTTGCATTTTTATGGGCTGAAATTCAACATGGTTGAATATTTAAGCTGTGAATATTTCAATTAAAAACATTTCAAAGACATTTTCATTATTAAAAATTCAATAATCCATATTCACCTTTCATATTTCACTTCCAAAATATTCAAACTGTTTAAAAATACAACCTATAATATTCGATGTGCTGCATGCAGGCTATTAGGGTTTCCCTCAATACTTCAGGATTCCCCTGCTGGACTGGACATATAAAACGCTTAATGTAGCTTAATGGACTTATACAGTGATATAAAAGACCAAACTCGCTGGCAAGCAGATGGACTCAGAATAACGCGCAAAGCAGCCTAATGCTGAGCGTTTCCCAGTGATAGACTGGCATAAAGTTGGTTGGTTTGACGTTGGACATTCGCACATTTAAACTAACAATAGGAGGACAACATATGTGCTATGACTCTTCCCAGTTTAATCTAATGCAATACACGTAGGCATATAATATATATATATATATATATATATATATATATATATATATATATATATATATATATATATATTTTTTTTTTTTATTTTTTTTTTTTTTTTATTTTTTTTTTTTTTTTATTTATTTATTTATTTATTTTATGCCAGTATATCACGAAACGCTCAGCATGAAACTTTGTGCGTTAAGTTCATATTCTGAGTCCATCTGCTTGTCTGTATCCTATATAGTAGCCTACAGCCTACAGCCTACATCCCCAATAAAGTGCGAGTTTGGTCTTTCATGTCACTGTATTAGTCCATTAAGCTACATTAAGCGTTTTGTCCCGACGGAAGGGAATCCTTGAGTATGAGGTATTGAGGGAAACCGATTATAGAGAAAGCTGATAACATGTAGGCTACACAGGGAAAGTAACAATGAAGTTATTGAATGAAACATAAACACAGCTTTTGTGTGTTTATCATCTTTTCCGCATATATATTGACACAGATAATCATTTTCATTTTATGAATGAATGGCTTGCTCTAACTGTTGCTGGTCTTCGTCAACAACACGCGCTTTTGCACCACCTGCTGGTGAGATAGACTAACAGCAGATGGAGAGTATGCTCGGTAATCTACTGCTTTTCCTGCAGTTCCTGGACGTCAACGTTGAATTTACTGTCGAATTTGAACCACTGAATTTGTGGAAGGGAATTTGCAAAGCGAAATAAAATGGACCGAAAATTGCCTGTTGAATATTATAGGTTGTATTTTTAAACATTTTGAATATTTTGGAAGTGAAATATGAAAGGTGAATATGGATTATTGAATTTTTAATAATGAAAATGTGTTTGAAATGTTTTTAATTGAATTATTCACAGCTTAAATATTCAACCATGTTGAATTTCAACCCATAAAAATGCAAGCCCTAAAAATACAATGCATTAAAATGCAAGCATGGTTAATGCAATGCCTATTTTTTTTCAAGTAGTGCAATTCAACAGGCTTTTTTATTTAAAAAACATTTGACATTATTTTACTTCCATAAATAAAGTAATAGCCTAGTTAACAATTACTTGATTACATAGCATAGATATGATGTATTTTATATCATTTAAGAACCTAAAACCTAATTAGTTTGACAGAATTTTACTTAAAGTACTTTAGCTACTTAAAATTTCTCATTCTGAAAATGTTAATTTCCTGTCATCTCTTGGAATATCTGAAAGCCAGGTTTTCCTAACATCTGTCATTAATAGAACACATTTTACACACAAGGAAAAGCAGTTGTCTGTCAATAATTCAACAAGGTCCAGATTTTTAAAGCTCTTGATTCTAACTTGTACTTGGCCTTATGAAAAAGTAACAGTTATTGTAATTGTTTAAATACACCATTTGATACAATAAGGTTATAATTACAGGTGAGACCATTTATGGCTCTGCATTATCATGCTAAGGTCAATGTTAACTTTTTTTAATAGCATTTGTTATGAAAAATAACATCACATAGATAGAAACTATTGCCACAACATGCCTCAGTTCATCTTTAATGAAAAATATTTTCCCTTAACAGATAATCCTATTATAAATTCTACAACAAGTTATTCAAAATGTATCACACTAACAATATAACGTGATAAATTCTAGTAAAGGTGGTCATTAGTATTTAGCATTAGCTTTTTTTTGTTGTTGTTGCTTCAGGATGATGTTTTATCTTTTCATCAGTCTGTAACATGTTCAAAATGCTGTTCTGTTACAATTCAGGATGCATTTAATGTTAATGTTGTACTTCATTCATTTTGTGTGATTCGATGTTCAAGTTGAATATGGAAACGTTTTTTAGTTTGTGTCTGTTTTAGATCACGTTTGACTTTCTCCATATCTATAGCATTATAAAATGGTAAATTCTCAATAGAACATAAATGGTTTGCACGTTTCGTTTTATCATCAGCGTCGCGCAGCTCACGCAAATATTATCACAATTTAGGCGCGAATACGTTGACTCGCACGCCACTAATGCACAATTAACACCCTCATCATTCCCTCAGGTCATTTTGACACGAAACTCATTTTCTATTTTTTTTTTAATTTTTTGATGTGCGTTTATCAGAAGGCTCCAAGACCCTAAGACTTTTGTCGCACTTGAACCACGAATACACACAAAAAATGTAATGGATTCGAGGAGTTTTGTGGTTGAAATAAAAAAATAAAAAAAAATCCTTCCCTCGCAGCTTAAAGGGGGGGTGAATTGCTGTTTCATGCATACTGAGTTTTTTACACTGTTAAAGAGTTGGATTCCCATGCTAAACATAGACAAAGTTTCAAAAGTTAAGTTGTAGGTTTGAAGGAGTATTTTTGTTCCAAAAATACTCCTTCCGGTTTGTCACAAGTTTCGGAAAGTTTTTTTCGAGTATGGCTCTGTCTTACGTAAGAGATAGAGCGGAATTTCCTTATATGGGTCCTAAGGGCACTTCTCCGCGGCCGCGCGCGCACTCGCAGACCAGAGAGAGAAGAGAGCGAAAGCAGTACGTTACCTCAAAGCGCTATGCTCGGCTTTTAGGGAAGTCAGTGTCACCAAAGAAGTGGGTTTTTGGTTGGCAGGGCAAGACAACCCTGCACAGATTCCCAAAGAACCCAGCGTTAAGGGAATAGTGGATGGAGTTTGTTTTTTCGAAGCATCAACGGAGGTTGTGCACGACTCTTTGTTCCCTGCATTTCGACAATGATTGTTTTATAAACAAAGCCCAGATCGACTTATTTGCAGATCGTCTAATGCTTAAGGATCGAGCAGTCACGGTGAGTAAACTACTTCAAATGTCTCTCTGTGTTGTTGTTAGATCAGTTAGCACAGCTATAGCACACCGCCCACACGGCCCGCCCCCAGCCGCTCGGTTTTTTCCGGAAAGACTCGGTACAGCCAATCTTTAACTTATAAATATAATAAAACTAAAGACGTTTTGGAGATATGAAGGATGCAATACTACTCTATAGGTACTCAAGATTAACAGGAGATTGAGTGAAAATGAGCATTTCACCCCCCCCTTTAATTTGACCCACTTAGGAATTAATTGAATGCGAGGAATGCTTCAGTAGGCTACACATAGAAAAACCTAAAACTGCTCAAAATTCTTACTAAAAATGCTAAAACTTTACAAAAAAATTATTTTATAATGTCTACAGGTGTATCTGAATCATAGACTGTAAAAAAAATATGAATGCAATGCATATTGAAACAAATGACTTTAGGACCCAGGGGAAACAGCTCATTTGCTCCAAATAGAGCTATAAGGCCATCTAGTGGCTAGAGTCATGAATATCATGTTAAATATTTTTTTTCCACAAGAGGCCGGCAAAGACACCCAATGTAAGATATTTTGAGTTTATGCTTGTGAGTTTTTTTGAAGTTAAGTTGAAAGAATGTGAAGAATGTGCTTAAATTACTATATGTATTATTTATTGATCATATCTAGTAATTTAAAGGTAAATAAAATAAAAATTTCCAAAAAATTGCATTAAAAATAGAAAAAAATATAATCAAAATGAAATAAAATCATTTTGACCCGTGAGGGAAAGATATGTTACGGAGCCCCTAAAGGGCCGTGGTGGTGGAAAAAAAAATTAGGATGGGAGAATTTTTTTTATTTTTTATCTTTTGCGTTCCCTCGCAAAACTTTTGCGTTCCAAATATATTTGCGTTCCCTTGTAAAGATACCTGTTCTTGCGAGTGTGTTCTCGCGGCGGTTTGCGCTTGTATCTTCACTACCTCACTTGTTTGATCTGGATGTACGCACTGTAGCGAAAAATGACCATCTTGTCACTTAGAGGTGTTTATAGAGCTGGTAAGTCCCGCCCATCCGTAAAACCCCAAGTGGACCTCTAGGTTGAAAAATCGTCAATGCAAGTGAATGGAGAAAATAATTTTTTTCTGGTCCCGTTTGAATTGTGCCATGAATGTGAACATATATTGTCTGTGAATTTTTTATATAATCTTTCATGTTACGAGTTTGACAGTAGGCCTATATGGTATGATTCTTCGGCTAGCAGTTGTGGAAAAGACATAACGAGAAAGACTACATGTCGCCTATGTGACGTCACCCCATAAAGTTGACTTACCCGTGGTTTTCGCCAACCTCAATGATTTTGTCCTCTCCCTGAAAGAAGGCGGTGAAGTGCACCAAAGACACAGCCATGTTTAGCGGGATCCGTGAGCTAGTGTCCGTGTGCGAGTGGTGGTGACGTTTCAAACGCGTGGAAAGCATTGAAGAGTTGTAGTAGGCTACACAAAGTGCTCTCACACAAAGTCTAACCGTATCAAACTTCTACATGCTAAATTGTAGCATTCTTTACACGAAAAGTTATATAAAAAATTCACAGACAACATATGTTCACATTCATGGCACAATTCAAACGGGACCAGAAAATAATTATTTTCTCCCATTCACTTGCATTGACGATTTTTCAACCTAGAGGTCCAGTGGGGTTAGCGGAAGGGGCGGGACCAAATACACTTCCAGTCCAGTACTGCATTTATCTTCTTTATTTGTCTCAGTTCTGATGCTCCAATTGCAATCACCAGTTAGAATGTCCTTACATGATCCTGACACGGTAAATTGTTTGCTCATTCATTACACCTGTCTCTTGCTCTCTGGTTACCTATATACCCATACTCCACCCAGTGTTCTCCAGTGAAACTACAACAAACATTTAAATAGAGCATAATGGCTCTTACACAGATGTTATTACTTTTATAGAAGAATAAGCCAAACTTCCATGATCACACACAGCACAAAGCTGTAACAATTACTGTTGTTAGCTCAGCGATGGAGGACGATCTTCAGCAGTTTCTACGGTCACGAGATGTTCCAGAAGAGGACATCATCAACATGAAAAGGTACACGGTGAGTAAAGGTTCATGGAAGGTCTGTGGGTCTATTAGCTTATATGTAAATGATTGCTATTTTTAATGATGCAACCAAAGGTGTTGACATGTATCTTGAGTGTATATGAGTAAGTTTGCACTCGCAAAAATAAGAGGGATCATTACAATTGCAATGATTTATGTATGGCTGTCCTGATAAAGCTGTTTTCTGTAACATAACATACTTGCTATTCCACAACAACTTAAATGAGACAAAAAAGCATGTTCAAAAAATGTGCATTCCTCTGGTTATGATGGTTGAACTTCCTATATGATCAGTGGATGTATTTTTTGTGAGTTCATGAGGGTAGGAGAGTGCTTTTAGTGACAGTCCTAAAGGTCAACGTAAAAGCTTTAAATTTGATGCAAGCAGCTACAGGTAGCCAGTGGACAGGTACAGGTAGGGGTGTGACACGACGTTACGTACAACTATCACAGAGCATACAAACAGTCATTGATCATCAACAAGCAACATATCAAAGTAACCAAGATGATGTGAACTTATGAACCCTTTCATTGGTATAATTCAGTTTTTAATGATTAAAAATGCCTAATGCCTAATTAATTATTAGGCATTGTTATTATGTATGTGGAATAGATGTAAACATGTGTCATGCGAAGTAGCTTTATCAGGGCAGTACTAAATGAAATTTTATAATTTTTAGCAATTTTTGTGATTATGCTAAATTATTTTTTATTATTTTTATTATTTCTTATTTTTTTAAATGCTAAATATGTTGTAAATTCTGCAGGGGTGGCTACCAACATATTCACTCAACTGTAATTACCAGTAGCTACATGCTAGTTAGATTAACTATACCCTAAATGTTAATATTGAGCCCCATTTTTAGAACCAAGGTGGCATGTAGATAAAGAGATGTGACTTTTACTGTAAAAAAACAACAACACATTAATAAATCTAGACTGTGTTAACATATATTATGAGTTTGTGAGTGCATTTATGTTCTTTCAAGAAACAATCTATAAAATTAGATCTTCGCTCTTTCAGATTGACAAAATCTGTGCTCTCTGTCATGACTGATGAGCAAATTGCAAAGTATATTAATTCATATGGTGATGGCTGTCCTCTCCGTCTGTCAACAAACAGCGGCCTGCTCAGATAAAGAATCTCTGTTACAGAATTTGAGAGATAAAATTGAAGCAAGGAAACTGGGATCAAAGTCATCTAAAACTAGCTCAACCTGGCAAAGACTGAGCTTCTCGTCCTCCCTGCCAATCCGTCACTACAGCACGACTTCACCATCCAGCTAGATTCATCATCAATCACCCCATCAAGGTCGGTCAGAAACCTTGGAGTAACGTTTGATGACCAGCTGACCTTCACAGATCACATTTCAAAGACAGCCATGCAGGTTTGCACTGCACAACATCAGGAAGATCAGGTCTTTCTTACTGAGCATGCAACACAACTTCTCGTCCAGGCCCTGGTCATTTCTAGGCTTGACTACTGTAATGCTCTTCTGGCCGGACTTCCAGCATGTGCAACCAAACCCCTACAGTTGATCCAGAATGCTGCAGCTCGCCTTGTCTTCAACGAGCCCAAGAGGGCACACGTCACTCCACTGTTCATCTCTCTGCACTGGCTACCTCTCGCTGCTCGCATCAAGTTCAAGGCATTGACGCTTGCTTACAGATCTATCACAGGCTCAGCTCCCTCCTACTTTCACTCACTTCTACGAGTCTACATCCCTACCAGACGCCTACGATCAGTCAACGAGCGACGCCTCGTGGTTCCATCACAGAAAGCCACAAAATCACTTTCCAGAACATTCTCATTCACAGTTCCATGCTGGTGGAACGCTCTCCCCTCCCTCATCCGGAATGCAGAATCCCTGACAACATTCAAAAGACAGCTGAAAACCCATCTATTCCGTGAGCACTTAACCTCTTAAAAAAAAAAAAAAATAAAAAAAAAAAATTCCTTTCCCTTTGAAACATCACTTATCAGGCTTATGCTACTCTGAATAATGCCTGAACTTCGTATTTTGAGCACTCCTTGCGTTGTTGTTGTTGTTTTTGCCTCTTCATGATGACTCGCTTAATTTAGTCCTAATTTGTAAGTCGCTTTGGATAAAAGCGTCTGCTAAATGACTAAATGTAAATGTAAATGTAAAACTTTGAATGTTAAACCATGTGTCTTCCCTAAGCAAAAAAACTGTATTGGCAAGACACAAAAATGTATCTGCAGAAAAAACCTCAAGAAGAATTGAAATTGGATGGCGTCACTTCTGCCGTAATGGATACCAGCAAGTGAGGACCAGTAATGGTGGTGGCACATGTTATGGTTGAAAAAAAGAAAACTGTTTCACAAATCATGGAAATGGCGAAAGAACCTTTTTTTCCCAAATGGGCAGTCACCAAAAGGTCCAGAAACATACTTCACTTTTCATGTTTGTGATTTTAAAAGAAACCAAATACCCTTGGATAGCACTGTTGGATATCTGTACGAACAATCAAAACTCAAACTGTTAAGATCTTACATTTGCACTAAACAGGAGGTTTGTCTCTGACGTAGAATCTTTATCGGATGGAGAAAAAGAGGAATGTAATGAACACTCAACACTTCGATTAGACAGTGATACTGAGAGACCTGCTGAAAAACTGTTATCGCATGGATGTGACAGTGACTCTGAGGATTCAATCTCACATTTATTGGATGACGGACTTTCATCAAAAAGAGAGACCAAGAGGAAGGTTAGTAAAATCAACAAGACTTTGACTTTAAGTTATTTAAATGTATTTTGGGTTTATTTTTAACCCTTTCATGCATGAATTATGATAACCTCAGTCAGGATTTTTTTCCTATATGTTTTTATTGCTCTTAGGGCATGAAAAACAAGAATTGATTTTTATTTTATTTTTTTTGACAAATTTTTCAAAGAGATCTTCAGATGTCCACTTGAGTGGACAGCATGCGGTTATGGTTATATGAAGATATACTGTATTAAATATAAGACAATAATCAAACAGATAAAGTATGTGAATTTAACAAACTAATCAATACAATTATATCAAATCATGTGAAAACTATAAAATATATACAAAAAATATATTTGCAAAATATTGCAAAGGCTTCATACAACTTCATACAAGTTGCACTTCGCGTATCTTTGATATCGGAACATGAGGATGTGATTCCATCAGAATTTTCTACAGCCTGTCAAGGTACAACTGTGGAAACCACTCAGATGTTCCCTCCAGTGCACCAGAGTATGGAGATTTACCCTTATTAGCTGATAATTCTGATTATGTTCAAGATGGACATATTGCATATTTCTATCATAGCCCTCCTCTGAGAAAACTTAGTGATAAGTTTTTTCAATCTCATCTGAAATGATCAATGTTGGGGGTAACGCATTACAAGTAACATGCATAACGCATTCAGATTACTTTTTTGATGTTACAAGTAAAGTAATGTGTTACAAGTAACATGCATTACCTAATCAGATTACTTTTTGATCTAACAGGTAATTAACTACAAGTAATGTGCATTACCTAATCAGATTACTTTTTGATCTAACAAGTAATTAACTACAAGTAATGTGCATTACCTAATCAGATTACTTTTTGATGTAACGAGTAAAGAAACGCATTATAAGTAACATGCATTACGTAATCAGATTACTTTTTGATGTTATGAGTAAAGAAACGCATTACAATAACGCACATTACATAATCAGATTACTTTTTGATGTTATGAGTAAGGAAACGCATTACAAGTAACATGCATTATGTAATCATTACTTTTTGATGTTATGAGTAAAGAAACGCATTACAAGTAACATGCATTACGTAATCAGATTACTTTTGATTTTATGAGTAAAAAACGCATTACAATAACGTGCATTATGAAATCAGATTACTTTTTGATCTATCAAGTAAAGTAATGCATTACAAGTGTCATACATTATGTAATCACATGACTTTTTTGATGTCAGTGAAAATTACATTCTAATAATACAAATACATTTATTTACAGCAAAACAAGTAATAAAAACTCAGTGAGTGTTTTAGCGCAATTTTCTCACCTCACGGGATCACAACACTAAGAGATAGTAAATCTTTTCCTGGATTTTTTTTGTGCGTTCCCGAGATTAGACCTTCCTTAACATAATGCCGAAAACCCGAAGTCTCTAGGTGGTCTGGTTGAGGAGGAGATAGACGTGCAAGATTGGTGCGCACAGACGCACAGAACAGAAATCATGAGTTAACAAGCGCAATTTGTCCGGTGGAAAATTGCGCTAAAAAGTCACTGCAGATTAAGTTTTTAAGTTTTAAGTTTCAAAAACAATATTCACATTATAATTATGAATTGTAGCTGAAATATAGCAATTGATGCATGACGTCCACTACAGTGGACATGTGATTAATCAGAGTTTTCTCTCAATCTAAAATCAAAACTTGGAAAATTTTACTGTGATATGATTCATTAGATATTGCTTGATGCTGCAATATTTCTTTTTTACCTACAAGAATCTTCTAGGATAGAAGGAATGGGTGGATATTCCGGAGCAACTTGGCATGTCTGACTGACCCTTGGCCATCTTGGTTTGGAGGGGGAAAAAATCGAAACACAACGGCTTGCCACTTGGTTGCAATTTATTGGATGATGCACCAGGGTCCAATGAAGAGGCTGATGTGCAACTTTGCCATAAAAAAACGTGCAAATTCAAGAAATGCTTTTTTAATAGCTGTCCACTGTAGTGACAGCTGTAGTGACTGTTCACTATGCGTGAAAGGGTTAAATACAGTGACAGAATTGTTGTAAATGTGTTTAATTTAGCTGAGTGGCTATTAATATCATTAATTTAGCTTGAATGGCTGAGTTAATCATTGAATGTTATATTGCATGTTCACCAGAGAACTAGAGGAATGGAGGATGTTCCACAGAGTGGTATGACTTTAGAGACCATAGGAGTAGAGACACCCAGCACTTCACACAGCTTCCTTTCATCACCAAATGTCCAAAGACTCACAAGCACCTTAAGTAAGGAGGAGACTGATGAATTGTAGAATCAAAGTGTGCAGCAACCAAAGAGTCCACAGCATTCACATGATATACAATGAGTCTATGAATTCGTTGACTTGACCGATCAGATTCCTCCACAACACAACAAGATATTTGAAACCTTTGGAGATGATGATGAGGAAGACACAGTTGAGTGGAATGAAGGTGATGAACTTGGACAAACAAATGAAGACCAAGCAATTGTGATGACATGGAATCTGAACGAGAACATCATACTGTAAGTGTGTTCCTAATGCACCAAATGTCTCAGTATAGATGTGAAAAAAGGAAATATTGGACTAAAAGAATTAAAAGGTATTTATAAAATAACCTTAAAACTATAATGTATATTATAATAGAAAATAAATCCAGGGGGCTTTTAATGTCATGTGGAAGCCCTTTACATAGCCTAATAGATAATCAGTCCTAATATTCCTGCACTGTCAATTCAAAATACACATATTTGCATATTTTTGTAAGATTCAACTTTTGTTTGTTTAGATTTTTTTTTTAAACGATTACACAATAAGGAACAAAGAATCTACAAAGACTCTATAGATCATATACACAATATATAAGAACAAACGGTAACACTTTACAATAAGGTTCATTAGTTAACTACCTTAGTTAAACATGAACTAAGAATGAACTTCAGTATTTATTAATCTTAGTTGATATTAATTTCAACATTTACTAATACGTTATTAAATCAAGGTTGTATTTGTTAACATTAGTTAATGCACTATGAACTAACATGAACAAACAATGAACAGCTGGATTTTTATTAACTAACATTAACAAAGATTAATAAATACTGTAACATGTATTGCTCATTGTTAGTTCATGATAGTAAATACATTAACTAATATTAACTAATGAACCTTATTGTAAAGTGTTACTGAACAAACCATAGGCATGTTTTATACAGGAACAGTTTTAAATGAAAATGATGTTGTCATTCTATGCAATTACGAAGAATGGGGACTTGACTGTGTCAGGAAAATATATCTTAAGTCATTACTCAATTGACAACTCCAGTGTCCCGTTATTAACAGAAAGTACATGAAAATATTTTATTATATACAGTACTGTGCAAAAGTCTTAGGCATGTTAGTATTTTCAGTAAAACAATGATTTTAAGCCAGTTATTTATATATTTTGCTGTAGTGTGTCAGTATTGCATGTGTTTTGTATGACCAGGAGTCTGAAAACAGCCGGTATGATCTGATCTCACCATCATCGATCAGGTTTCTTCAAGTGTCTTGGAGACGTTTCCACCGTTTTCTGGATTTAGTCTGTCTCAGTTTTTTCTGTTTCTTCATGTAATCCCAGACAGACTCGGTGATGGTGAGATCAGATCATACCGGATGCTGTCAGACTCCTTGTACAAAAACCTCACTGGATTATTACAATTAATGTAAAAAGGAATGTTTGGAAATGATATAAATAACTGGCTTAAAGCACTTTTTTGTGTAAACAATATACAAAATATATAATATATAACAATATATTGTTTATATATAGTTAATATAGGTAATAATATATAGTTTTGGAACGCAAAAGTTTTGCGAGGGAAGAAATAAAATAAAATAAATTCTTCCACCACCATGTCCCTTTAGGGGCTCTGTACAAGCCTGCAGCACGAGATCAGTCGCCTCACACAACAAAACATGGTGTGCACACACTCACACTGACACATACATATGTACTGACAACAATTAATGATCATACAAATATTCTTCTGTATTAAAATGATTTCTGTCAATTATAGGAAATGTTGGAGCAGACGGGAAAACAGGACAAAATGTAAAAAAAAAATTTCGAGCAGTCCTCTCCAGGGAACGTGGTCGGCGAGAGCGATTTCCAGGGCATGCTGGAGTACAGGAGAGAAGACGAGAACAAACTGTTCAAGATACTCATCACAGGTGATATGAACATCATAAACATGTAGAATATCACTAAAAAACACAAACGTGGTTAGATTTTTTTTACTTTGCTTCATCAATGCAAAGGTAAAAGGAAAGAAGAACTCTTCCTTTGACTCTATAGTTTGTATTCCATTGGACAGAGAAACTTTCAGTCTTTTGACATGCTTTTTAAACTTTCATGCTGTTTATCTACCAGAGCTCAAACTCCGAGGTGTGGCGGTGAATCTGATCCCAGGCCTGCCTGCTTATATTCTCTTCATGTGTCTGCGACACGCCGACTACGCCAACGATGACCAGCGGGTCTCCACCCTCATGAACTCCTCCATCAACGCCATCAAGAGCGTACTGAAGGTGAGACTCTCACTGACAGAAAATGCAGGAATATCCATGGAGATGACCGTGAAACATCTTTACATGAAAAACATTGTCCAGATTATTTCAACAAATATCTGATAATTAATACTGTGACCCTTTTTAATAATTAACTGACTGTTTTTACAGAAACGGGGAGATTTTGAGACCTTTTCTTTCTGGTTGGCAAACACCTGTCGCTTCTTACATTGTCTGAAGCAGTACAGCGGAGAAGAGGTAGGCATGATGTCTGTCTTTCATATCCGAGTGTGCTGTCTACCTAGAAAGCATTTTAGCCATCATCACACACCTGGCATGAAGATTGTTTCAAAATGTCAGCAGCAGTTTTTTAGGTATAACCCCAGCTAACAAAAATATCCTATATTCTATGAACATTTTACTAACTTTCCCATTAAGTTATGAAAAAGTTATTTCTGAATGATCCCTCTTTGTTAACGTTAAGGGAACATTCCATTTTATAATTTTGCAGACATTATGGGAATATTACTTTTGAATGTTCTGAAATAGTAATTAGTAACATTAAAAAAACTAAATCCTTTCAGAAAACGATGTATAATGTTTACATATTTAGAACATTATTATTAAATACCAGATACCTTTAAACAAATGTTTTGTTCATGTTACTGAAAAAAATGTTTGTTTGTATTTGAGAGAACCTTGCCAGAATGTTAGCTGGGACTATAGTTCTGTCTGTATTTTGATAAGTCTAATATTTGTGTGTATTTTTGTGCTTTATTAGAGTGAGTTGTTAGCGTAGCAACATGCTAACATCAGACTATTGGAATTGACTATACCTGTCACTTTTTGTGTGGCACAGTGTTGTTTCTTGTACAGTTTTACTTTTTACAGTTTTTCACTTTTAGGATATAGCATCTAATGCAAACAATATAGCTAAAAGTTGTGTAAAACATTTAGCTTTCTGTTGAAGCTAGCTGCAAATATTAGGAGTAAAGGGTTGGAACCGTGCCTTTCACATACATGTGAAGGTTTTCTCTTTATTATCTATAATACATTTAATTATTCACTGCTATATGAATGCTGACCTAATATTTAATTTCTTCCTGACATGTTTTAGGGCTACACAAAGCACAACACTCCTCGTCAAAACGAACACTGTCTGTCAAACTTTGACCTGTCTGAGTACTGCCAGGTTCTGAGCGATCTAGCCATCCAGATCTACCAGCAGCTCATCAGGGTCATAGACAACATTATTCACCCCATGATTGGTAACTCTGCATGCTCTGGTTATACAGATCTCAATATTTATTATACGTTCTCTTCTTGATCATTCCCTCTTTTCCTCATCCCAGCGCCAGCCATGTTGGAGCAGGAGACCATTCAGGGAGTGATGGGTGTGAAGCCCACAGGAATGAGGAAGCGCACGTCCAGTTTCCCCGAGGACAGCGGTCACTCGCTGGAGTCTATTTTGAAACAGCTGGATGTTTTCTATTACACGCTGCTCCAGCACGGCAACGACACCGAGCTGGTCCGACAGGTCATCAAACAGCAGTTCTACCTCATCTGCTGCGTCACACTGAACAACTTACTGCTCCGCAAGGACATGTGCTCCTGGAGTAAAGGCCTGCAGATCAGGTACTGATGGGTGATGAGGAGACGATTCCTCAACTCTTAAAGGGTACATAACATGCACAGTTTCACCTAATCTCATGTTAATCTTGAGTACCTATAGAGTAGTATTGCATCCTTAATATCTCAAAAAAGTGTTTAGTTTTATTATATTTAGAAAAGAAAAATACAGCTTTCCGATTCTCTCCGGAAAAAGCCGAAGTCCTGGAGGCGGAGCTATAGAGTCAAGCGGTAGTTCTTGATTTCCAGCAAAAGACAGAAATCTGATCCAGTTGTACTTACATGAATGGGGTCTTTTATCACTGGGACCGCTCCACGTTTTAATAGCAAACGATTTGCAAATCCAGCGTCGACCTGAGCCTTGTTAATAAAACATTCGTCACTGAAACGACCAGAACACACAACCGCACTTGGTACACTCCGTTGCTGCCCCGGAAAAACAAACTGCATCCACTGTTCCTGTAACACTGGGTTCTTTAGAAAACTGAACACGGTAAGCTTTCCCTCACATCCAAATACACACTTTTTTGGAGACATTCTTGAACAAATCCTATGCAGCGCTGCCGATGATTTCCTGTTGAAGCGCGTTGATGTGCGCGGTCTCGCTCTCCTCTAGTCGACGTGTGCGCGGGCGAGCTTTTCCGAGAGAAATGCTCATATAAGGAGTTCCACTCTTATCTACGTCATTAGATCCACGATCGAAAAAAACCCAGCCGAAACTTGTACCAACCCGGAAGTAAGATTTTCAGCATAGAAATTCTCCGTTATTCGTCCAAAATATTTTTTTTAAACTTTGCCCATGTTTAGCATGAGAATCTATCTCTTTAACACTGTAAACAACTCTGAATACATGAAACACCATTGTACCCCCCTTTAATAACAAAACCAGTAAAAAAAACTGCCAACAAGAATAAGCACAATAAGAGTTCATTATTAGATGTATTTTGACTAGATGTTATTTTCAGATCTTGTCCAAGAAGCTTTTTTACTCTATTACAAGAGATGACTGTTCGCTTATCGCCCTCACCCGACCGTTTAGATGAATTCATTAAAGAATGCATTACCTTCTCTCTCGTTTATTTTACTCTGAAATAATATTCAAAAGGCTTTTTCTTTTGACTTTTCCCTCTTTAAAATTTGGTAGTACTGGCAACAACTATGAAACGATGGTGATTTTCATAATATCAAGATAATGATGCGTCTCTACGCTGGCTAGTGTTTTGTTTTCATGATATAAAGGTAGTTTCAGGGTTTGTGTCTGGAAAAAAAGAATAGCCTACATTTAGTGTGTAACAATGAGAGAAATCTTGTATTTTTATATTGTCGACCCTGTTGTGACTTCAAGTATATGGAGCAAATGGAGTCGATTCCGGGAGTCGATTATATTGATTCCTGCGGTTGGACTCTAACCACTAGAGGCCACTAGACTTTGTTCAGTCAAATTTGAAAGAAATTATATTAATAATTAAAAAAATCTGATTGAGATTAAATATAAAAATGAGATTAAATGATTTAAATTTAGCAAACCATTCTTATGCTAGGTTAACAAAATGAAAAGGTTTTTTTTTTTGCATAATTTTTTTAAATGATTATGCTAAAATTCTGGAATATCATTTTTGTAGTTTTTCTATTAATTTTGCATTTGATCATAATAATTTTATTGTCTACTGTAATTTTATTGTACAACAAATATTTTATATAAAATTTAAAAAAATTCTCTGGTTTATTTATATATTTATTTAATATTTCAAACCTTTTTTATGTATTATTTCCCCTCTTCACATCAGGTATAATGTGTGTCAGCTGGAGGAGTGGTTGCTGGATAAAGATCTTCAGGGCAGTGGAGCTCGTGAGTCTCTGGAGCCTCTGATTCAGGCGGCTCAGCTTCTGCAGATCAAGAAGAAGAGCCAGGACGACGCAGACGCCATCTGCACCATGTGCACGGCTCTCACCACCCAACAGGTGTGTGTGTGTGTGTGTGTGTGTGTGTGTGTGTGTGTGTGTGTGTGTAATGAATAGAGCCTTCCAAATGAAACCGTGAGTTGAGTTCTGATGTGCTGTGTCTGTGTCTCTCTGGGACAGATTGTGAAAATCCTCAGCTTGTACACACCAGTGAATGAGTTTGAGGAGAGAGTGTCTATATCATTCATAAAGTCTGTACAGGTGAGTCATTTCTTCAATGTTTTTAAATGTATTTTAAAGCAGATATTGTCTGATATTTTTCATGGTTAAACACTTCTCCCTCCACTCCACAGAATTTATTAAAGGATCGTAAGGAGTCTTCTCAGTTACTGATGGACGCTAAGATCATTTTCTCAGTCACTTTCCCCTTCAACCCTTCATCTGTGGCCCTCGAGACCATCCAGCTCCCCAGCAGCCTCAATCTGAGCTTCCTGACGCGAGTGTAAAACACACCAGTGATGTCATCACGGATCCTACGGGACAGATACTGGAGAATCAATTTTGAAATAAAGCCTTGAATTGTATTTATTTAGTCACGTTTTCTGGGATGATTGTTTACACTTCTTGTATCACTGTAAAGGATTTCACTTAAGAGATGAATTTTAAACACATTTCACTGTATTTTCAAGTTTTGGGTTTTGGGGCTAAAGTGGGTTTGTAATGTTAAGGACTTCAGTTGTTCTATATCTCAAATGTGTCTGCTACCTTTACAGTGTTTGAATTATATATTGCTGTAAAGCATATTAATAAGGCTTCTTTTATGGTTGAAAATGGATAGGAACCTTTTCTCTTGATCTTTTGGACTATCTTAAATATTTTATGTGCAGTAGTTTGTTGTAAAAACAGTTAATCAGTATTGTCATTTGAAATATATTGAATATTATAAAAAGAGCTTTCATATATTATTATACAGTGTACAGTATTGATTTGCCATTTTATGAATGTTGCATACTGACCCAAGTTTTGGTGAGTTTGAAGTCTTGGCACTGTAGTGATAGACAAATCAGACACAATTGTTTTTTATATTTAACCATAGAATGAATTATAAGCATACTTTCTTTTAAAAAAAGGATTTATTTCATTAATTCATAGGAAAACCAGCTATGAATATCTCCAGGACATTGTGTGTATGATTATTACAGTCTTCTATAGTGTCTTTTGTATGGTATACCATTTTATACATGCTTTATGATAGAACCACCAGTTAATAATGTAACCTCAAATATACAATTTTTGGAGTCTACTAATTTGTATTTTGAGTATATTATGTGTTAATACCTATTTAACATAGTATTACAAGAATCTTAAATAGTTTCGGCATCAACACCCAACAATTACACGCAGAATACCATCTAGTAATTACTGTAACGATTCTGAACTGTAAAAAGCCTTCACATGCTTGTAGAACTAGTAATTACAATGTGTAAACTCATAATTTTCTGAGCGCTACGACTTGTACCACCTGACCACTGCAGATTTAAGGTGTATTCGACTTGAAGCAGCGCTGTGCAGAGCGATCGGTGTGTGACATCAAAGTACAGCGAGAGCGATTCGATTTCAAAAACATACAGAGCTTTATTTATGGTAATTACGACATGGCGTGAACGCAGCATCACCAACATGATTCATTCTCCCAACAGTCAGCACAAAAATATGATGCCATGTAAGTTTTCAAATTTTTATCCAATTCTGAGACAGTGAAGCATGCATCCTTCACAAGTAACGTAATCACAGAATGCATTATGAAACAATGATTTTAAACAGATTCGTCTGAATCCAAATGCTATATCACTCAATATTTGTGTTCAATGTATATTTGTGCTTTATTAGGAGTAAATAATTTATCAACATGCCAACATCAGACTCTATTGGAAGTAACTGTAAGAATTAGCCAAGTCACTTATGCAGATCTCTTGAGGAGCAATTCTAGATGTTTAAGATGTTGCATTAGAAGCTCCTAATGACATACAATGCATAAACAGCTGCTTTCTATAAAAAAAAATGCGAAAAAACAACAACAACAAAAAAACAAAATTTAGACTGCACTATTTCTCTTATGTTGATTCTATAAATTTAAATGTATAGATAAAATGAATATACATCACTTAAAGGCTTCATCAACTGCATTGTTTTATTGTTTCATAATGTTCCCTGGGCTGCACTTATAATGTTAGTATGATTTTCACTTCAAAAATTGTCATAATATAGAAATGAAAGGCATTTTTCCTAGCCTAATTTTAGCCTCTGATTTGTTTTGTTTGAAGGACCGTGTCTGTGTGAGGCTTTAATGTAAACGCCCACTGCTGTGATCGGGCCAGATCAGTGTGATTTTTAGTCCAGTGAGTGACCCTGTGCTCTTCTCTCTTCCTCATCTCACTAACGCCAGTGGGTTTATAAGTTTATCTTCTTCTGCAGAGGCGGTCTTTCACTACATTATTACTGTAGTATTATATCACTACAGGATTTTCTTATAATATGATGACCTCTTATATGTCAAAACCTCAGTTCATAACCCCTTTAAGGTTAAAACAACTGCACATTCCTTATAGTTTAATTAATATTTATAGTTAAATATTATGATGCCAATGTCATAAATGTCCACATTATAAAGACACAATTTATCTTTCAATAATTCAATCGTATTCATGTCTCCTTAGTATCTTCTTCATGCTTATCATGCTGCTTTAATCTTCTTGGGAAAAGTGTTGAGATCTTGGGCAAAGCAAGTGTTCGTCTGGTTCCTGAATGTTCCACAGACTCCGGGATGGATCTCAAAGACCCGAATCCTGAACTGTGAGATGAGACTTTAGAGCGTGATGAGCTAAAAACTGAATCACTGTCTGCTCCTGATCGTGATCTGAATGAACTGTTAGCAGAACTGTAACCAGAACTTCCCACAGACCATGTGTCCGATCGCTCATCTCCACTCACTGGGGAAATACAGTGAAATCAGTAAAAGGTTAAAACTGTTACAGAACAAAATTCTGACATTTAACACTTTCAATGTTCCTAAAAATAATATAGCCTATTGGTAATCATTATCAGGTGCTCTTTAAAATATTATAACAATTCTTCATTAATCAGATGGGATTTCAAAGTTTTGTTGCTGTTTTATCAATGAAATATCTTTATTACAAGACTGATCACCATAAATTGCATATATTAAATTTTTTCTTGTTTATTTCATATCAATAAATGCAAACCTTTTACAAAACATTTTTACAAGTAAATTTAAAAACAGCAACAACAAGAACACGATAAGGGAAAACTGCTGCAAATTTATCCATCACAATATTCACAAAACATTCAGAAAAAGGTAAAGGGTCCAAATAGGGAAAACATGTGGTAACAAATGTAGGATAATGTAGGCTAAATATAAATATTTTCTCAACAAAACAGATCTCTTGCTGTAATGATTAAATAAATAAAAAGTCACAGGAGACGAAAGTGAAAATAAATAAATAAATAAATAAACAAAAGATACTCACTATTTGGTGGTGTAAATTCCATGCTGTTATATCGTTTTATGGCTCCTGACTCGTAACTTGTGTGAGAAGAATCTCTGGATCGTGATGAACTGAAAACTGAGTCTGCTCCTGATCGTGATCTGAATGAACTATAACCAGAACTTCCCACAGACCTTGAATCAGATCCTTCAGCTCCACTCACTATAATAATGAAAGCAGAGAGCAGATCAGTAATGCATTTGACAGACACTGGTTTCCTAATGAAGATAAACAGGGTTGAACCTGGTCAGTATCAGGGTGGGAAATGAAAGAAAATAAAGATTGTTTCCGTTAAAGGTGTTATTAAATGTTAGCGTTGGTCCTGAACACTATAAACTATTGAAACCTGCATCTAAAGAGCTGTAGAACAATGAGGAGGAAAAATGAGACTGTGTATTGATAATATTGACACAATTTTATGATTTCACTCACTAGTCTGTAATCTGATGTCTTCTTTCCATTTGTCCAATCGTTCTGCTTCCTTTCTACCATCTATTTCAAAATGGCGGCCGTTGTTTTGTGCCACTGTCTCCTCAATCTTCTCCAGCAGCTCCTTGATCTGAGTGTCGTCTCTCCTGTTGAGATTGTTGAGAACATGAAACCTGTTCCCACATTTGTCCAGCAGCCGCTGGAGATCCTGTCCTTCACTCTCAATGTGCTGCTCTATAGATGTGTCTGACAGATAATCTCCATAAGTGAACAGCACTATAGTGTGACTCCAGACTCTCTCACTGAGAAGATCCAGATGATCCTGCAATGCTTTTCTCTCAGTCTCTTTAAATCTAGTGTCCACACGTATGATCAGTAGTACAGCGTGTGGTCCTGGAGGACACAGAGACACACTGAGCACAATCTCCTGTTTCAGTATCTCAGGACTCTTCTCTATAGTGTGATTCCACCACCATCCTGGAGCTTCAATGACAGTGATGTGTCTGTCTGCTACTTCTCCATGTCTCCTCACACACTGAGCAGATCTCTTCAAGTCAAACTCCTCTCTGCCCAGGATGGTGTTTCCTGATGAACTCTTACCAGCATTTCTATATCCCATCAACACAATCCTCAGCTCTGAGAGATGTTGAGCGTCACCTGAAACAAATAGAGAACAAAACACACTTCTTAAGATGGGTGACATCTTAAATATTTTTGAGTAATCTCTATCTGTGTGAAAAAAGGGGTTACTGAAATAAAGTTTACTGGATCTGTATGAGTGTCAATCTACACATCATTGATTAAAAATGGCATAAGTGTATCTCACATTAATATATCTCTTAAATCAGAGTTGAACAAAAGTTATTGATGGACAATAATTATGAATTATGGAGAAAATAAAAAGTCTCAGAACACACAGAGTAAGCAAGACAAATTACAAATAGCTTCAGAATAATGTTTTCAGAAAGTATATTCTTTAAAAATAATTAAACTGGCCTCAAAACCCGTGAATAAATCTCTCTCTTGTGTGTTCACACCTGGGAAAGTGTTATCAATGCACTGGTGGATATTAGCACCAGCAAATACATGACTGTATTATATTTACATTCATTTACCAGATTGAAAGAAAACAAAAAAAAAAACTATTTGTGACTGATTATATTTATAAAATACTTCATGAAAAAAAACCTAGGTCTAAATTAGCAAAAACAGATCCAAAATCTTTTCTGTATTGACCAATATTAAAGCAGTAAAAGTGTCTCGCAAAAACTGTAAACATGTTGACATTTTCTTTCATTAAAATAACTTCTATCAAAAGTGCAAATCTTACCAATGTCCATTTTACATTACATATTTTTGCCAAATGAAATATAGTTCCCCCAGCAGTCTAGCAGTTTTTACGGTAACACTTTACTTGAAGGGGTGTGCATAAGACTGACATGACACCTTCATAATCATGACATGGCAGATGTCATAAATATGAAGGAGGTTTTATGCATGTTTATGACAACTGTCATTAAGTGTCATTCGCTCAATTATGACATTTTTAATGCAAATATGACATTGTTTGAGATGTCTTTGTTATGACAACTTGACAAACCAATACATCAAAAACCTGTCAGTGTCTTTGTCATGACAACTTGACATTACCAAGACAACATAAATTGTCATAAATATTACTGTGGCGAGCAGGACGTGGCCGAGGGCCGTGAGAGGGCGGCACGAGGCCGGTGGCGTGATTGCTGATGAGCGACACCTGCGCGACGCACCGGTCTCGTATCTCTCACGGAGGAGCGGAAGCATAAAGGGGGAGCGACGACAGTGAAGAGACGAGAGAGGAACAGGCCTGGACTTATGTTGTGTTTTGTTTTATTTTATTGTGACAGCAGTCGTCCGTGAGGGGCTGCTGTCTTTTACTTTCGTTTTGTATTTGTGTTATTTTTATTATTAAATGTTTAAATGTCCGCCGGTTCCCGCCTCCTTCTTCCCATAACATCTGAACCTCGTTACAATGTCATAAACATGACATAGCAGATTAATTATCAAACTTAAGAAACCACTTAGCTTTATGGGTTAACATTTAATTAAATTGTCAGGTGGTTGGTTTTCATTGGCTGTCATGAGGCCATTATAACTGTGTCATGAATGTTTTTCTTGACCTCAACTACAGTGGTACAAATTTAATTTGTCATTAAAATGTTATAATGGCTTCATGACAGCCAATGTCAAAACCAACCACATGACAGTTTAATGAAATGTTAACCCATAAAGCTAAGTGGTTTCTTAAGTTTGATAATTAATCTGCTATGACATATTTATGACAGGTTGTGTTGTCTTAGCAATGTCAAGTTGCCATAACAAAGACATCTCACACAATGTCATATTTGCATTAAAAATGTCATAATTGAGCAAATGACACTTAATGACAGTTGTCATAAACATGCATAAAACCTCCTTCATATTTATGACATCTGCCATGTCATGATTATGAAGGTGTCATGTCAGTCTTATGCACACCCCTTCAAGTAAAGTGTTACCGTTTTTACTTGTAATGTACTTTTAAAGTGTGTTTGACGGGATTCACTTCCTGGAGTGTTGGATTACATATTTTATTAAATGTTTAATTTAGTTTCCAATATAGACTGAGAAAGTTTAGCAGCGGTTATGATGAGTATATCAAGAGATTCCTTCCAGTGTTGTTCTCTAAATGAGTCAATTCCTGAGACTCTCACCCTCACCCTTTGTCCTTATGCATTTCCTGCCCAGTAAGCTCAATGTACAGCTGTGCTTTTGTCTCTGTGATCATGTGAAGATATGGGTGATACCGTCAGGCTGATTGGATCATTTGAATAATAGTGTTATGCTGATTAGTTCTGTCTCTCTTGAGCAAGCCGGATAACCTGCCAAACTGGTTTTGACTTGATTGATCATATCATGCCTATGCTTTGTCTTGATTTGTCTCCACCTTCAAAAGTCCCTCCTCCTAAAATGCCTATAAGACACCATGTAAATTTATATACTTTAGATCATGTTGGAAGTACTGCAGCCACGTACAGCGGAGTTCTCAATAAAGAATAACTTCCGTTGAACGTGATCCCAACTGTCTCCTGGTCTCTGCTTCGATGAAAGAAAACTTTACAACAGATGGTGCCGTGACCCGGATGGAGAAAAAAGGAAACTCAAAGAACTTCAAGCTCAAAGAACTGAATCTTGAAACTTCAAGCTCAACAAAAGATCTTACAAAGATTGCCAGACTGAATCGTTCCAGCTTCCTCCAGTTTGAAAACTTCAAGCTCCAAAAAGATCTCAATGCCTGACTGAGTTCCAGACTGAATCTTGAAACTTCAAGCTCAAAGATCTCAACAAAGCTGACTGAGTTCCAGACTATTTTTTTTTGTACAACCAACGATTCTGTGAGTTTCACTCCATTCAAAGAACCAATGCAGACCAGTACAAATTTGTTTTTCCTCTGCGCCGTTCAGAGAAGTAGTTAACAAATAGCTGTAGAGTTTGGTTAACTAAAGATAAGCCTCTAAAAAAGTTTTTCTTTTAGAGATTAAATTTATCCTCTGTTGTTGGCAGGGAAGATTAACAGTTACATGTTAATATTGTGTGTATGCTCTTGCTAGAGAAGACCTATCTGTAAGCTAGAGAAAGTTAGCATTAAGTGCTAATAGTTGGTATCCTTTGCTTTAGGCAGAGAATTAGCTTTACGTGCTAGTTATTTCTGTTGATCCTCTGTTCTTGTCGGCAGGGAAGTTAAGTGTGAAGTGTTGGTAATTTGGAAAGTTAACAATAGTTAAGCTGTGTTAACAAGTGTACCCTCTATTGTAGACAGTAGAGAGAAGTTTTAATGTTTTTGATTGTGTGGTAACAAAGAAATTCACAAAATGGTTATAAGGAATGCTAGACTGATTCCAACAAATGAGAAAACTGGATTAGCTACCCCTTTATGGACAGACAATGAGTTTAAGTCTTTGTTATCAGAGCACATGGACACAATAATGACTGAGCAAGCCAGATTGAATTTAACAAGGAAATTTGACATTGATGCAGACAAAGTATGGTCAATTGAAGATTGCAAGAAAGTGTTGGGTGCATGTATCAGGAAGAAAAATGTGAAAGGCATTATCTGTTGTCACAGAGAATTTAGCTTACCATTGCACAAGAACAAGCTCAGTGTATTGCTAAGTTAAACGATCAGAACAAACAATTGCAGACTCACATGTCCTGTCTCAAGACAAAGGTGGGCCATAACAAAGCCTCAACCAAATGTGACTCAGAAAACCAACAGTCAGATGAAAGCTATCCTGATTTACAGTCTTTTGATAGAATAGAGGACAATGTCAATGCAGATGTAAATGCAGTTGAAGTGTGCGTAGCTAGACAAAAGCCTCAGGGAAAAGGTGTTGATACAGTTTCATTTGCAACCCCCATATTGCAGCCACAAGCAGTCAAAACATCTTTATGTCCTAAAGATATTGAGAGAATTGCTGAAAGTTTGCCATCAGTGCAAATAAATTTTTCTGAGTTTAGGAGAGCATTGTTCAGTAAAATGCATCTTTACGACATGTCGTTGCCGGAAGTTACACAGCTGATGTCACAAATTCTAACTGAATCTGAATTCAACAATATTGAGTCTGCTGTTACTTCCGAACTGCAACATGTCAGTAAAGGCGATTTGAGAGAAGGTGTTTTGAAAATCCTAAAGAATATCTTAGGACCCAAAATCGATTGGTCGAGAGTTACTAGCTGTGTACAAGAGAAAGAAGAAACTGTGAGTGAATATACTGAGAGGTTCTGTCAGTCAGCTGCAGTGAACAGTGGAATTGCAGACACTCCAGAAAAGGTGTTAGGTGATAATGGCCCTTTGGTTCGCACATGGTTTCAGGGTCTTCTGTCAGAACATAAAAATGCATTGCCTTACTTAGAATTAACATGGTCCAGTAGAACCCTGCAAAACAACTTGGACAAGTTAGCTACTTGGGAAAGAGACTCTGATGTCAAGGCAAGGGTAAAAATTGCAGCAGCATCCTTTAACTCTTCCGAGTCGCCGATCACGCCAGCGTGATCAAATCACATGACCAGTTTAAGACGTCGAAGCATAAAAACAAAGTCACGTTGAGCGCTGCTTTCCACTTCTGTCGAAAGTGCTGGCTTGAAACTCTATTTTACTTTTTGTTTTGTGTTGATAGACCAAGTAAAAACGGAGATATGATAATTTAAACTTTATATAAAAAAATATTGAAAATATTGACGCGTTCGTAAAGGAACGGAAGATGGGATGCGACAGGCGTTGCATTTATTCTCATAACTTTGTCGGTTTTTGTCATAAAACAAAACGGAGAAAAATGTGTGAATCTGCTGACTCTGCTCTTCAGGCTGCACAGTTTAGGGAGTGGAGGAGGAGCCAACTGAGCAAAGAAGTGAAATTGAAAGGCGCCCGCGGGAGTCGGGAGATTGACGGAGTAGACAGAGAGACATATATAAAGAAAGAGAGAGAGAGAGATATTATTGCTAGTTTTTGGAAAAGTTTGAATAGATTTTGAGAGTAGTTTAGGAGTAGTGTAGATAGTTTAGGTAGTTTAGGTAGTTTTTTGTGGAAGGAAAATGAAGCGAATGTCTTTGGTCTCATTGTTGACAGAAACTGTTTTGAGGAGTGGCACAGACAAAAAAAAAAATCACCTGATATTCGTTGTAAATAGTTGTATATATAGTTTGATTTTGTGTTCATTTTACCTTTTGTATAGTATATTTGCACTTTTTAGGAACCCCTCTTACTCAAGGAAGGAAACCCCTGTAATGTAGCTGTCTGTGTAATTGAACATGAAGTGTTTTGTAGAGTTTCTAAGCAAAAAAGAAAAAAAACGCCTATTGCCACACCTGCTTTTTGCTGTATATAGTTAGATTTTATCTCAATTTTACCTTTTTTATGTTGTATTTGCACAAATTGGGAACCCTCATACTCTGGGAATGCAAGGCCTTAAATATAGCTCTCTGTATAATTGTGTGCATAAACTTTTAAAAAGTGGCAAAGCTAAAAAGAGAAAAAAAAGCCTATGGCTACACTCGCTTTTTTTTTGTAAATCATATTTTTTTTGTATATAGCTTGATTATATCTGAATTTTACCTGTATATGTTGACATTTACAACTTGTGTTTACATTTTAAACCTTTTAAAATGCTTCATTGAGCATGTTTGTGTTTTTTGTAGTAAAAAAACTATAATTTTTCTATTCGGATTTTGTGTTTTTTGTGTGATTTTGGGTCCAGTATGTTGATACAGTACATAAAAGTGAAAAAATAATTGTCTGTTCGTATAGGTGATGTTGTGCTGAAAAAAACAATACCAAACATTGGTATGGTAAACATTTGTTTATGTCGCAAAATAAAAAAATTAAAAAGTACTCAAAAACGGCCAAAATAGCCCAAGACTCCGAAGAGTTAAGGTCAATTCAGAGAAACAGAAACGCAAATGTCCTAGAGAAGCCAGTTGTTCTTACTGTGGCAAGCACGGACATTTTGGAAAAGAATGTAGGAAAAACAAAAAGAACTTTAAAGAAGTTAACAAGGTTAATCAGCTTCTGCTTAGCCTGCTTGATATTCTGAAGCAGCCCCTCCCCTCCTCGTTAAACTCGTGGGGCAACTTGATACAGTGTTAACCATTTAGGCTGTGAGTGCTTAATTTCCCCAGTAACTCACAACAAAGATGAAAGACTTATTTTTGTTTAATAGAACAAAAGGAAAGTGACTGTCTCAGCCTTTGTTTGGGGGACATTAAGTAAGACTCACAGCCTTAAATGTTATACCACAGAAACATTACAATCAGACACCATCCTCTGTTATGATGCCTACTAGGACTGATGTTTCACTGGAGAATGGAAATATGCCAATTTTCTCACACACTGTACAGTGTGTACACAACACAGGGACAGAATAGGACACGGACAAGTGAGGTGCCCTGGGAAGAACTGAACGCTTCGGGGGTGAACCCAGGGTGAAGACACTACCTCATAGGCCTTTCCTGATTTAGTCCATCCACACTGGTCCATCGGTGTCAAATCAATTAAGATTAGGAAAAGAAAAAAACACTATACGATCACAATGTTTTCTGTAATATAGTTATATGTAAAAACTATATGGTCACCAGAAGTTTTAGACGTAAAACCACTATACGATCAAATGACTTATGGAAGAATGAAGTCTATGAATGAATACTGCTGGTCTGCCGTTTCTTTGTTTTCTTGTGTTACAGGTAAGTGTTGATGTCTTCGTAAGCGGAAACCTGGTGTAAAGCATCACCTCAGATTTCCATGAACAAGCCTCATGAGGGACGAGTCATCAAAGCGACTCTACGTGGGAAATGGACTCTACAGGAAACAGACTTCACAGCTATTCAGGCGCCATGGATTTTCAAGACTTCCACTCTTATGCTACATGGTTTTCTGTGTAATCATGTAGTTTATATGACATTTTACACCCTGCGTTGCAGGTGTCAACAGTTATGGTTTTGAGAAGAACTATGACACTCATGTAAATCAAGGACACAACACAGAATAAGTTATACGTGCCTGTAACTTACACAAGTTACAAGAATGAACTTGCTATGTGCCTGTAACTTACACCAGTTACAAGAATTAACTTTTAAGTGGCTAAATTTGTATTTTTGTGAGAGTTATTAGAACTCTCAAAGGGGGAAGTGTTGTATTACATATTTATTAAATGTTTAATTTAGTTTTTCCACTGCAATAGTATATAAACTGATAAAGTTTATAGACTGATTTATTGAGTCTCCAGCAAGAGTCTCCTTTTCTGCCAGACCTGTTTTCTCTATTGTGTTTTAAATTAGTCAGATCACTTGATTCTCACCTTTCGGAGCCCAGACGTTGAATCGTTAGGTTGATTGACTTTCACCTTTTGTCTTTAATGGCTCTGGGATGGCTCTTGGAATTGGAGTTCCTGGCCAGTATCAACATGTGAATAGTTATGCTGATTCAATTGGACTCAGAGTAGGGTGTGTTCCTACTTCATTTGCATGCTTTGTTCAGAGTCTCCACCTCTATGTAATCCCTCCCCCTTGGAATGTATATAACTACAATGCATACTGTATTAGAGTTAGATCATGTTGGAAGTACTGCAGCCACATACAGCGGAGTTCTCAATAAAGAATAACTTCTGTTGAACGTGATCCCAACTGTCTCCTGGTCTCTGCTTCGATGAAAGAAAACTTTACAACAGAGCTTCAGAACAGCGACAAACATGAGGCGTTTCTATATGTGTAAAGCTGATGTTTAAGGTTATATTTAATACAAGCTGTTTGCAGTTGTTTTTTGTATTGTTTTCTATGGATTAGGTAAAGGGATTTCTGTTCTCAAAAGCAAACCCTATAAAGAACGGGATTGTTTAAGAAACAAAAGTGCTTATTTCCTTTAGTAAAAGGTTTTATGGGCCGTCACTGTGAACTGCTTTGAACACATCTATTGCGAATGCCTCGACAAATAGCGGTTAATGACAAGAAGTTTCATGTTATTATTGCTGTGACTGTTACATTTTCATGATTTACTAAATATACTCAGTGTGAATATCTGCATTATAAAGTATGTGGACTCACTCATCTGTGATCTGATGTTTTCTCTCTGTTTTTTCATTCTCTTCATTCGTTCTTTTGCTCTCTCTTCCTCTGCTCTTCTTCTCTCTTCCACCTCCTGTAAAATCTTTCTGTCTATTTCAAAATGGCGGCCGTTGTTTTGTGCCACTGTCTCCTCAATCTTCTCCAGCAGCTCCTTGATCTGAGTGTCGTCAGTCCTGTTGTGATTGTTGAGAACATGAAACCTGTTCCCACATTTGTCCAGCAGCCGCTGGAGATCCTGTCCTTCACTCTCAATGTGCTGCTCTATAGATGTGTCTGACAGAGAGTCTCCACCGGTGAACAGCACTATAGTGTGACTCCAGACTCTCTCACTGAGAAGATCCAGATGATCCTGCACTGCTTTTCTCTCAGTCTCTTTAAATCTAGTGTCCAGACGTATAATCAGTAGTACAGCGTGTGGTCCTGGAGGACACAGAGACACACTGAGCATAATCTCCTGTTTCAGTAACTCAGGACTCGTCTCTACAGTGTCATTAATGAACCATCCTGGAGCTTCAATGACAGTGATGTGTCTGTCTGCTACTTCTCCATGTCTCCTCACACACTGAGCAGATCTCTTCAAGTCAAACTCCTCTCTACCCAGGATGGTGTTTCCTGATGAACTCTTACCAGCATTTCTATATCCCATCAACACAATCCTCAGCTCTGAGAGATGTTGAGCGCCACCTGCAACATATAGAGAACAAAACACACTTCTTAAGATGGTTGACATCTTAAATATTTTTGAGTAATCTCTATCTGTGTGAAAAAGGGGTTACTGAAATAAAGTTTACTGGATCTGTATGAGTGTCAATCTACACATCATTGATTAAAAATGGCATAAGTGTATCTCACATGAATATATCTCTTAAATCAGAGTTGAACAAAAGTTATTGATGGACAATAATTATGAATTATGGAGAAAATAAAATTGCTTAATTTCAATGATCTGTACACAAAACATAAGAGGACTCAGAACACACAGAGTAAGCAAGACAAAAAATAGCTTCAGAATAATGTTTTCAGAAAGTATATTCTTTAAAAATAATTAAACTGGCCTCTAAACCCGTGAATAAATCTCTGTCTTGTATGTGTTCACACCTGGGAAAGTGTTATCAATGCACTGGTGGATATTAGTACCAGCAAATACATGACTGTATTACATTTACATTCATTTACTAGATTGAAAGAACACATCAAAAGGTATTGTGGAGGATCTTTCCGAATTTTAGAAAAGAACCGCCCTCCATTTGCACATGCACAACACTCTACCAGCTCCCGAGAGGGAACGCCTATTAAACGAGCCCAGTTCTCCTCGTGCACTCTCTGTTTACAATTTGCTGTCGGCATCTCTCATACATGCTTACTTTCCAAAAGAAGATTTGCACTTTTTCCACTATGCCATGAGGGAGGAGGGGCGGGGACGCGATGATAAGACGATCGCTCGGATGGATCTCATCTCACCCATATTTATGTACAAAAAGTTTCCCCGCAAATAAGACTACTGGTACATTTAAAAATCTGGCCGCCGTAATAACTACTAATGATGCAAATTACAAAATAATAAACTAATCTTCCCTAGAAAGTTACAATATAGACGTAGATAACTTTTACTAGCAGTGATTTGAAATGGATTTCTCCAAACCAAACTTTACCTTAGAGTAGAAACCTCGCAACTGAGGCATTAGTGGAAAGCCCAACCTGTGTTTTGAGCACACGCCATTGTGTGAAAGAATCTCCCAAAAACACTCTGGTCTTATTTCTATCTTCTGCGGCCTTTCTTTTCTTCTCATACACCTCGTAGACTTTTCTCTTGCGACGAAAGTGCGCATGCGCAGAAAGCGAAAACTACCTAGGGACGAGCACGTACGACGGCCTTACGTAAACATCTCACCAGAATGATTGACAATTAGGAGGACCAATAGTTTTGATGATCCACCCGGAAAAAGAAAATCCTCCACTATAACTTTAATACAACCGTAATAAAGTAAGTAAGTGATAATGTACAGTCATTGTCATAACTGCCAGAGTGATCTGGACACTAATATGATGCTGAACTTATGATACTAGGTTTGTATTATTTATAAATGATGTACATGAAATAAGTGTAGATTTTAAGCATTCTTATCCAACAAACACTAACAGGTTTAACACACTGATCCAACAAAACCCAAGAGTCACTGGAGGCTGGTGTTTGTTGGAGTTTGTTTAGTCAGTGTGAACTATGCCTGAACACTAAAGTAAAGTCCCTCTCTGAATGGGGGGTTACTGAAGCTTTTAGATGCGTTTAATGTTAGAAAAAAATATATTTTCATGAGAATAAAATAGGTAGTTAAAATAATAATAAGATTGCTTATGAACTATATGATTTCATTAACAATGTTTATGAAACAAACATATTGTAACGTACGGACAGAGGCGGTCGGATCCATATGCAGCACTTTATTTCAGCATCAAACACAAGCAGACATAAACTCCGGCATACAGTTAAACAAGGGGCAATCCAGTAACTCGTAGTGAAAACAGGCTTAGGTCGAGGCAGGCAGCACAGATTCATGAACAGTCCAGAAAGCAGGCAAGGGTCAAAAGTCCAGAGAAACACAGAATACTAAAACAGGAAACAAAGCTCAGAGATGTACGCTTACAGTGTAACAAGACTTCGCACCGGACACAGAGATCACTCAGACTTATATAAGGAACTCAATGACCCATAATCAAACACCACTGAAACATAGTTAAACATAATGAGTCCATGGTGAAACAATGCAGGGAGAGAGTGCCCTCCAGTGGCTCACATGGGCACTCCACATCACATAGCCCCCCCCCAAAGGAGCGGCTTCCAGACGCTCCTAAAAGCTCTGGGGGGAGGTCAACGGGGGCTGGGATGGAGGGCCAGGCCCGTGGAGAGGCAGGAGGCCAGGCCCATGGAGAAACCAAGGGCCTGGAAACCAGAGCAGGGTAAGAGACCATGGGGAAGCACGTGTCGTAGGCAACCAGGGTAGAACACACTTGACCGGAAACCAGGGTTGAGCACACTTGGAGAGGTACCAGGACGAAGAACACTTAGGCGGAGACAAGGACGGAGCAGACTCAGGACTGGACGTAACCAGTGGCATGGGAAGCACAGGACCAGACAGGACTAGCGACATAGGAGGCTCAAGTGAAAATAGCACAGACAAGGTCCATGTCAGCGCCACCTCCATGGCCCTCTCAGGATACCTACTGCCCCCCCCCCAAAAAAATACTTGGGGAAATCCATGGGAAGAACCTCCTGGCTGTAAACGGGTTCAAGAGAAGCCTCCCGGAGCTTGAAGGGTGCAGGCAAGGCGAGGCGCAGAGGCGGGGCCGGCAGGGCGAGGCGCAGAGGCGGGGCCGGCAGGGCGAGGCGCAGAGGCGGGGCCGGCAGGGCGAGAAGTCTAGGTACGCTCACCGGAGCCTGGCAAGCCGAGCGGGTCCTCTTCCTCTTCCTCCTGCGACGGCGCGCTGTAGGAACTGATAACTCTGGATCCAGGAGAACAGACTCGTTTAGCTTAACTGGACCGGACTCCATAGATTCAGCCGAACTTGATTCACTTGACTCACTTGACTCACTGGATTCCCTAGATTCGGGACTGAATCCATTTGACTCAGGGCTAGATTCACTTGACTCAGGACTTGACTCGGAATTCGGTTCACTTGACTTGAGATTCGGTTCACTTGACTCAGGATTCGATTCACCTGACCCAGGATTCCGTTCACCTAACTCAGGATTCGGTTCACTTGACTCAGGATTCGATTCACTTGACTCGCTTAACCCACTCAATTCACTCGACTCGACACTTGATTCTTTCGAGTCGGCTGGCACGCGCTCGAACTCCGGTTCAGCCGGTGAAACCTCCACTGTCTCTGGATTAACAAATTCAACAGGACCAGTGCGGAATACGGGCTCGAGGGGTCCGACACGATGAATGGGTTTGACAGAAACTGTATACTTGAAAGCCCCTCTAACGGTCATCAAGGGAGGATCGAACAGTTTGGCGAGATGAGGCTTTAGCGGCGTTCGGAAAGAGTGAGAGAAATCCGCCGCAAACGAACCTCCCCGGTGCAAGGACAAGAACAGTTCCTCGGGATCCTCTTCTCCTGCGGGGAGTTCAAAAGCCTCTCTGAATAGGGCGATAAACACGTCATAAGAAGGGAGCGATATCCGACCTGGTTCCCAGAACGTGCCTACCCACTCCAGAGCCTTTCCAGTGAACAGTGAACAAATGAAGGAAACGCGGTCATCATCCGAGGTGTAAAACTGGGGCTGATGATTCATATACAAGCTGCACTGCTGAAGGAATCCTTCACATGCCACAGGTGAGCCATTAAACCTTTCAGGAAATGACAGACTAGGATAATTAGATACAGCACTCACACTGGGTTGCGGTGGAACAGGTGCAGCGAGAGCTTGGGCTTGATTATTGGCTGTGCTTGAGCTCTGCGGAGACACAGATTGCATAGAGCTTGTAAGTTCCTCGAGGAGAGATGTTAGTCTCGTCAGCTGTAAATGATGAGAGGCTAGCATGGAAACTTGGGTCTTGGCCACGGTGGATAGATGCTGAAAGTCCGCTGGATCCTGTAGTGGCGAAGTCTTCTGTAACGTACGGACAGAGGCGGTCGGATCCATATGCAGCACTTTATTTCAGCATCAAACACAAGCAGACATAAACTCCGGCATACAGTTAAACAAGGGGCAATCCAGTAACTCGTAGTGAAAACAGGCTTAGGTCGAGGCAGGCAGCACAGATTCATGAACAGTCCAGAAAGCAGGCAAGGGTCAAAAGTCCAGAGAAACACAGAATACTAAAACAGGAAACAAAGCTCAGAGATGTACGCTTACAGTGTAACAAGACTTCGCACCGGACACAGAGATCACTCAGACTTATATAAGGAACTCAATGACCCATAATCAAACACCACTGAAACATAGTTAAACATAATGAGTCCATGGTGAAACAATGCAGGGAGAGAGTGCCCTCCAGTGGCTCACACGGGCACTCCACATCACACATATCCTTTCAGGCCAATGTTGTGCATATATATAACCTATGTTTCTTGTAATTTTAAGATTCACATTGTAGTTCTTTGAATGATCTCTGCCATTTGACTTGCTTTCTGTCCAACTTTGAGGTCTGTAGGACCTCCTCCACTGCTCCACCGCCAGCTCAAATCTTTTTCTTATACATTTTAAACACATTGTTGTAGCAACAATGGCATCTGCTTTTCAAATTAAGGAATCATGTGACGTCAAAACACATCGTCTGGTTAATAATTTCCCCAGAGGGACATTTGAGCCATAAAGAGGACCCTGTTTTGAAGAACCCCTTTGTAAAACCCCCCTAGTTCAGCATGGACTTCCTGTGATTTTACAGCCTCAGGACATTCCAGAAGACACACACACACACACACACACACACACACACACACACGTGGACTTTCAACCAGAAACCCACCACGAGATGCAACTGAAGCACATTTCCATATATGGACTTCACATAGTAAAATGTCATTTTACCATTCATTACAAATTTATAATAGAGGTGTGACTTGCTAGAGTAAAATCTGTAATTCTGAAGGTTCATTGAAAGAAAATCACTCAATAGTGTCTTGTAATACGACCTCGACCTGGTCATAAACCTTTATGGTCCCAAAGCTGCAGCTCATCCAGTTCCTTGGCAAACCAACATTCCAACACATTTACTTTTCATGGAACTCTTCAGAGAAAACTCTTCAAATGTTTGATACATATTCCTTTATTTCCCAGGTGCCTTCACTTGCCATAACGGAAACGATGACAATTTTATTGTGTGTTTAATCAAACTTTATGTGTGTGTAATTATGCATATAGATGTAACATCATGTTGCCCCGACCTTTATCTGTCATAATTAGTATCTGTCTGACCGTCCTGTTTTAATTCAACCCGTCACACATAGTAAATTACAGTAAGATGTATTGTTCCAGGTGTACAATCTTAAGAAGAAATATGAATTCTTTCTCTCATAAGACATATGGTGAAAGTAGGCGTTTTCTCCTTCACACAAAGAGAATTTTCCCGCTTCAGAAAAGACAATCTGATTCGCTGTCGTTCCAAGAGAAGGCGTAAACAGATGTTTGTTAAAAGGCAGAAACCCCCTCATCACACTCTCTTCCTTCTTCGCTCACCTCTCTTCTCTCTTCGATCCCGCTGACCTCCTCCTCTCCTCCCCGGCAGCGCTTCTCCAAGGATCATCTGAAGAAGGCCTTAGTCTTCTCCTCGGACCAACACATGTTCGAGTAGCTGCCTTGCCTTTGCAACTAAGCTCATCCGTGCCTTTCCCCTCAAAAAGGGAAATGATCTAATTTTCTCGGTAACTTAAATTCAAGTAAGCCTTTACATCGTCTTGCGAAACGACCCAGAAGACGAAGCCAGACGCAAACCAGCCGGACACGCGCACGCGCGCGTCCCCTTTTCCAGCATCGCACTGAAAGAGTACAACAGCTCGCAAGTACTATCTATCAACCTAAAAGTTGATTTCCTGGTCTCTCTCTCTCTTAGGTCTGCGAATTAAGTTACCATTCTTCCTCTTCTCTTTTCCCCCTTTTTTCTTTCTTTCAGTTCATTCTGATCACTTATGTTATTGTTTGGTTATATGTTGTTTGTTTATTGTTTGCATTTTTACGTACGTTTCTATTTGTAGCTCATATAATCATAGTTTTGCATTTATTAAAATTCATAAATACTTTTCACTGCCTCTGTGTTTGAAAATCCACCATTCTAAAGTCAATGAAACAAAAGATCTTAAGCTACAAGCTCGAAATATAGACTACTTGAGTAGTTTTAATTAATAAACTCAGGAAGTTGATGTCCGTGGCCAGGACATGAAACTCTTGAAGTTTGTGAATATCTCTTCTTGACTGTAATGATTTTACATTTATTTCGCTGGACGAATTAAATGTCGGTCAGACCAGTCACAGAACAAGATAATCTCGATAATTGATAAAATAAATGTACATGCGACTTATGAATTATGACCATGAGTCATAGTTATTAATATTTCCAAAATTCCCTAGGTTCTTGAGCTAATTCAAATTTACCCAGAGTCGTATTCGTTACAGTTTTGGTGGAGAATGCGGGCAGTTTCAAACTTTATTTGGTGGAACAAATTCAGTTTCAGTGAATGTGTATTATTGGTATTAATAATTGTAACGTTACACGCGCGTTTTGAATTGTGAGGTAAGTCGCTAAGGCGAACTCACTCAGCTGACGTTAGGCACAAAGCCAGCTCAGCTCTTCAAAGTAACAGTTCCAAAAAATGTCTAAGCATTTTTAATCACTGTTAAGAGCTAAAACTGCAGTTCATGACATTACATTGTGTCTCTGTAAAGACGAAGCAAAACTCTTTACAGTTAGTACATGTAATATGATTTAAACCGACTAAATGAAGACGAAGGATCTCTTTTAGGACGAAGGCGTAAATCTGACCTGGGCAGTGCCTCAGTTTCAGTCGTAATAGGCCTTATGATAATACGTTAACGATAAACTCCTGGTCAGAAATTGGCCTCGCGATCCAATTTCGTAAACCTACGCAAAAATCATAAAATTGCTATTTTGATTAATGCTTATGGGAGATGAGCAAATGATAATTAATGCTCACAGCTGTTTTGATGCCTGTTGTGCTCACAGCTTAAGTAAACAGATGTTTAATGCCTGTTTGCTCACAGTTTCTAGTGATTAAAACAAGAAGTTTTAATACCTGTTTTTATGTAAACCGTTTTATATCTAATGTGTAATTGAAGACCAGTTTTATGAATTAAGAAAAGATGATAGTCCCTGTTCTTATGCTAAAACCGTCTCAATGTGTAATGTAAATGTGTAATATAAATGTGTAATCCCTGTAGTTACATGTTGTGAAACTCGCATTTTCCGCATGCAACAGAGCGCAAAATACTCGTGATCCCACAGAAAAAATCTGCTGAATCACGCCACTGACCGACACTAGAGGGCAGCCTCTAGAGGTGCGGCAGTGCTCAAATTACGCGCCCCCCACCGACGTCATCCTACGTGAGCGTCGCCTCCCACTGACGTCAGCCTGCGCGAGCGCAATTACGCCCTCTGGTGGCGTTCTAAGATAACACCTGCTTTCAAGTTCTTTTCCTCTCTGCATTCATTTTCTCTCTCAAATACTTAACTGCATTCAAAGCTTAGCTTATGCTGATAGTATTTGGAGTTAGACAATTCCTTTTTCTGTTTTTGACTGTCACACTTTAAGTTAAGGTCGAAAAAAAAAAAGAAAACTTCTCGAATTAAAAATTTAGATTTGATTCACTCAGTTCATTGATAGGTCCACCTAGGAAGAAGCACGCCACCGTGTGGCCATCTTGGGTCGACTTATCAATATCTGTTTGACCCCCCAGTCTGCAATTGAAGTGTCTCATTGCTACCCTTTTCGTTTGATTATTTTTATAATCAATACTAATAACTTCAGTGTTATTGTAAGGATTATAGGAAGTCATTCTGAATTTCAGTTTAATTAATTTTTAGTATTGATACATCACTGTCATCATTCTAATTTTCTTTCCTTCCTTATTTTTATTATTTTGAACCTCTCCTTGCACGCTTAGTTGAATTTCAATTCAAACTAGTTTGAATTTTGATTTAAAATTGTGTCTAATCCACCAGGTAGACCACTGAGAGGACATACGCCCCTCACCCTGGTGGCACAAACCCGCTGCCGGGGCCTATTCCTCTGCCTGCGTCTCAAGCCTGTGTTGTTAGTCACATTTTATTTCATTGATAATTTTTTTTCTCTCTTCCCTCTTTTCTCCAAAGGGGGTGGGGTGGGGTAGGTTATTCTGATAAATCACCATCAGTTATCATAATTTCCCTTTTGTTGTATCACTATTTTAGTAAAGCCTTTGCCTCGGACTCCTGCATACATATTTACTCAATTTGATGACACCAGAAAGCCTTAATTTACATTAAGTCTAACATCTTAATCCCTTATTGTGTATCTATTGGCAGAACTCAGTCAGTGTTTATAGGCTTAGGCCTCTTTTTTTATTTTTTTTTTATTTTTTTTATTTTTATTTTATAACACTCCCCGTGTTATTGTTTGTGACGTTTCATTACAGACCAATTCACTTCCTTGTGTTGTGTTTCCCTTTTCTTCCCTACCTTCAACTTTGTTGTTATTTTAATTTTTCTCCATTTCTGTTGTGATTTGTTTCTCTCATTTCACTTACAGACAGAACCTAAGAGAGACCCCAGGAAAGCTGAATAATAGAGTAAACAATCCAAGCGGGCGTCTTTAGACGACTCCCAGGCTACCGCCTGTCAAAATCTCTATTGTGGGTTTAGCCATACCCACGAAATTGGCTCCGCTAACTGTCGGCATCAGTTAGCCCGAAATTCTCATAAACGGCCTAGCCCGTATGAGTATAGCTCATTTGACCCTAAAACAAACTTGCATTTTGTCTCTTTTTGTGTGTGCTGTGCTTCTCTCGCCAACAGTAAGCCGAGATGTCGAGCTCACCCTGTCCTGCAGTCCGCTGGGATGACCTTGAGGCATGGCTGAGAGACATAACAAAGACCGTGCTGCCCCAGGACCCACATCGCTCGAGCCAAGAGCAACGGGACACAGACCTGAGCCAGTTCGAGTCCCATGATCCAGCCCAGACATACAGCCACGAGCAGCTGTCCAAAATCCTCGGAAACCTTGCACTCAAACTCGTCGCCAGGGCCCGGGACAGCGAAAGGAGCAACGCCGACCTGCAGCAAAAGACAGCCGCACTACAGCTCCAGGCCACAGAGGCCCTGGAGGACCGAGCACACACACAGAGCCGTCTAGACCAGCTACTCTTCCCGACTGAGGAAGAGGACGCCACAGATCCAAAGCTCCAGAAAGAAGTAGAAAGACTTCGAAATGCCCTGCAAGATCTGCACCTCGACACAGACCAAAGAGAACAGTTGGAGAGAAAAACCAGAAAAGAACTCAACGAAAGGCTCCAACAGGCTGAAGCTCTCCTTGAGAGAGCAGAGACTAAAATCCATCAGCTCACTCAGCAGAGACACGAGCTCCAAGATGAACTTGACACTGTTCATGCAGAACTAAAACATGCTTACAGATTGCAGAGTGTCTGGAACGGAGAAACACACATCACAGAGTTTCTCCCGGTCAGCCAAACACCAAAAGCTGAAGGGGGCGGAGCTGTAAAGGGTCAGAATCCTCTCCAGACGGATTGGGCCCCCAGCAACAGCTCTCCTCCCAAAAACCTTGACAAGCTAGCCCGCAACATTCCTACGTTCAACCCAGCTCCTGAAGGAAACCATGACATTTTTGCTTACTTACAAGACATTGATTTTCACTTGCAAACTGTCGCCAACGTGACCGCTTGGGACGCATTGTATCTGCTACGAATAACTGCAAATAGAGATGTGCGTAAGTTCCTGGATCGCCAACCAAACCCTGTAAAGGCAGATTACAAGCAACTGCGACAAGCTTTGATCCATGAATTCTCTGACCCAGAATCTGACCAAGGGTTTATCACGGCCCTCGACGTGAAACAGGCCCGACGTGAACACCCAAACTCCTATTATGGCCGACTCCGACAAATGTTTTTCGGAGCAACCGACACCCCAGGTATGGAAGAAGATGTGAACTTTAGAACGTTATTTCTGCGGAATCTACATAGCAGCGTGAGTAAACATCTCGGTGTGCTCGTCTGCCCACGAACCATGTCTACTCGAAAACTCAGAGACTTAGCCCACAAGGCTTACACCAAGCAAAGGGCTATGGATGAAAAGACTGTCGAAACACACACCATTTACTCCGTCTCTGAGCACTGCTCAGAGCCAGACAGCAGGTGGCAGCACGACTGTGACGGTGCTCATCCAACGCGTCGGACCGAGCGCTCAGAAAGATTCTGGAACCAGCATCACCCGCCGTCCAGAACTCCAAGCCCTGACCGTCAAACCTGTAGCCACTCTCTCCAGAACCCTGATGAGCCCGAGTCTTCTTACACAACAGATGAAGACAGTGCAGCCACGTCTGACACCGACACAGAAAACGAGCACTGACACCTGCTGCTTCAAGGTCATCTCTGACCTGCAGCTGTGCAACCAGACCAATGTCTGCGCCACATACCTACCACCATCACGATTGCAGTGATTACACAGCACGAACAAACTTTACCAACTACACTGCATGCCTCAGAGCCGCTTACGACACCTCCGCTGTGTACAAAGAAAGGTCATGCGGACCTCTGATGAACAGACCTTTCCTATGCCACCAAGACGCCTCATGTGTTGAACATCGCAGCACAAAAGCCACGCATGAGACATCAAAGCATGTGGCATACCAACCTCAGCGAAGCAACAAGACTGTCCTAGCCAACCAAGGACATCCGTTGCTGAAAGTTTTCCTCCCTTTCTCTCTCTCTCCCTTTTTCCTCTAACAGGATGCTGTGGTGGTTCGCTAGAAAGCAGCCGCAATCGGACATCACCAGATCCGGCATCCGGCATCGCATGGAGAGAGAGCAGCCCGACTCCTGATCACCAAGGCAAGACTGACACCCAGGAAGTCTAACACTGTGATGGGCATCTCCACGGTCACCGACCACGCCCCGACACTCGTCTTGGCTTTCATCCTGTACCAGACTCAACAAGACGTGAGCATCCACAGCCAAGCTCACAAAGCCGTGTCTGGCGAGTTCCTACGAACCGTGAAAAGGGGGGGGGGGGGGGGGGGGTCCCACGACATCGACCACCTCAACCTCACTTGAGCTGAATCATCAGCCTAGCAACCACCTGCTATTTGATCGTCATGAGCCACCTGCCATCCATTGTGCCTACTTGTTGTTCGACGAAGTCCATCCCGGATTTCGTCTAACAACAGGGGGGATTATGTAGCAACAATGGCATCTGCTTTTCAAATTAAGGAATCATGTGACGTCAAAACACATCGTCTGGTTAATAATTTCCCCAGAGGGACATTTGAGCCATAAAGAGGACCCTGTTTTGAAGAACCCCTTTGTAAAACCCCCCTAGTTCAGCATGGACTTCCTGTGATTTTACAGCCTCAGGACATTCCAGAAGACACACACACACACACACACACACACACACACACACACACACGTGGACTTTCAACCAGAAACCCACCACGAGATGCAACTGAAGCACATTTCCATATATGGACTTCACATAGTAAAATGTCATTTTACCATTCATTACAAATTTATAATAGAGGTGTGACTTGCTAGAGTAAAATCTGTAATTCTGAAGGTTCATTGAAAGAAAATCACTCAATAGTGTCTTGTAATACGACCTCGACCTGGTCATAAACCTTTATGGTCCCAAAGCTGCAGCTCATCCAGTTCCTTGGCAAACCAACATTCCAACACATTTACTTTTCATGGAACTCTTCAGAGAAAACTCTTCAAATGTTTGATACATATTCCTTTATTTCCCAGGTGCCTTCACTTGCCATAACGGAAACGATGACAATTTTATTGTGTGTTTAATCAAACTTTATGTGTGTGTAATTATGCATATAGATGTAACATCATGTTGCCCCGACCTTTATCTGTCATAATTAGTATCTGTCTGACCGTCCTGTTTTAATTCAACCCGTCACACATAGTAAATTACAGTAAGATGTATTGTTCCAGGTGTACAATCTTAAGAAGAAATATGAATTCTTTCTCTCATAAGACATATGGTGAAAGTAGGCGTTTTCTCCTTCACACAAAGAGAATTTTCCCGCTTCAGAAAAGACAATCTGATTCGCTGTCGTTCCAAGAGAAGGCGTAAACAGATGTTTGTTAAAAGGCAGAAACCCCCTCATCACACTCTCTTCCTTCTTCGCTCACCTCTCTTCTCTCTTCGATCCCGCTGACCTCCTCCTCTCCTCCCCGGCAGCGCTTCTCCAAGGATCATCTGAAGAAGGCCTTAGTCTTCTCCTCGGACCAACACATGTTCGAGTAGCTGCCTTGCCTTTGCAACTAAGCTCATCCGTGCCTTTCCCCTCAAAAAGGGAAATGATCTAATTTTCTCGGTAACTTAAATTCAAGTAAGCCTTTACATCGTCTTGCGAAACGACCCAGAAGACGAAGCCAGACGCAAACCAGCCGGACACGCGCACGCGCGCGTCCCCTTTTCCAGCATCGCACTGAAAGAGTACAACAGCTCGCAAGTACTATCTATCAACCTAAAAGTTGATTTCCTGGTCTCTCTCTCTCTTAGGTCTGCGAATTAAGTTACCATTCTTCCTCTTCTCTTTTCCCCCTTTTTTCTTTCTTTCAGTTCATTCTGATCACTTATGTTATTGTTTGGTTATATGTTGTTTGTTTATTGTTTGCATTTTTACGTACGTTTCTATTTGTAGCTCATATAATCATAGTTTTGCATTTATTAAAATTCATAAATACTTTTCACTGCCTCTGTGTTTGAAAATCCACCATTCTAAAGTCAATGAAACAAAAGATCTTAAGCTACAAGCTCGAAATATAGACTACTTGAGTAGTTTTAATTAATAAACTCAGGAAGTTGATGTCCGTGGCCAGGACATGAAACTCTTGAAGTTTGTGAATATCTCTTCTTGACTGTAATGATTTTACATTTATTTCGCTGGACGAATTAAATGTCGGTCAGACCAGTCACAGAACAAGATAATCTCGATAATTGATAAAATAAATGTACATGCGACTTATGAATTATGACCATGAGTCATAGTTATTAATATTTCCAAAATTCCCTAGGTTCTTGAGCTAATTCAAATTTACCCAGAGTCGTATTCGTTACAGTTTTGGTGGAGAATGCGGGCAGTTTCAAACTTTATTTGGTGGAACAAATTCAGTTTCAGTGAATGTGTATTATTGGTATTAATAATTGTAACGTTACACGCGCGTTTTGAATTGTGAGGTAAGTCGCTAAGGCGAACTCACTCAGCTGACGTTAGGCACAAAGCCAGCTCAGCTCTTCAAAGTAACAGTTCCAAAAAATGTCTAAGCATTTTTAATCACTGTTAAGAGCTAAAACTGCAGTTCATGACATTACATTGTGTCTCTGTAAAGACGAAGCAAAACTCTTTACAGTTAGTACATGTAATATGATTTAAACCGACTAAATGAAGACGAAGGATCTCTTTTAGGACGAAGGCGTAAATCTGACCTGGGCAGTGCCTCAGTTTCAGTCGTAATAGGCCTTATGATAATACGTTAACGATAAACTCCTGGTCAGAAATTGGCCTCGCGATCCAATTTCGTAAACCTACGCAAAAATCATAAAATTGCTATTTTGATTAATGCTTATGGGAGATGAGCAAATGATAATTAATGCTCACAGCTGTTTTGATGCCTGTTGTGCTCACAGCTTAAGTAAACAGATGTTTAATGCCTGTTTGCTCACAGTTTCTAGTGATTAAAACAAGAAGTTTTAATACCTGTTTTTATGTAAACCGTTTTATATCTAATGTGTAATTGAAGACCAGTTTTATGAATTAAGAAAAGATGATAGTCCCTGTTCTTATGCTAAAACCGTCTCAATGTGTAATGTAAATGTGTAATATAAATGTGTAATCCCTGTAGTTACATGTTGTGAAACTCGCATTTTCCGCATGCAACAGAGCGCAAAATACTCGTGATCCCACAGAAAAAATCTGCTGAATCACGCCACTGACCGACACTAGAGGGCAGCCTCTAGAGGTGCGGCAGTGCTCAAATTACGCGCCCCCCACCGACGTCATCCTACGTGAGCGTCGCCTCCCACTGACGTCAGCCTGCGCGAGCGCAATTACGCCCTCTGGTGGCGTTCTAAGATAACACCTGCTTTCAAGTTCTTTTCCTCTCTGCATTCATTTTCTCTCTCAAATACTTAACTGCATTCAAAGCTTAGCTTATGCTGATAGTATTTGGAGTTAGACAATTCCTTTTTCTGTTTTTGACTGTCACACTTTAAGTTAAGGTCGAAAAAAAAAAAGAAAACTTCTCGAATTAAAAATTTAGATTTGATTCACTCAGTTCATTGATAGGTCCACCTAGGAAGAAGCACGCCACCGTGTGGCCATCTTGGGTCGACTTATCAATATCTGTTTGACCCCCCAGTCTGCAATTGAAGTGTCTCATTGCTACCCTTTTCGTTTGATTATTTTTATAATCAATACTAATAACTTCAGTGTTATTGTAAGGATTATAGGAAGTCATTCTGAATTTCAGTTTAATTAATTTTTAGTATTGATACATCACTGTCATCATTCTAATTTTCTTTCCTTCCTTATTTTTATTATTTTGAACCTCTCCTTGCACGCTTAGTTGAATTTCAATTCAAACTAGTTTGAATTTTGATTTAAAATTGTGTCTAATCCACCAGGTAGACCACTGAGAGGACATACGCCCCTCACCCTGGTGGCACAAACCCGCTGCCGGGGCCTATTCCTCTGCCTGCGTCTCAAGCCTGTGTTGTTAGTCACATTTTATTTCATTGATAATTTTTTTTCTCTCTTCCCTCTTTTCTCCAAAGGGGGTGGGGTGGGGTAGGTTATTCTGATAAATCACCATCAGTTATCATAATTTCCCTTTTGTTGTATCACTATTTTAGTAAAGCCTTTGCCTCGGACTCCTGCATACATATTTACTCAATTTGATGACACCAGAAAGCCTTAATTTACATTAAGTCTAACATCTTAATCCCTTATTGTGTATCTATTGGCAGAACTCAGTCAGTGTTTATAGGCTTAGGCCTCTTTTTTTATTTTTTTTTTATTTTTTTTATTTTTATTTTATAACACTCCCCGTGTTATTGTTTGTGACGTTTCATTACAGACCAATTCACTTCCTTGTGTTGTGTTTCCCTTTTCTTCCCTACCTTCAACTTTGTTGTTATTTTAATTTTTCTCCATTTCTGTTGTGATTTGTTTCTCTCATTTCACTTACAGACAGAACCTAAGAGAGACCCCAGGAAAGCTGAATAATAGAGTAAACAATCCAAGCGGGCGTCTTTAGACGACTCCCAGGCTACCGCCTGTCAAAATCTCTATTGTGGGTTTAGCCATACCCACGAAATTGGCTCCGCTAACTGTCGGCATCAGTTAGCCCGAAATTCTCATAAACGGCCTAGCCCGTATGAGTATAGCTCATTTGACCCTAAAACAAACTTGCATTTTGTCTCTTTTTGTGTGTGCTGTGCTTCTCTCGCCAACAGTAAGCCGAGATGTCGAGCTCACCCTGTCCTGCAGTCCGCTGGGATGACCTTGAGGCATGGCTGAGAGACATAACAAAGACCGTGCTGCCCCAGGACCCACATCGCTCGAGCCAAGAGCAACGGGACACAGACCTGAGCCAGTTCGAGTCCCATGATCCAGCCCAGACATACAGCCACGAGCAGCTGTCCAAAATCCTCGGAAACCTTGCACTCAAACTCGTCGCCAGGGCCCGGGACAGCGAAAGGAGCAACGCCGACCTGCAGCAAAAGACAGCCGCACTACAGCTCCAGGCCACAGAGGCCCTGGAGGACCGAGCACACACACAGAGCCGTCTAGACCAGCTACTCTTCCCGACTGAGGAAGAGGACGCCACAGATCCAAAGCTCCAGAAAGAAGTAGAAAGACTTCGAAATGCCCTGCAAGATCTGCACCTCGACACAGACCAAAGAGAACAGTTGGAGAGAAAAACCAGAAAAGAACTCAACGAAAGGCTCCAACAGGCTGAAGCTCTCCTTGAGAGAGCAGAGACTAAAATCCATCAGCTCACTCAGCAGAGACACGAGCTCCAAGATGAACTTGACACTGTTCATGCAGAACTAAAACATGCTTACAGATTGCAGAGTGTCTGGAACGGAGAAACACACATCACAGAGTTTCTCCCGGTCAGCCAAACACCAAAAGCTGAAGGGGGCGGAGCTGTAAAGGGTCAGAATCCTCTCCAGACGGATTGGGCCCCCAGCAACAGCTCTCCTCCCAAAAACCTTGACAAGCTAGCCCGCAACATTCCTACGTTCAACCCAGCTCCTGAAGGAAACCATGACATTTTTGCTTACTTACAAGACATTGATTTTCACTTGCAAACTGTCGCCAACGTGACCGCTTGGGACGCATTGTATCTGCTACGAATAACTGCAAATAGAGATGTGCGTAAGTTCCTGGATCGCCAACCAAACCCTGTAAAGGCAGATTACAAGCAACTGCGACAAGCTTTGATCCATGAATTCTCTGACCCAGAATCTGACCAAGGGTTTATCACGGCCCTCGACGTGAAACAGGCCCGACGTGAACACCCAAACTCCTATTATGGCCGACTCCGACAAATGTTTTTCGGAGCAACCGACACCCCAGGTATGGAAGAAGATGTGAACTTTAGAACGTTATTTCTGCGGAATCTACATAGCAGCGTGAGTAAACATCTCGGTGTGCTCGTCTGCCCACGAACCATGTCTACTCGAAAACTCAGAGACTTAGCCCACAAGGCTTACACCAAGCAAAGGGCTATGGATGAAAAGACTGTCGAAACACACACCATTTACTCCGTCTCTGAGCACTGCTCAGAGCCAGACAGCAGGTGGCAGCACGACTGTGACGGTGCTCATCCAACGCGTCGGACCGAGCGCTCAGAAAGATTCTGGAACCAGCATCACCCGCCGTCCAGAACTCCAAGCCCTGACCGTCAAACCTGTAGCCACTCTCTCCAGAACCCTGATGAGCCCGAGTCTTCTTACACAACAGATGAAGACAGTGCAGCCACGTCTGACACCGACACAGAAAACGAGCACTGACACCTGCTGCTTCAAGGTCATCTCTGACCTGCAGCTGTGCAACCAGACCAATGTCTGCGCCACATACCTACCACCATCACGATTGCAGTGATTACACAGCACGAACAAACTTTACCAACTACACTGCATGCCTCAGAGCCGCTTACGACACCTCCGCTGTGTACAAAGAAAGGTCATGCGGACCTCTGATGAACAGACCTTTCCTATGCCACCAAGACGCCTCATGTGTTGAACATCGCAGCACAAAAGCCACGCATGAGACATCAAAGCATGTGGCATACCAACCTCAGCGAAGCAACAAGACTGTCCTAGCCAACCAAGGACATCCGTTGCTGAAAGTTTTCCTCCCTTTCTCTCTCTCTCCCTTTTTCCTCTAACAGGATGCTGTGGTGGTTCGCTAGAAAGCAGCCGCAATCGGACATCACCAGATCCGGCATCCGGCATCGCATGGAGAGAGAGCAGCCCGACTCCTGATCACCAAGGCAAGACTGACACCCAGGAAGTCTAACACTGTGATGGGCATCTCCACGGTCACCGACCACGCCCCGACACTCGTCTTGGCTTTCATCCTGTACCAGACTCAACAAGACGTGAGCATCCACAGCCAAGCTCACAAAGCCGTGTCTGGCGAGTTCCTACGAACCGTGAAAAGGGGGGGGGGGGGGGGGGGTCCCACGACATCGACCACCTCAACCTCACTTGAGCTGAATCATCAGCCTAGCAACCACCTGCTATTTGATCGTCATGAGCCACCTGCCATCCATTGTGCCTACTTGTTGTTCGACGAAGTCCATCCCGGATTTCGTCTAACAACAGGGGGGATTATGTAGCAACAATGGCATCTGCTTTTCAAATTAAGGAATCATGTGACGTCAAAACACATCGTCTGGTTAATAATTTCCCCAGAGGGACATTTGAGCCATAAAGAGGACCCTGTTTTGAAGAACCCCTTTGTAAAACCCCCCTAGTTCAGCATGGACTTCCTGTGATTTTACAGCCTCAGGACATTCCAGAAGACACACACACACACACACACACACACACACACACACACGTGGACTTTCAACCAGAAACCCACCACGAGATGCAACTGAAGCACATTTCCATATATGGACTTCACATAGTAAAATGTCATTTTACCATTCATTACAAATTTATAATAGAGGTGTGACTTGCTAGAGTAAAATCTGTAATTCTGAAGGTTCATTGAAAGAAAATCACTCAATAGTGTCTTGTAATACGACCTCGACCTGGTCATAAACCTTTATGGTCCCAAAGCTGCAGCTCATCCAGTTCCTTGGCAAACCAACATTCCAACACATTTACTTTTCATGGAACTCTTCAGAGAAAACTCTTCAAATGTTTGATACATATTCCTTTATTTCCCAGGTGCCTTCACTTGCCATAACGGAAACGATGACAATTTTATTGTGTGTTTAATCAAACTTTATGTGTGTGTAATTATGCATATAGATGTAACATCATGTTGCCCCGACCTTTATCTGTCATAATTAGTATCTGTCTGACCGTCCTGTTTTAATTCAACCCGTCACACATAGTAAATTACAGTAAGATGTATTGTTCCAGGTGTACAATCTTAAGAAGAAATATGAATTCTTTCTCTCATAAGACATATGGTGAAAGTAGGCGTTTTCTCCTTCACACAAAGAGAATTTTCCCGCTTCAGAAAAGACAATCTGATTCGCTGTCGTTCCAAGAGAAGGCGTAAACAGATGTTTGTTAAAAGGCAGAAACCCCCTCATCACACTCTCTTCCTTCTTCGCTCACCTCTCTTCTCTCTTCGATCCCGCTGACCTCCTCCTCTCCTCCCCGGCAGCGCTTCTCCAAGGATCATCTGAAGAAGGCCTTAGTCTTCTCCTCGGACCAACACATGTTCGAGTAGCTGCCTTGCCTTTGCAACTAAGCTCATCCGTGCCTTTCCCCTCAAAAAGGGAAATGATCTAATTTTCTCGGTAACTTAAATTCAAGTAAGCCTTTACATCGTCTTGCGAAACGACCCAGAAGACGAAGCCAGACGCAAACCAGCCGGACACGCGCACGCGCGCGTCCCCTTTTCCAGCATCGCACTGAAAGAGTACAACAGCTCGCAAGTACTATCTATCAACCTAAAAGTTGATTTCCTGGTCTCTCTCTCTCTTAGGTCTGCGAATTAAGTTACCATTCTTCCTCTTCTCTTTTCCCCCTTTTTTCTTTCTTTCAGTTCATTCTGATCACTTATGTTATTGTTTGGTTATATGTTGTTTGTTTATTGTTTGCATTTTTACGTACGTTTCTATTTGTAGCTCATATAATCATAGTTTTGCATTTATTAAAATTCATAAATACTTTTCACTGCCTCTGTGTTTGAAAATCCACCATTCTAAAGTCAATGAAACAAAAGATCTTAAGCTACAAGCTCAAAATATAGACTACTTGAGTAGTTTTAACCCCTTACCTGACAGGGATCACTGGTGATCCCAGATTATTTTAGTTCAAAATATGTTTGAGCTTATATATCTCAATATTAATAACAGTCTGGTTAATTTTGAGTCTTGAACTATAAACTCTCAAGGGTTGGCTTTCTAAATGTATGTGTGTTATGTTTCTATTTAGAATTACTTATGAGCAGTAACCTTTTTATTTTGGGCATTTCATGTATGCAGCACTTGCCAAAATTGGGGGTGATGAGCAAGGGGTTAATTAATAAACTCAGGAAGTTGATGTCCGTGGCCAGGACATGAAACTCTTGAAGTTTGTGAATATCTCTTCTTGACTGTAATGATTTTACATTTATTTCGCTGGACGAATTAAATGTCGGTCAGACCAGTCACAGAACAAGATAATCTCGATAATTGATAAAATAAATGTACATGCGACTTATGAATTATGACCATGAGTCATAGTTATTAATATTTCCAAAATTCCCTAGGTTCTTGAGCTAATTCAAATTTACCCAGAGTCGTATTCGTTACATTGTCCAAGAAAATAAATTATTAGTTCATCTGATTATACTTCTCTTGCTGATCACAATCCCTGTCTTCCATTAGACTCATTACAGTAGTCGCCATTCTGAAATGTACGGTTATCACTTCTCCTCCTTCAGAAAGTTTCCAGTTATTACCAAAACTCACAGTAATGACTAAACAGTATTTTTATATCTTCCTGCATTCAAAAGAGATGATGATGCAAAGTCAATGATGTTGACACCAAATTAGTGGATGAAAGGCTTTATCGCAGCAATACTTCAAGCTATTAAACAAAAAAACGTGGTTCACTTCATCAACATTATGATCTGATCTACATGACAAATTTGGTTGCAGCGCCACCAACAGGTCAAGAGATTTGAAGAAATGCTATTTTTCCTCAAAATCTTTTGACCAATTTGTCAGAAAAAACATGATCATGATCTGTAACAAATTTGCTGAGATCGGACAAATTACCTGTTCGCCATTTAGAAATTTGTCATAAACTATGATATGTTTTAAATATCATGTCATGCAACCTCAGATCACAAGAGGTAATGAACTCAATATTCTGAGCTCAATATAACAGATCTATGTAAATTATATATAAAACCTTATGTGTTTTTGTGTGTTTGAGATGCACATTGTAGTTCTTCTGATTGTTCTCAGCTTGTTGTATTTACTGTGCCTTAGGTGCTCGGCCCTGAATTGCTGATTGCAGAATCATTGTTAGTGGAGGAAAAGAGGGACTGGGCCCTGTCCACACAAACACGCATCATTTTCTATGCGGTTCGTCCACACGCAAATGTAGTATCAAACCAAACCAAACACTGAAACCACCCCTGCCAGGGTGAAGATTTATACAAACTCCGGTTGCAGTGTTGTCGTGTAGACAGTGAAACCGGATATTTTGGCTTGTGTTGTCAGAGTACACACTGTTATCTCAGACGTCAGATTGTACGCCGCTGTCTCCTATGTTTATATGAGGCGAGTCTGTGCAATGGTGGACGTAGCCAAAATTTTGCTACAAATAACTGTGCTAACAGGGCTTATAACATAGACAAATACATACAGTACATGCACAGTTCTCCCATTATATCGCGGAACAGAGGCATCAGAATGCAATACTAAGCATGTCACTGCTTATGACAAGAGGCGTCCCAGATGGCGCCCAGCCCAGAGCACGTGTGTGTTTGTGAGCTCGGCAATCCCAACCTTGTTTTATATTAGTCTTGAGAGGATCTATTGAGAAATTGCCCATTTGGATGTCTTGAATTTTGATAGCATCAACAATGGGAGGATCTGAAAAGAGAAAAGGTGCAAAGAAGACGGGGAAAACAGTGTCGAATGGTAACAGTAACGTGATTTACAAGCAGCGGAAGGTCCTGATAATACTTCTGCAGCCAGAGTGTTGAAGGATAATCCGCAAAATGATCACAAACAAAATAATGACTCTGAGATTATGTTGGTGGAGGAGGTATTTCCACCGCTTCCCGAAACTACGTGCAGTTTTTCCGGCTGTTAAAATCCGGAGATCAGATCAAGTAGATACAAAGGATTTCCACACAACTCTCCGAGCTCTCGCAGTTGGTGAAGAACAGATCAGATGGTTTGGAAAAGTTCATTGGCGAAAATTCAAAGGTGATTAAAGATATGAAAGAAGAGATTGGCAGGAACACGGAACAAATCTCTGGAATGATGGAAACCATTGAGTTTGTCTGCAGCGAGGTCAAAAGTTTGAAAAAAAAAGAGCTGATTGTATTGACTCACGCACAAAGAAGGAAGAGGTTAATTTTGTTGAGCAAGAAAAACGTCTGGCTAATCCGGAATTCCAGAGAAAGAAAGAGGGAATGTCCACCACGAAGTTATCAATGAGTGTCAACACCTTCTACCACAATTTAAGGATAAATTCCCAGATGTAGTTGATGTGGCACATTGACTTGGCTGTGTTAATCCAGATAATACAGAATTATCTTCCAATTTAACTCGCATTTTTACAGAGATGCTGTCTGGCGTGCCACCAAGGTATGCAGACTTTCTGACTGAGAACCGCCTGAAAATCTATGTAAGCAATGTGAATTATTTCATTTTTACATTTTTTTTTTGTAAGTTTAGGAAGTTAATAATTTTGTACTACAAAGGTACATTTTGATCCTCTTGTTATATGAAGGGTTTTATGTCCTCATCTCTTACTGAGTTTGTTATGACTGGTTCGATTTTCTGTCGCGGTGATACTTAATCTTCATACTCGTTCTTAGGTCTTTCTGCCAGCAGTCCACCACAGATTTTTTTCTTTCTTTATCTCACATAAAACAAATTAATCTGGTCACCGTAAACACTTTCTTTTACGTTTTGAAATTTTGAATTTTTTAGAAAAAAAATCATGGACATGATTCGGATATGTTAAAGGGTCGTAAAACAAAAGTGTCACACTTTGCTCCTTCACAGGAGTAAAAATGACCGACATAGGAAATGAATGGGAAATACGAAAAAATACGAAAACTCAGAGAAACTTTTGGTGGTACAAACTACAAATCAGTGCAGAAAAAAGTGCACAGCAATGAGTGACAAACTAATAAAATGGAGAAATCATGTCTAAAAAAACAATGGCAATCAAAATGCCTCTCTATTTTATATAGGGAGCTATGGTGCGGTATGGTAAGTTTTTATTTTTTAACGCCACTGGATGGCGCTTTTCTCACTTCAAAAAAAAAAAAAAAGATTTTAAAGGCCTGCACTCTATTGTAATGTGCAATGTTGCATTTATTGAGAAAAAAAAAATATATATAATAATAATCATAAATATATATATTAATTCTAATGGAAAAAAAATGCTCATAAAAAATTTATAATTATTGCATAGTTCCACAGAAACCTTTCAAACTTCTAAATAATAATCCAAAAATATTATTGAACGAAAATATATTACATTGGTTTCCCTGAAAAAAAAGTACAATTTTAAGGCTTCGGTCACTTTTGACCGCGAAGGAGCCAAGTGTGACCCCTTAAGAAGAGGACCAGAGGGTTAACAGTAACCTATGCGATGCACTTATTATTCTTTTAGAAATTGTTGACTCAATAAATAATCTAAAAATTAACAAATCCCCAGGTACTGATGGGCTACTGTATCTGCAGAGCTTTATAAAGCATTTAATCAAAGATTGACACTTTGTTACATAAAATGTTTCTGAGAGTATTGAGAAAACAACCCTTCCTCCCTCTTTATGTCAGGGACTAATAACATTAATTCCCAAGCCCAATAAAGATCCCCTTTTGATAGAAAACTGGCGTCCAATTTCCTTATTGAATACTGATTATAAAATGATTGCCCTAGTCTTAGCAAAGAGAATAAAATGTATTCTAAATAATATAATAGATGAGTGTCAATCAGGTTTTATCCATCATAAACATATTTCTAATAATATACGCTTGATTTTAGATATGTTAGATTACTCAGACCTTATTTCCACTGATAGTTTTATCTTCTTTCTTGACTATTGCAAAGCGTTTGATTGTTTAGAACATGATTTTATGTTACAGGCCCAGCAAAGAATTAGTTTTGTTTGTTTATTTTGTGTGTTAAAATGCTTTATTGTAATGGGAATAGTTCTATCCGACTCAGTAACGGCACTTCTCCCAGATTCTCAATAAAGTGCGGTGTAAGACAAGGTTGGCCCATCTCCCCATAGCTACACAATTTTTAAATCTACATATTAAAGAGAGTGATTATTAAATATGTTAAATTCACTGTGAAGGGAATTACCAGATGGTATGGAATTAATTATTAGCAAACTGACAAATCATGCAGCGTTGTTTTTAAGAGACGCCTCTCAGATCCCAATTGCTTTTCCTATCTTTTTCAAACGCGTCTGGCCTTGTGCTTAATTTTAACAAATGTGAGTTATTACAGATTACAAAATGTGTGTTATCCTCTTTCTGTAATATTACTGTTTAAGAGAGGGTCACATATTTAGGAATGAAGATGAAAAAAGATTCTAAAATAAGATGTCAGATGAATTTTAACCCAATTGTCGAGATGACACAGAAAAAAATTAATCCTGAAAGGCAGAACTTTGCTTCCTAAAGCAGAAGGGATCTCCAGATTGGCCTATACTGCTCAGTCCTTATTTGTGAATAAGTCTACTTGCAAGTTGATTGACGTAATGTTGCTTAAAGTTTGGAAGAATTCACTATATAACTCACTATGTTAGAAAATCAAAATCATGTTCTGTAATTTTTCCTTATCTCACAGACACATTCTTTTTGGGTTTTATATTAATGACAAGAATCTAATCAAAGCTTTTTGTATTAACCTCCTTTTATTTATTGGAAGGTTTTATATCCATAAATGTAAATATACAAACCCCGCTTTGACATCTTCAAACAATAATTGAATATGTATTTAAATACAAATTCAATGTCTTTAAAAACATCTAGAATTTGTGCCATGTTTAATATTCTTTCATAATATGCTTTTATTCATTTTGTGCCCCCCTTGTTTTTTTCCTTTTCTTTTTCTATTTTTCTTTTCTTTCTTTTACATCTCTCTGCAAATAATTTTCGAAAGGTAAAATAGGCTTCTTTATAATATTTTTCTTGTTGACTATTGAACTATAACTTGTTTATTGTCTGAAAGTTTGTCTGTTGTGTATTTTATGTTTGTTCAAATTTGCAACAACAAAAAAAACTGCTTATGACAACATATTGTTAGCCAACCGGAACCGGAACCTTTTGTTCAGGCTTCTGATTGGCCAACATGGCTTTAAGGTTAAGTTATATCGACACCTGTTGGTTTGGCATGCTCTTGACAGCGCGTTTTTGCAGTTTCATGTGGACAGAGATTTTTTTAAAACCGTGCTTATGTGGATGTGCTTTTTTTCCTTTTAAACGACGGAGGAAATGCCCGTGTACGTGTGGTAGGGATGGGGAAATGAAGCCTCATGAATCACTGAGGCTTTCCCCTGACTGTTCCGGGAAAAGATTCAAAGCTTCGAGAGTGTCGAGAACAGCGCCGAGAACAGCGCCATCTGGTGCTTATTTAAAATAAAGCAGCCAGAAGCCTGTGTTAGAAGCTCTGGCAGATGAAGCAACCACAACACACTCCATAGTTTCAGTGTTATGTGTACAAATAAAAGCCTTACATGTTTGTGTTTGATTTGTTCATTAAATAAATTAATTTTCCCATTAAAGTGTGACAATAAAATATAATAGCTTATATGATTCAATACGATTTAATGTAGGCCTACTCTCTTTCTCTCTCTCTTTCTACACACACACACAATGAATAAGGACAGTCTGATAGGATCATCTGTTATTAAATGTCAATATCGATAATTGTAAATATCAACCAGACTGAGGCAACAATGACTCGTTAAATACGATCTGAAGTTCGAGCCTTCTGACACCCAAAGCGAAACGCGCACGTGACTGGACAGAAAGTAAGGCTTCATTTGTCATCGATCACGTGACTCTAGTAAACCAATACACGCCTCGATACGGGGCTTCACTACAAATTGTGTCGCTTATGTGATACGCGCATCGAAGCTTCAGTGTCATATGTAACATCACTAACGTGTGGATTATAGGCCCAATGCAATAATGAAGAGAACATCTTTTTCACAAGGGAATATCTAACACTATTATTCAGGGCTGGACTGGCCATCGGGCATACCGGGCATTTGCCCGGTGGGCCGACGTGCTTTTTGGGCCGATACATCTCATACTCATACATAATTTTTATTATTATTATTATTTTATTTTTATTTTTATTTTTTTTTAACGGCCCATAAAATTTGTACATCGGCGGCCCATTCGTTTTGTTTTGTTTTGCTTAATTGGCGGCGCTGGGTTTGTGCCGGTGTAATGCGGCTTGGTCAAAAAAAGTCAGTGTTTTTTTTTTTTCTGACAGACCAGCCCATGAAACACGTAGATCAGCGGCCCATTGGTTCTTTCCTTGATTGACACTGGGCTGGCCCAATTACAACTTTAAACGAGTGAGCGCGCGTGCAGCAGTGTCAGTGTGTATCTGTCAGAATAGTCAGCGAGATGGAGAAGAAACGCAAGGAATGTGCAGAGAAATAGCGTGAAAAAATAAAACCAGGCCCTTAAAGCAGACACTGTAAAATGTGTCAAAATACGTTTTCTGACCTTCATCAGCTCCTGTGACATGTGAGGAGGATCAGGAGAGAGATGAGTGAGTGTAGAGTCCGCGGTAAGCAGAACTACTTTCAAAACACTTAGGCCATGTCATGAGTGTAGGAACCCATAACCCAGTTAGGCATTATTTCCACATCTGCATAGTTGACGATTACCGCAATTCACTAGAAATTTAATGAGGCGTTTGTAAACCATGTTTTCCGCCAAAATAAAAGCTTGATGCAGTTTGCTCAAAATAAAAGATCATGTGCTTATCTCTTTCAAGTATAAAAATGAGTACAAAACTAATTATGAAAGTTTCCTTTATTTTTTAGTGCATTTGTTTTACAAAATATGGCTATTACTGTCATTGGATTAATATTATAACTATTATGTAGTAGGTGTAATGTAAATAGACACTGTAGCTAAAAGAGGTTTGAATTTGTCTTTAATTTGCACACTGAATATGGGTTGGAGCTTTTAATTTTGAACTCTCAAAGTGCACCAGATTGATGAATTTAACATTAAAATGCACAAAATTTTCTCACGGGGGGGCATGCCCCCGGACCCCCCTAGAATGGCCAAAGGTCCACCCACCACAGTTTTACCAAAAATCCTGTAAGAAACACAGCTCATAGCTTGTTTTAGGATTCATCACTGTGTGGAGTATAGTTCAACTGTATTAATGTCAAATTTTCACTCGTTCCTATGCTCACTCATTACATGGCATTAGTGGTTTTAAGGAATAGGAGTTGGTATGCATAATTAAGGGCGTGCAAAGATGGGTGGTGTTTATGATCATATAGTGGGCCAGTCTGGGCCAAAATGCCCGGGCCGATTTTTTGTCCCAGTCCAGCCCTGCTATTATTAAAAAACAAGCTTAAAGCCGCTTATAAAAAAACAGATCAAAAAGCCTTTCCTATGTATAGACCAATATGAAAGTAAGAACAGTGTTGAAAAAGAAAATATGATTCCAGTTTCATAAAAAGTATTTTTCACTCACTCATCTGTGATCTGATGTTTTCTCTCTGTTTTTTCATTCTCTTCATTCGTTCTTTTGCTCTCTCTTCCTCTGCTCTTCTTCTCTCTTCCACCTCCTGTAAAATCTTTCTGTTTAATTTAAAATGGCGGCCGTTGTTTAGTGCCACTGTCTCCTCAATCTTCTCCAGAAGCTCCTTGATCTGAGTGTCGTCTCTCCTGTTGAGATTGTTGAGAACATGATACCTGTTCCCACATTTGTCCAGCAGCCGCTGGAGATCCTGTCCTTCACTCTCGATGTGCTGCTCTATAGATGTGTCTAACAGAGAGTCTCCACCAGTGAACAGCACTATAGTGTGACTCCAGACTCTCTCACTGAGAAGATCCAGATGATCCTGCAATGCTTTTCTCTTTTCTTCTTTAAATCCAGTGTCCACAGGTATGATCAGTAGTACAGCGTGTGGTCCTGGAGGACACAGAGACACACTGAGCACAATCTCCAGTTTCAGTAACTCAGGACTCGTCTCTACAGTGTCATTACTCCACCATCCTGGAGCTTCAATGACAGTGATGTGTCTGTCTGCTACTTCTCCATGTCTCCTCACACACTGAGCAGAACTCTTCAAGTCAAACTCCTCTCTGCCCAGGATGGTGTTTCCTGATGAACTCTTACCAGCAGCTCTATTACCCATCAACACAATCCTCAGCTCTGAGAGATGTTGAGCGTCACCTGAAACATATAGAGAACAAAACACACTTATCCTATTTGTGCTTTCTGAACAGTTAACAAGAAAGCTGTACTAAAAATATGCTAATCATAATAATACAAATTCCACATTAATGGACTTAGTTTAATGATCACCCATGGTTAACTAAATTATGAAGAAATGAGAATCGTTTAATTTTCTCAATCAGGAGAAAACAAAAACACAGATTACATAAAACTCAGAACTAAATTGCAATTCTTTGCAAAAATAACATGTTTCCAGTAATTATATATCCTTAATTATTTCTGCAACATATAAAACTGCTGAACTAAATTAAAATGAAGGCATGACACTCCAGGTGAAAAGGGTAAAAATGTAACTGATAGATATCACCATACTTCCTCAGTTGATTGATTACATTAAGAATTGCACAAAAAAAAATTGTATTACAAATTCTCTGAAATTTTTTGTTAAAATATGCAAATAAAGCGTTATCAAATTAAATATGCCCTAATTTGCATAGATTTCTAGAATAAAAATTGGAACAAGTCTAAAGTGGCAAAAACAGATCCAAAATCTTTTCTGTATTGACCAATATGAAAACAATAAAAGTGTCTCACAAAAACTGTAAACATGTTGACACTTTTTGTTTCATAAAAATAGCTCCTATCACGAGTTTAAATCTTACCGATGTCCAATATAGTTCCACCAGCTGTCTAGTAGTTTTTACTTGTAATACTTTAAAAGTGTGTTTGACGGGATTCACTTCCTGGAGCTTCAGAACAGCGACAAACATGAGGCGTTTCTATATGTGTAAAGCTGATGTTTAAGGTTATATTTAATACAAGCTGTTTGCAGTTGTTTATTGTTGTTATTTGTATTGTTTTCTATGGATTAGGTAAATGGATTTCTGTTCTCAAAAGCAAACTCTATGAAGAACGGGATTGTTTAAGAAATAAAAGTGCTTATTTACCTTAAATTATTACTTACAGAGAGGCTTTAAAAGCTGCTAGATCTGCTTATTTTTCAACCCTATTAGAAGAAAATAAACATAATCCTAGGTATTTATTTGAAACGGTGGCTAAACTAACGAAAAATAAAGCTTCAAGCCCAGAAGTTTCCAAGCAGCACAGCAATAATGGTTTTATGAACTTCTTCACTTATAAGATTGATAATATCAGGGACAAAATTATAACTATGCAACCGTCTACTACAGTATCGCATCAGGCAGTACATTGTAGTCTCCCTGAGGAAAATTTTGATTCATTCGTTGCTATAGGAGAGGAAGAATTTACTAAACTCATTAAATCATCTTAAATCGACAACATGCATGTTAGACCCTATACCAACTAAGCTACTGAAAGAGATGCTTCCAGAGGTCCTAGATCCTCTTCTTAATATCATTAATTCATCTTTGTCTCTAGGATACGTACCAAAAAACTTTAAGCTGGCTATGATTAAACCGCTTGTTAAAAAAACGCAACTTGATCCTACAGAATTAGTCAATTACAGGCCGATCTCGAATCTACCTTTTCTGTCAAAGATATTAGAAAAGGCAGTATCCTCACAACTGTGTTCCTTTCTTGAAAGAAATGATATCTGCGAGGATTTCCAGTCCGGATTAGACCGTACCATAGTACTGAGACCAGTGCTCGAATTGAGGGGGGGCTGGGGGGATCCGGGACCCCCCATAAGGTATTAGGGACCCCCCCATAAGAAATAAAAAATAGAATTAGGGGGGTCCCTCAGATATTTTTATTTTAGTAAAAATAATAATGACAAATCTGATTAAATGCATGCAATGGATACGGTAAATTTCGTGAATTGATTATTTACAATCATTTATTTTAAGTTTGTTTATAGGCTAGTTGCCATGTCTCTTTAAAATGTAAACGCCCCGCCCCACATCTAAAGAGCGCTGTGCGCGCGCATGACATCGTTGACTGACAGGACTGTTTGATAGGCGCTGCTCCGGTGAAGCTAATTTTAGCTTTTAAAAAATGGAGAAAAATAAACCTCCACTCGCAGTCGGGAAGAGAAAGCTTCTTACTGACTTTTTTGAGGGGTAATTGTCTCTCTCTATATATCTTTCTACTTTATATCTATCCACTCCATGTCGAGGCTTTTGTATTCCTTACATAAATTGGAAACATTTAGGCTTAAGTTACTATTTTTTTTCATTATTAATAATAATCTCGATGAAGATGGATAACAGCTTTTTAGTAATTATAAAGGGAGTGCTCGTTGTGCGCTTTCTATGCTTTCTAATATCAATTCAGAATTTGTATAAAACTTGTTTTTCATGCTGCTAGGACCAATGGCCACGTAAACACTGCAAAGTTTTGGGAATTACATACGCACTTATGCGGGATTCACTCTTGAAATAGCAATGATTGACATTGATTGCCATAGCATTGTTTGTTCCTGAATAAAGCAGCCTTTTTCACTGAAATGGTTGAATGACTGACTGACTTACTCACTCACAGTCCTTTGCCGCCCGCCACCTACTGGACGTAATTATGTAAAAATCGTATGTGCTGAAATCTTTGAAAAATCCCCACCAACACACAGGCTGACTGCATTGATTTGATCCAAAATACAGTAAAAACAGTAATATTATTAAATATTATTACTATTTAAAATAATACAATAAAATATAATTTATTTCTGTGATCAAAGCTGAATTTTCACCATTGTTACTCCAGTCTTCATCACATGATCCTTCAGAAATCATTCTAATATTCTGATTTGATGCTCAACAAACATTTATGATTATTATCAATGTTGAAAACAGTTGTGGACAGTGTTTTTTTTTTTTTTATGAATAGAAAGTTTAAATGAAATAGAAACGTTTGTAGCATTATACACTACACTCTCAGAAAAAAGCTTGCGGTTAGTAAGATTTTTTTTTTTTTTTTTTTAAATGTTGGGAAAGAAATTAATACTTTTATTCAGTACGGTTGCATTAAATTGATCAAAAGTGACAGTAAAGACATTTATAATGTAACAAAAGATTCTGTTTCAAATAAATGCTGTTCTTTAGAACTTTCTATTCATCAAAAAATCCTGCAAAATAAAAAGTATGATGGTTTCCACACAAATATGAATTGTTTCCAACATTGATCATAAATGTTTGTTGATCATCAAATCATCATATTAGAGTGATTTCTGAAGGATCATGTGACACTGAAGACTGGAGTAATGAAGCTGAAAAAACAGCTTTGATCACAGGAATAAATTACACTTTACTATATATTCACATAGAAAACAGTCACAATATTTCACAATATTACTGTTTTTTTAAATCAAATCAATGCAGCTTTGAGCAGAAGAGACTTCTTTTAAAAACATTTTAAAAATCTTATCGATCTCAACTTCTGAACGGTAGTGTATATTTCATTTCATTATGTATATTTATGTAAAAAATGGCCATCATTCCACGCTGCATGTGGGCCAGATCCGCATTCCACAAGTGCCAGATGTGGGCCGGATCTGGGCTGAAACAATGTTGCTATCTGGGCAGAAACGTGTTTTCTATGTTTCTACGTAACACATTATATATAGTTATGTTCAGTTCTCCATTTCAGTTGTGGGAAAAGAGACTGAGTTTATATATATATATATATATATATATATATATATATATATATATATATATATATATATATATATATACTAAGTATGCATTTCTGTTTGAGAGGTCATTTCTCATTTGAGATTTTCGTTATCCCTGTTTCTGAAGAAATTTGATGCTTACCACCTGTCCTGAGTTTTGGTTTATGTCTTCACCCACTGGTTCCTGAATTCACTTTGATGTCTGTTATGGATGAATGCTGAGTTCACTTTTGAGAATCTCCTGGACATGCCTATGTTAAACTTATAAACTATTCCAAAGACTGTTTGCCCAGTTGTCCTGCACTCTTCTACTAAATATTCTGACTAAATCTCCCGCACCTGGGTTCATACCTATCTACATCATTACAGCCTGATAGTATTTTTCCATTCTTTTGCTACTGTTTAAGAAATAAAAAAGTTAAATATCCTTTTGAAGTTACTGACTGTTCTTTTATCACTGCTTTTGGAGACATTATGAAATAATTATCCCTGTGCTACTGTTGAATCTGACAGTGATACCATCCAGTAAGTCTGGAAGCCATCTGATTATTTTCTACTGTTTTTGAGACATTTCAATGTATTTTGAAGTCACTTGCTTTTACGGGTCTTCAAGTGCCTTATATGTAGTGCCCTGGTATATTTGCCATAGTTGCCCTTTTGGGTCTGCGCTTTGTCACCCTCTAAATCCATATTACTTTAGTAAGTAATTTGAAAGAAGAATATATATAAAATTCTTTATCAAGCGTTTTTAATAAATAGTATATATTTATGCATATTATGATCAAATATATTGTATATTTTGTATAAAGTGTATATTGTGAGACTAACCAACCCCTCGCCCCAAAAAAACTTGGGGACCCCCCATAAGACTTGACTCAATTCGAGCACTGACTGAGACTGCTCTCGTTAGAGTCACAAATGATTTGCTCTTATCATCCGATCGTGGTTGTGTCTCGCTATTAGTGTTACTCGATCTTAGTGCTGCATTTGACACCATTGACCACAACGTTCTTTTAAATAGATTAGAACATTATGTTGGCATTACGGGAAATGCACTAGCATGGTTTAAATCATTCTTATCTGACCATTATCAGTTTGTAGCAGTAAATGATGAGATGTCTCATCGATCACAAGTTCAGTATGGCGTACCACAAGGCTCAGTACTAGGACCGCTGCTGTTCACTCTGTACATGCTACCATTAGGAGATATCATTAGGAAACATGGCATTAGCTTTCACTGTTATGCTGACGATACTCAGCTGTATCTTTCTTCAAAACCTAACGAAACTTATCAATTCACAAAAGTAACGGAATGCATAGCGGATATAAAAAATTGGATGACTCGTAATTTCCTACTTCTAAATTCTGAAAAAACAGAGTTTCTAATTATTGGACAAAAAACTTCCTCACGTAATAACCTACAATACTGTCTAACACTCGATGGCTGCTCTGTTAAGTCTTTGTCGTCGGTTAGGAACCTGGGTGTGCTCTTTGATACAAATCTTTCATTTGAAAGTCACGTGTCTAGTATCTGTAAAACTGCATTTTTCCATCTTAAAAATATATCTAAATTACGCCATATGCTCTCATTGACAAATGCGGAAAAATTAGTTCATGCGTTCATGACCTCAAGGCTAGATTATTGTAATGCTCTACTGGGTGGTTGCCCTGCACGCTTAATAAATAAACTACAGCTGGTTCAAAACGCAGCAGCTCGAGTTCTTACCAGAACCAGGAAGTATGACCATATAAGCCCAGTTCTGTCAAAACTGCATTGGCTCCCTATTAAACATCACATAAATTTTAAAATATTGCTGATCACTTACAAAGCACTAAATGCACTGTAAAAAGTGAATAGTAGGATCAACTTAAAAAAATTACTTCAATTGGTAACACCTAAAGAAATTAAGTTTTCTCAACTTAAATTATCACGTTTTATCGTGAAAAATCTGATAATTTAAGTTGAGAAAACTTAATTTCTTTAGGTGTTACCAATTGAAGTAATTGTTTTAAGTTGATCCAACTGTTCACTTTTTACAGTGTGGTTTAGCTCCGCAGTACTTGAGCGAGCTCTTAACGCATTATAGTCCGTCACGTCTATTGCGATCTAAAAATTCGGCCAGTTACTAATACCTAGAATATCAAAATCGACTGCTGGCGGTAGATCCTTTTCCTATTTAGCACCAAAACTCTGGAACAGTCTTCCTACCATTGTCCGGGAAGCAGACACACTCTGTCAGTTCAAAGCCAGATTAAAGACACATCTCTTTAAACTAGCATTCACACAATACATTATAGACTTCTATAATTTAATGTTAGGCTGCATAGATTAGGTCAGCCGGAACCGGGAACACTTCCCATAAATCCTGATGTACTCGTTACATCATGAGAAGAATGGCATCTACGCTAATTTTAGTGTCTGTGTTTATCCCGAGGTTTTCCCGCAGCCTGCCGGATCCAGGCCGTATCCAGATCTGACGAAGGACCTTCGCCTGGACCGATGACAACGCAGTGCTGAAGTGCCAACTAGTCTCTCCCTATGGAGGATCCCTTTACCACTATACAGATAAGGCGTTGTCGGGAAAATTCGTTTCGCGTTCCTACCCCAAAGCAACAAAATAAAATAAAATTCTTTATCAAAATTTATAAGGAAAGACAAGTACTTTGTTTAGGCTTGGCTTGTAGGGAATTCCAAACCTGCATATATTCAAACACACATAACTATAGAACCCATTCTAAATGCTCATGTGAACGCCATCAGTGTTTCTCACAGGTTCGCTTTTAAAGTCTGTGTAGAGGGAATGGTGTCGTCTTAGCGGCCCCTAATTTAATAACAAATGATCGTTGTGACGGAAGCAAATCAATCAAAACTAACTTTAGATGAAAAATAACTTAACTCTGCTATAAAGCCAAAACAATCTCTGTTACCTTAAATTATACGCTTATCTCTGTGAAGCTGCTTTGAAACAATCTACATTGTTAAAAGCGCTATATAAATGAAGATGACTTGACTTGACTTGACTTATTTCCTTCAATAACAGCTTTTATGGGTCGTCACTGTGAGCTGTTTTGAACACATCTATTGCGAATGCCTCGACAAATAGCGGTTAATGACAAGAAGTTTCATGTTATTATTGCTGTGACTGTTACATTTTCATGATTTACTTAATATACTCAGTGTGAATATCTGCATTATAAAGTATGTGGACTCACTCATCATCTGTGATCTGATGTTTTCTCTCTGTTTTTTCATCCTCTTCATTCGTTCTTTTGCTCTCTCTTCCTCTGCTCTTCTTCTCTCTTCCACCTCCTGTAAAATCGTTCTGTCTATTTCAAAATGGCGGCCGTTGTTTTGTGCCACTGTCTCCTCAATCTTCTCCAGCAGCTCCTTGATCTGAGTGTCGTCTCTCCTGTTGAGATTGTTGAGAACATGAAACCTGTTCCCACATTTGTCCAGCAGCCGCTGGAGATCCTGTCCTTCACTCTCAATGTGTTGCTCTATAGATGTGTCTGACAGAGAGTCTCCATGAGTGAACAGCACTATAGTGTGACTCCAGACTCTCTCACTGAGAAGATCCAGATGATCCTGCAATGCTTTTCTCTCAGTCTCTTTAAATCTAGTGTCCAGACGTATGATCAGTAGTACAGCGTGTGGTCCTGGAGGACACAGAGACACACTGAGCAAAATCTCCTGTTTCAGTCTCTCAGGACTCATTTCTACAGTGTAATTCTTCCACCATCCTGGAGCTTCAATGACAGTGATGTGTCTGTCTGCTACTTCTCCATGTCTCCTCACACACTGAGCAGAACTCTTCAAGTCAAACTCCTCTCTGCCCAGGATGGTGTTTCCTGATGAACTCTTACCAGCATATCTATAACCCATCAACACAATCCTCAGCTCTGAGAGATGTTGAGCGTCACCTGAAACAAATAGAGAACAAAACACACTTATCCTGTTTGTGCTTTCTGAACAGTTAACAAGAAAGCTGTACTAAAAATATGCTAATCATAATAATACAAATGCCATATTAATGGACTTAAGTTAATCATCACCCATAGTTAACTAAATTATGATGAAATGAGAATCTTTTAATTTTCTCAATCAGGAGAAAACAAAAACACAGATTACATAAAACTCAGGGCTAAATTGTAATTTGATGCAAAAATAACATATTTTAAGTAATTATATATCCTTTCAAAATATGCAACATGTAAAACCGCTGAACTAAATTAAGGCAAGACACTTCAGGTGAAAAGGGTAAAAATGTAACTAATAGATATCACCATACTTCCCCAGTTGATTGATTAAGAATCCCAATGCAATCAGTGCTTTGCCAATGCTTTCAGACAATGCAATCCCAATTAAAGAATTGCAAAAAATTGGTATTACAAGTTCTCTGAAATGTTATGATTAAATATGCAAATAAAGTGTTATCAAATTAAATATGCACTAATTTGCATACATTTCTAGAAAAAAATTGGAACATTGGATGTAGTCCGTTTTTTTTTTTTTTTTTTTTTTGGACATATTACAGTCAAAGGTTTTTACAGCGGGGATTTTGGATTTTTTTTTTTTTTTTTTTTTTATCACTACATAAGCCAGAATTTTTATTTTTATTTTCACATTTTTTTAGGTATAAAATATATAATCTATAAACTCAGGCAAATTGTATATGAGCAAACACCTCTTTATATAGTATTTATATAGTAGCCTATACCCTCTCTAGATATACTTTGTAAATTTTGGATGTTTTCTTTCCACTAATCTGAAAGAACACTTTATAAAAAGTCAAAAGACCAAAATCTCAAAATTGACAGATGCATAAAAAACAGTTTTTGCCTGTATAGTGTCTCGCCTTAATGAATAAATATCTCTCTAGCGCGCACACACCTGGCACAGGAATAGTTGCACAGCCACGCACATAAAAAAAATAAATAAATAAAAAACCATGATTGTATTCTTCAAACCTAAAACACAATCCCTGACGAGCCATATTTATAAGTATAAGCGACTTTATGGAGAACAAAAAGCAAGCCCTAAGTGTCTTATAAAAAAATAGCTGAATCGACCAATATGAAAGTGAAAGCAGTAACAATGTCTGACAGAAACAGCAAACACGTCGAGTTTGATTAAAAGTAATTTTAACTATGTATTAACAAGGAAAAGACGATTAGTTTTTAAATCATAAATGCTTACTTAAGTCCATTTTACTTCACACGGTCTCAGAGTTCAGGAGTAAATGTAGTTTTACCGGCAGTCTAGTTTATCTTTCAAAGTAAGTTTGACTCATAGACAGTGTGGTTTGACTGGACTCATACAGGTGCTTCAGAACAGTCACGCGCATGGGCGGGTCTACAGGTGTATGGAAGTGTGCAAAGGTGATCTTCGTTAGTTATTTTACACATAGGCCTACACAAAAAATAAGATTTTGAAATGTTTAAAAAGTGATAATATCTATAAATCCAGACACACTTCAAAAAGTGACTTCACCTGGCAAACTTAAACAAAGTAGACCTACTAATCCCACAATGAATTTACTTAACGTTACTTTTTTTTAATTAGCCTACTATATAGGCTACAGTCGCAAGTTGTTAGATTATTTAGTATTCTTGCAGTCAATAATAGTATCTATTAAGACTCATATTTGATCTTCAAAATTACCTTTAAAAGTTGTTAAAATAATTTCTTCATGGTCTTAAATAACTCTACAAGAACTCTTCACCCACTCACATCAACTCGGACTTTCGTTACCTGATCCACTCGTCAACTAAACTCTACACAAGGCAAGCGGAAATACTGGTTTAATTCAGCCACATTTTGAACCAGAAGAAGAGAAATAACTAATTATAGTGTCGTCTACAAATCGATGTGCCAGTAATGTGTTTTAAATCGCTCTATATAACGTCGGACACATAATGGTAATTGATATGATTAGCCTTCGCCTTGACTTTATTATCAAACAGCTAAGCTAATAATGTGTTGTTAATGTTACACAAACCATGTTCCCGTTCGCCATCTCAGAGTCTCAGCTGCTGAAACTCAGCATCCGAACGCTTTGAACATCATAGAAAGTCAGTGAGGAAAAGCCCCGCACGGTGACGGGATTTGTTATGTTTGTGATGGTAAAAACAGGGGCGTTTCAAACCGCGTTTTTGAGACTGTCTTTGGTTCACTGCAGTTTTAAGGAGAAAATACTCAGCAGTGGTGTTGACTGATTCATTTGCACAAGGTTTATCAAGCATATTAAAACACCACATATACATAACTTGATTTTCACCTCGGGGGTTCTTAAATGATTGAATCTTAATGTGAGTAGCCTACTTTAGATATACAATAAAAAAGTAAAAGATGCAAGCATCAACATGGCATTATAACATTTTCTTTTACATTTAGTAAAGAAAATAAGCCTAAATGTAATTTAGTAGTTCAAATGTTTAAAATACTTTCATTCATTATCAGGATTAACAAATATTAAAACATGGAGGGAATCTATATGAAACACATGTTTATAAATGTTATATTTACAGAAATAATATCAGTTTTATAAGGCAGTCAGATTTAAGTCGTCTGCTGTTGTTCAGGATGTTCAGAGCTCTTCTGAATGACTGAGATCCCGTCCATATCCAGCTCCACTGAGTGAACACTGAAGGAACCAATGCCCTGTCAAAACAACAGCAGGACCAACACTATTTATAAAAGACATTTTACTTTCACCATTTATGTTTTTCAGTTTTTACTAGGACACTAAAACACACAGGTCTTTCAGCAACCAGTTTAAATTGCATATACAGTATGTTCCTTCTATACAGTATATTGAATCATTCTGAAAGAAGTGCTTCTACATATATCAGTTTAGAAAGGCTTAAAACAACCAGTTTCTCTGACTCTCACCTGTATGTTTGAGAGAATCTCTGTCACTGGTTTCTTCTGCTGAGGTTCACGGGTGAGTAAGAACAGGAATCCTCCTCCTCCTGCTCCTGCCAGACTCTGTCCTAAACTCAGCGGCTGAAGAGCGTTCATCATGGATCTCACCGCCGCCGGCTCACAGCCTGGAGCCATCAGCTTCTTCTGCTGCCAGTATGTGTCCATACACTCCCCCAACCTGAGGAGAGATCCTGAGAGAAAGAGATCAGAGAGTCCATCTGAATCTGGTGTGTGTGTGCGTGTGTGTGTGTCACTCACCCTCTCTGCAGGCTTCAGCACACTCCTCTGCATTGGTCACCAGCTGATCTGCGTTCTGTACGATGGAGGGTAATCACGCATACCACACAGTGATCCAATGACACACAACACAGCGTTCATGAAGTCTGACCGTCACCATCTGCCGCTCGTACCTGCAGCAGGTTCCGTGCTAAACGCGTCTTTCCAGTGTAAACCAGAAGAAGATGATGCTGCAGGACAGACTGGAAGTGTTGAGGAAGAGAGAGCTGTTCTACTTCCACTCTCAGCGGTAACTGAGCTGCAGATCGAGCCAGCTTCACTCCTCCAAACAGCCCGCCAACCTGATCCTGCCATCCACCACCTAAAACACCAGCAAATATACTAAATGCCTTCAAATTCAGTTTGTTAAAGGAACTGTATGTAGGATTGTGGCCAAAACTGGTACTGCAATCACTTTAAAAATACTATAGAGCGGTGTATCCCCTCCCCCTCCCCCCTCACTCGAGGTTGCCAGATAAGCTGAATTCAGCAGAAACGTAGGCTGCTTCAATGAGCTTCCGACGAGACGTACACAGTACGTTTTTTTCTGTTAATTATGTTTATGCTTCATGAGAGATATTTTGATAAGTAATTATGCATTTTAAAAATGTACTAATTGTCCTTAGTTAAATATAATCGTAAAGATGTATGCTCGTATGTGACAGACAGAACGGTAGCTGTAAGTCTAACTTGTAACGTCTGTCATTAATGTAAGTACAAGCACAACAAGCCTATGTCACTATGTGTAACCAATATCAAAGATACAGCTATTCATTTAGCTGATGCTATAGCAGCTAAGTGAAAGTGGCCAGCTGTATTTTTTTACTTACCCTGCAGCCCACGTCCATAACACGCTAAAATGTGTGATGTGAAATACAGGTCAACTTGCAGCATGTGTAACTTAGTCCACGATATACGTGAAGAACGAATGTCGAATAATTTTTTCTGAGGTAAAGTTAGGCTTCTGTCTCAATTACGTTTCAAATTTTCATATAATGGGCGTGCTAATGTTTTCCTCAGCATCTCAGCATAATAACAGAAAAACGGGCTCCTATAAATGCATTGCTAATGTTAGCATACGTCCATGTGAGCTAACGTTACTTTGCACGAACATGCATAACTTTGTTCGACTGTCATGAATATATGAAATGTCCATTGACATCAAGTACAAGTTAGCCAAGCATAAGTTAACTTAGATGAATCTTACCTGTCCAGGAGAAAATTAGCTACGTTGGCGTCTGTGTTCAAATTCTTCTCCGTTTTCAGCCGTCTCCATCTTTCAAAAGCATCTCCAATACAAATTCTGGTTTTATTTCGGACTTTGTCACAACGAATTTCTGAATTATAACGAGGTCTTTTTGATTTAGTAACATTAGACATTTTTATCCGTCTTTTAGGGTAGGTTAGAGCAAAGCTGGCAACCCGGATCCCGAAACACTACTGACTTCGTGATTGGTCGATAGGTGGAGGGAGGCGCGTCAGGCCAAAACACAAAATGACAACATCAACATCAGTTGAGGGCTGCAAGTCCACTTTTTAAATGACAATATCCTGGCCGTACTACTGTTGTCAGTGATATAAGTATTTGAAATGAACATGATTTCTTAATGTCTAGTGACACATCAGGGCCATTTTATGATTAATTGAAATAGATTTCTTACATACAGCTCCTTTAAAAATGTAAACTTTTGCCTGGTTGAGCTTCACAGTCCAGTGAAACCCTATATTGCTCTAGAAAGGAAGTGATGAGAATGAACGCGTCTCTCGTACCGGTGGTGAGGATCTGCTCCAGGTAAAGAACATCATGAATGAGAGAGTTTGTGTCGAAGCTTCGTCCCGTACATCTGTAAACTGCTGCAAGAGCTGCACCTGCCAGAATACTGCTGGTGCCTACAAACACACACAAACACAAACACACACACACACACACACATATACACTTTAATTATAATTTAATTTAAGTTAATTAATTAATTGATTTCAATTTTGTGAGATCCAACATAAAACTTAATCTATTAAAACAAAAATATGAATATATATAAAGTAAAATGGATATACAAATGTTATACAAATAAATATTTCAATAGTTATTATTATTATAAAATTTTTTTGATAAAATACAATATAGTGAAATGGATTATATACATTTGCTATACAAATTCATATATTTACAAAATAATAATAAAATTGAATAAATATTATATATATATATATATATATACCATGGGCTGTTTAAATACTCGATTCTGATTGGCTGGAAGGTGTGCAGTAAAACCGTTTAATGCACAGGTAGTTCCAGTCAGTTTGATTACAGTTCGAAATTAATCCGCTACATTGGTAACCATAGTAACACAGATACACTTGCAAGCAGAGTGAGAGACGCATATGAAAACATTTAGGTAGGTGTAATGGGTAGAGAAAATGACCACATATATGAGTTTAATTTAAAAAAAAACCTTCTCCTGTTTTGTTACTTTTTTAAAAAAAAAGCCGTTACACTGTTTCAGTTGGGTTGCCGTGGAGACGGTAGCTCAAGCGCTCAGAAATAAACATCCAGCGCTTGAGAAAGACATAATTTTTGTATCTCCACTTCTTTCCAACCCACAGGTATGTTTTAAACCTTTTCAATCTCTGTCAAAAGTTATCGAAAGAGTATATAACCAGTACGGTTGTTTAGGTGATGTGTGTTGTCATGTTCCGTGTAGAAAGATATTATGCTGTGTTTATACTGTATGTATTGGCTTGCCGCTTTCGCTGGTTGAACTGTCACCGTTAATGAAGGTTCCGTTCTCTTGTCTTTTTGTACTGACTGTAAACAGTAGTGTCAAGTGAACATCGGTATGTTTAAAGTATATGGTGTAATGTCTACATATTTGAATGTGCTAAAGCAATTGTTTCAAGATAGAATATAATATATGGTGTCATTTGTTGATGTATATTTGATATATTATAACGTTACAGTAAGACTTGTATCTATTTCACAATATGTTATTAATGGGTTTTGTATTTTATCTGATATATACCAATGCTTTTCATATTGGTTTGTTTATTATATTCAGTATTATAGACCATTTCTATATTATATGGTCCATGTAATGGCTGAAGTTACGGTTTATGATCTCGTAGTATTATTGAGATATTTAATCCAAAAGAGAAAGAGAAATAAACATCCAGCGCTTGAGAAAGACATAATTTTTGTATCTCCACTTCTTTCCAACCCACAGTGCTATCCAGCCTGTGGTTTTGTACCTGCCCAGATTCCCCTAGGTCTGAGGCCGGTAACAATTGGGGGCTCGTCCGCAGGATCCGTTGAGTTAAAAGCGAGGTGAGCAGTCATTGCAACGGTGAGACCAGGGGTTCAAGCTTCAGGGAAGGCTGCTAAGTTGAGCGTCATCCACAGAGCAACAGTCACCGGTGAGACGTCACGATGACTACAGTAGCCCCACGGCGAATGTTGATCTTCCAGATCATCAAACAGCTTCCAGCGATGAGTTTAAGCCAACTGCAGTTGGTTGCCAGGTCAATTGAAGATGGCAGTGAAAGCACTGAGGGCCTCAGTGAACCAGAGCTCTATGACTTCATCATCGACTACATCAGGAGCGAGAGGTTGAAGGCGATGGAAGATGAAGGCATGGCTCAACTCCTCTCCCTCCAGGATCTGCTGCAGGAACTGACATCGACCGACTCCGGGTCTGGTGAGGTCTGTGTTTCCAATGTTCACATGGACGGCACACTGACGCCTACACATCAACTCTTACCTCCCTCCACAAGAGATATCCACACACCATCCATGGACATGCACACACACACGTCACTCATGGACAGAGACATTCATGTACCTGTTACTACGGGGAGGCAAGCCCAGCCGAGCGTCACTGGCACCCGTGATGCCCACCATGGTAGGACAAGCCTGTCCTCAACTGTAACAGACCAGGTAGTAAGACTGTCTGATGTTACTGCTCTGCTTCCACGTAGAGAGTGTAAAATACACGGTGGTCAGGTATCTGACATGGGTTCTGACATATCCTTTAATGGTCTTTGTAAGCAGATTGATGCTGCTTTACAAGAGGGGTTTAGCGAGGCTGAAACTATTAGAGCTGTACTTAAGATAACTAAGCCAGGTACATTCAGGGAAATGCTCACTAACCATGATGATTTAACAGTGAAGGGGTTAAAAAGGTTTCTCCGCTCTCACATCAGGGATAAAAGTGTAACCGAGCTCTTTCAAGAGCTCAGTAATGCTAGACAGCATGACAGAGAGAGTCCACAGCAGTTTCTCTACAGGCTTATGGGGTTAAAGCAGAGAGTCATTTTTGAGTCACAGCAACCTGGCGTAGAGTTCAGTTATGACAGAAGGCTTGTACAGGGTACTTTTCTACACACACTCTACCAAGGTCTAAATGAGAGAAACACTTATGTTAGACATGACATCAAACCTTTCCTTTCTGACATGCAGGCTAGCGATGACTTTCTGTTAGAACAGATGACCAAGTCCCTGACTGAGGAAGAGGGGAGGTTAAAACGCCTGGGTGCTGTAGCTAAGTATAGACCGGTGACTGTAAGCAGTGCCCGATATGACCATGACGGACAGACTGATGCAATCAAACCGAGTTCAGTTGACGCTGAGTTACAGGCTAACCGTGACGCTATCAGAGAGCTGACTGCCCAAGTGTCCTCACTGACAAGGCACATGACACTTGTTGAAAAGTCTGCAGAACGTGTACAGTCTGGTTTCCCTAGCACATCTGTTAGTCTTCCACGGACACTGTCAGCTGACAAAAAGGGTAGATGCCACGACTGCGTAGTGAAAGGAACCATGAGCTGTCCCCATTGTTTTGTCTGTGGCCAGGCAGGACACCGAGCTATTGGCTGTTTACAGAGGAAGTCGTCGGGAAACGGGAGGAAGTCGCTGGAGCAGGGCAGCCAGTGACTGTGAACAGCATTCAGCCCACTGTTAAGATCAAACCGCTACCCATACCATGCCAAGCAGGTCCAAAAAAACGCATCGCCCAGCTCATAGGAAAACGTTGTACCGTCTCTTGCAACATCAATGGTGTGCCAATTGAAATGCTTTTAGACTCAGGGGCTCAGGTGACGATGGTCAGCAAAACCTGGATAGACAGAGCAGCACCCCATGTCAAAATCCAACCACTTCAATCCCTCTTTGCCGATCAGCCTCTTGAAGTATCAGCAGCAAATGGTACACAAGTTCCCCTTGATGGATGGGCAGAGGTTGACCTGCAAATTTGTAGTGAGCGCCATGGGTCAGTGACAATTGGAGTGCCCCTACTGGTCAGTCAGACTTGTCAGTGTCCCCTGTTAGGGAGTAACGTCATAGCTGAGATCATCAAAGAGCATGACAACACTGTGAATGTGACTGCTATTCTGACCGACGCTTTAAGTGTCCCTGAGAACACAGTTGAGGCTTTGGTCTCTGCCCTTCAGATAACTACCACTGTCGAGACAGCCCTGTGTACTGTACACACAGGCAAGAAAGGTGTCACTATCCCTGCTGGTAGAGTCTATGAAGTCAGGTGCCGGGTTAGGGTGTTGCCAGGGAATTGTACAGTACTGTTCCAGCCTCTTATAGAAAACACCTGCCCTGAGGGCCTTGAACTGTTTCCTGCATTAGTTGACATTCCTTGTGGACCCTCAAAATGCATTAAAATTCCTATACAAAATGCAACCCGACATGCCATTTATTTGACCCCAAGAATCACTCTCGGCACTCTTGAGGAAGTGGCTGATGTTAAACCTGTCCCGAGTCTTGAGCACATGCCGAATGACGTTGTCCAAACCTTTTCAGCTCAATTAAGTACAGATCCAACGGCTTACATGAACAACGAGCAGGACAGACAGATCAGGTCTAAAGCTAAAGACAAGTGGCACCCTCCTGTTGACGTATCACATCTAGCTGAGGATGAACAGAGGTTAGTTAAGGAAATGTTGTTCGAGCAGTCTGAGGTGTTTGCCAAAGACGATGCTGACATTGGTTGTATTCCTGACCTCCAACTTAGAGTCAATCTTACAGTTGAAACACCTGTCCAAAAGTCTTACAATTCCATCCCAAAGCCCTTGTATAAAGAGGTAAAAGACTATGTTCAGAACTTGCTTGACCGTGGTTGGATCAGAAAATCCACCTCATCATACTCTTCTCCTGTGGTCTGTGTGAGAAAAAAGGACAAAAGCCTACGTCTCTGTGTTGACTTCCGGGGGCTGAACAGCAAAACCATCCAGGACCGCCACCCCCTTCCACGCATCCAGGACCTGCTTGACAATTTAGGAGGCAACTCATGGTTTTCCATACTTGACCAGGGCAGTGCTTACCACCAAGGCTTTGTTGAAGAGAGCTGCCGGCACCTGACAGCTTTTAGCACACCCTGGGGGTTTTACGAGTGGATACGCCTCCCATTTGGCCTCACCAACGCTCCGGCAGCATTCCAACGCTGCATGGAGGGAGTGCTGGCCGGTCTAAGAGATGAATGCTGTTCTCCTTACCTGGATGATGTGCTCTGCTTTTCCAAGACTTTCCAGGGCCATGTTGAGGACTTAAGACAAGTTCTGTGTCGCTTAAGGGAACATGGTGTGAAGCTGCGCCCGAAAAAATGTGAGCTGTTCAAACGCCAAGTGAGATATGTTGGACGCCTGGTCACAAGTGAGGGTGTTCAGGTAGATCCCAAAGACCTAGAAGCTGTGTTGCAGATGAAGGAGAGAGAGCCAAAGAACGTTGGAGAGGTCCGAGCTCTACTTGGTTTCCTGGGCTACTATCGCTCTTTCATCCAGGACTTTTCCAGAATAGCCCGGCCACTGTTTAAGCTTCAAGAACATCCTGCCTTGTCCAACAAGAGCCCGGTTGCAGCCAAGTCCACCCAAAAAGGCCAGAGCAGTGGTCAGTTACCATCCCGGACACCAGTTCAGTGGTCCCCCGAACACAGTGCTGTTGTGTCCCGCCTTGTGGACATGCTGATCAAACCCCCCATCTTGGCCTACCCCGACTTCGATTTGCCATTCATCCTACACACTGATGCATCCAATGAAGGGTTGGGGGCGGTGCTCTACCAGGAACAGAACAGCAAACTCCGGGTTATTGCTTATGGGTCCAGGTCACTCACGCCTGCTGAAAAGAATTACCACCTCCATTCCAGTAAGCTTGAGTTTCTCGCTCTGAAGTGGGCCATATGCGATAAATTCCGTGATTATCTGTATTACGCAACAACATTCACTGTATATACAGATAACAATCCCCTCACCTACGTCCTGAGCACAGCCAAGTTGAACGCTGTTGGACATCGCTGGGTTGGTGAATTAGCCGACTTCCACTTCAACATCAAGTACAGGCCAGGCAAGGTGAATGTGGATGCAGATACCCTGTCCAGGTTTCCAGTGAAACTCCAAGACAACTTGAAGGAGTACACCGAGACAATGCCACCTGAGGTTGTATCTGCCATCTGGCAGGGGAATAAAGCTCAGAGAGATGAGGATGTGTCCTGGGCTGCCGCCCTTCAGATCTCTGCCTTTGATGACGACTCTCCCCCGATGAGTGCGCCCATGTTCACCCCAGAAGACATCAGAGCCGCCCAGAAAGGAGATGAGCCCATTTCCGAGGTGATTCGGTTGAAAGGGAGCGGATGGAATCCGAGAGACAAAGACTGGAGTCCAATCCAACCAGGAACACGACGACTTATACATGAGTGGAACAGGCTCAAACTGGATAATGGTATTCTGTACAGGCATGCAGGACAAAATCAACAACTGGTCCTCCCCAAAGTACTCAAGTCAACCGTGCTCAAACACCTGCACGATGACATGGGACATGTTGGCGCTGATAAAGTCACCCACCTCGCAAGGCAACGGTTCTACTGGCCTTTTATGCAGCGCGACATCGAAGACTATGTCATCCGTCAATGCCCATGCATCAAACAAAAACGACCTGCTGTCCATGAGAAAGCACCAATGGGCTCAATCACAACTAGCGCACCTTTTGAACTGCTCTCTGTTGATTACCTTCACCTTGATCCCAGTAAAGGAGGCTACGAGTACATCCTTGTGGTAGTAGATCACTTCACCCGTTTTGCTCAGGCCTATGCAACTCGAAACAAGTCTGGCAAAACAGCGGCCGAAAAGATCTTCTACGACTTCATTCCACGCTTCGGGTACCCTCAAAAGCTCCACCATGACCAGGGTCGGGAATTCGAGAACACCCTGTTCCAGAGACTTCAGCAGCTGGCAGGAATATCTCACTCCCGAACTACTCCTTACCATCCACAGGGGAATCCTGTTGAACGCCTGAACAGGACACTCCTCCAGATGCTCAGAACACTCCATGAGGAAAAGAAGGCAGAGTGGAAAGACCATCTCCCCAGCATAGTACATGCCTACAACTGCACGAAGCATGAGTCTACAGGCTACTCACCATTCTTCCTCCTCTTTGGAAGACATCCACTGCTGCCCATTGACCTTATATTCAATCTCAATTCAGATCGGCTGGTACAGACACGGCAGGAGTATGCACAGACCTGGGCTTCCCGGATGCAGGATGCATACCGGATTGCCTCTGAGAACAGCAAGAAGTCTTCTGAGAAAGGGAAAAGGCACTACGACCGAGGTGCCAGAGGAGCCTTGCTGCAACCAGGTGATCGTGTGCTTGTCAAGAACCTGTCAGAGAGAGGTGGCCCAGGCAAACTTCGATCTTACTGGGAAAAGAAGATCCACCGTGTCATAGAGAGGCTGGGAGATGGACCTGTATATCGAATCCAAGCTGAAACAGGTGACCAGACTCTCCGGGTGCTCCACCGCAACCTCCTCTTGCCTGTCAGTGACTTGCCAGTCAACCATGAGGAACGTGACACTGGTGTGGAGCGAAAGCCCCAAGGACAGAGACGTCATATGCCAACCAGAGAAGCAACTAAGTCTGATGTTGGCACCTCAGATGATGAGGGGGAGTGCTCCTACAACCTTAGACCCTTGCCTGTGTATGAGAGGAGGGCTGTCAGATACCACCCACATCAACCCGAGCTACACAGTGAGCTAAGGGCTGGGGCTCCCGAATATCAACCGTTGAGCCGTGCACCTGAGTCTGAGAATGTATGGCAGCCAGGACCAGCTGACCCTTTGGTGACAGCAGAGCCAATGCCGGTAGCAAGAGGGGTAGATCCGTCCCCTGCTGTGGAAGGACCGGATCAACACAGGGATGATGCTATGGAGAGTGAAAGCCCTCAGGATCCTGAGATAGATGCTGTGCCTGTTCCTCAGCCAGTAAGAGAGGTAGATCAGCAACTGCGGAGGTCCACTCGACCAGTCAAATCCAGAAACATCTTCATGTATGACCAGCCAGGAGAACCTTCCTACCAGCCCTGGAGAATGGGAACTAATGCCATGTACTGTACCCCTTCTTCCATGCTGACCTACCCAGTGTTTCATGAGAGATGCTACTATCCTCCCCCTGCTGTATGGACATACAGTAGAACTGACATGGACCAGGACATGAAAGACATTGATATCGACATACAATCTTACCTTCATACTACTTATCTGTGATTGACATACTGCAGGCTTACTTCCTGTTCAGACTGATGACTCCTGAAGACCATACTTACCTGAGGTCCTGACCGATAGTTTGAGAGTACCACTGTAGCCAGTAGTTCAGTTTAGTACTGGATGTCGGGAGACATCTCTTAAAGTAGGGGAGAGTGTAATGGGTAGAGAAAATGACCACATATATGAGTTTAATTTAAAAAAAAACCTTCTCCTGTTTTGTTACTTTTTTTAAAAAAAAGCCGTTACACTGTTTCAGTTGGGTTGCCGTGGAGACGGTAGCTCAAGCGCTCAGAAATAAACATCCAGCGCTTGAGAAAGACATAATTTTTGTATCTCCACTTCTTTCCAACCCACAGGTATGTTTTAAACCTTTTCAATCTCTGTCAAAAGTTATCGAAAGAGTATATAACCAGTACGGTTGTTTAGGTGATGTGTGTTGTCATGTTCCGTGTAGAAAGATATTATGCTGTGTTTATACTGTATGTATTGGCTTGCCGCTTTCGCTGGTTGAACTGTCACCGTTAATGAAGGTTCCGTTCTCTTGTCTTTTTGTACTGACTGTAAACAGTAGTGTCAAGTGAACATCGGTATGTTTAAAGTATATGGTGTAATGTCTACATATTTGAATGTGCTAAAGCAATTGTTTCAAGATAGAATATAATATATGGTGTCATTTGTTGATGTATATTTGATATATTATAACGTTACAGTAAGACTTGTATCTATTTCACAATATGTTATTAATGGGTTTTGTATTTTATCTGATATATACCAATGCTTTTCATATTGGTTTGTTTATTATATTCAGTATTATAGACCATTTCTATATTATATGGTCCATGTAATGGCTGAAGTTACGGTTTATGATCTCGTAGTATTATTGAGATATTTAATCCAAAAGAGAAAGAGAAATAAACATCCAGCGCTTGAGAAAGACATAATTTTTGTATCTCCACTTCTTTCCAACCCACAGTGCTATCCAGCCTGTGGTTTTGTACCTGCCCAGATTCCCCTAGGTCTGAGGCCGGTAACATAGGCTTAAGCAACGAGGGGACTGTACCCAGCAAACATTTGGACGTTTAATGACCGTTGAAAAGACGTCCGTCCGAGACGTCCCGTCATGGTTGAAAAAAGGTCCAAATTGGAAGTTGAACCGACGTCTTTTCTGGCCGTGAATTCCACGTCTTTTCTGGCCGTGAATTCCACGTCTCTTCTGGCCGTGAATTCCACGTCTCTTCTGCGTGTCCCTGGATGTCTAAATGCGTCGTCATATGTGTTTAAATGTGTTGCAGCATAATTTAAGTGTATAAGCCTGCATATAAAATAATCACACACCTATTGTGTAACATTGTGAAAGGCAATCAAGTCTTGAGGTTTACACATCTTGACAAAGGTTCTAAAAAGGTCCAAAATTGGTCCAGTCAGACCTGAACGTCAATAAAACGTTTTAATCATGTGTACATCAAAAACAATAACACATTATTTGTGGACATAAGCAAAAAAGAAGCATGTTCTGATTAAGCACAACATTTTATTGATCTTGAACAGCCAAAATTTCTCTTTATTTTTTTCAATGTTTAACATTTCGTGAGCTTAGAATTATAAGGTTCTATCTCCACTTTTGGTCGAAATTGAGTTTTTGACAATCTGATTCATTAGGTGTTTATTAATGCCTGTGTGGTGTTATTTTTGTAAAAAAAAATATTTTGTTAGTAGTTATTAATAAAATAAAAGGTTCCATCTCACAAAACATAAACCGAGTTTAAAAACTTTGATCCTCAATAAACTACAATAAACGGAGATAGAACCTTATAATTCTAAGCTCTCGATTTGTTAACCAAACTAAATACCAATAGCAAAATACTGAATTATTATATAAAGATAGTTCACCCAAAAATGAAAATTATGTAATTTACTCACCAAATTCCAAACCTGTATGAGTTTCTTTCTTCTGCTGAACACAAAAGAAGATATTTTGAAGAATGTTTGTAACCAAGCAAATAGAGCATCCACTGACTACCATTATTGGAGAAAAAATGATTACTAATGGGAAGCGACATCTGCTTGGTTACCAGGGACGTCGTTAGGCCTATTTTAGGGGGGCTGAAGCTACCCCAAAATGTTCCTAAGCCCCCCTAAATGATAATAAGAACAACAATAACAATTCGATTTATCAATAACCGTATCCTCATTCATATTTAGACGTAACAAATGATATATATCCAGCTACAAAAAATAGCCGAAAAGTCGGAAGTTGGACCTGCCAACTCTTACGCATTCACCGTGAGACACACGCAATTGACACTTTTCACACGCTCTCACGCCACACATCCATTTTCTCAAGCACAGAAAAATCGCGAAGCAAAGAGGACGCGGAGACCGACAGACTAGACAGAGCAGGTTACTTATGATATAAATCTCAACTCTCAGATTCTGTAAATTTTATTACGAATTTCAAACAATAAATACAGTTTTGGCGCTTGTAAATGTGATGTGACAGATCCCTAGCGCACGTGAACCGATCATCTCTAGGCTAGCTAATAGTAAAAAAAACACGAACACTGTTGAAAGATACAGCAGTAGGCTACAACTTACCGAAATGTATATTCCTCATACATAATATCGATCAATCAGTGTTTTTTATCAGTGTGAAGAGGTCAATAACATAGCTGGAGAACAATTATGTCACATTTACCTCAGGAAAGCCATTTAATGAACATAATATAGGCTATAGCATGTAGTTGGCAAGAAAAAAAGAGCTATAGAGAGTATTTTGCTAAATATGTGTTCTATATTACATATTTATTATATTTTTACTTATATCATTAAATAAAGTTGTTTTTATTATAATAAAAAAACGCATTATATTTAATTTTTTATTAATTTTTAACCTTAAATAATACTACCAGCTGATATAGGGCTGTCTGTATGTTTACAGAATTGGATGAGTTTTTATCTTGAGAAAAATGTATGCCTATCTTGAGTAGGCCTACCTAATATTTATCCAAATGAGTCAATATTAAATCAAATTACAATAATTGAATTGAATTGAAATAATACAAAAGCGTAGCTTACCAGAAATTGTACCATGCACCATAAAATTTACGTATTATTTTACACTTATGCTATAAAGCCTGAAATGGGCACTTTTTGTGACAGCAACCCTATCATTTTTGATCAAAGATATGGCTTAAATTCAGAATTTGAACTAAAATCAGTATTCTTAAAAAAAATTACGGGGTTGTGACGGGGTTGAGACTAGGGTAACAGGGTTGAAGATGGTAACGGGGTTGAAGAGACAAATACAGCTAAACATATCCAGTTGTTTTTTACTCAAATTCACTGTAAGATTTTCTATAAACGCAAGTCACAAATACCCTGGGGGCTAAGCCCCCCCTGTCTTCCAATCGTAGTGACGTCCCTGTTGGTTACAAACATTCTTCTAAATATCTTTGTGTTTAGCATAGAAAGGTATACAGGTTTGAAACATGAGGTTGAGTAAATTATGACAATTTTCATTTTTGGGTGAACTATCCTTTAAACACATTGTTTGGCTCATTTTTTGTATCCACCACCCCCAGCTCTTCCTGGAGCGTGTTTCAGGTGTTCTGCCATTGCTGCATCAATTTCAGTGTCTGTAGCATGTGGGCTCCACCTCTTCACAGCATCTAAGGGAAGAGAATATATTTCTTTTTAAAATTAATGAAAATTAAAAATTTGAGGTAAATGACATGCACTTATTTTCAAAATATTTGTATGGTCTTCAGCTCAATTCAAAACAGCATTTGTCCCCTGCCTCTTCAATACCACTGTGGTGCCCTTGAGAAAGACCCTTAGGGATAGTTCAGGATTTTAGACATGAATCTCTATAGCTTCCCCATAAGCAGTGTGGTGCATTGACCATGACTTACCCCCGACAGCGTCCTGTGAGCCGAGCTCCGGTCCAGTTTTGGTCAAGATGAAATTAGTCCGGCAAGTTTGCTGGGGTCACGGCAATAAAGCTTTTTTCTTCTCAAATCAATATGTGTTCAAAAGAGTGATATATTTGCATCACTAAAACGTTGTCTATGGAGAGGTCAGACCTCGTAATGGCTTGGCACTATTTTCTCCCCTGTCATATCACTGCGCGCTGCCGCTATCTACAGCCAGCTGCGAGCTGCGCAGGCGCACACCACTTTTTCAGTTGTTCGGCAGTGTTTACAGCAGTGTTTACGTGCTCAGAACAGCTACACGAACGAGCTAACATAGCTACAGTACTCACCAAGAGCGATCAGTTTGTACAAGCTTTGTAGAAAATGGTGCGGACTTGTGACTATCCGGACTGTACAAACAAAGATGTGGCGCTTTCTCCTCACACATTTCAAAGATTTCCTGTGGCAGATGTTGCTCTGAGGCGACTTTGGCTCAGTGCTCTGGGCTTCAATGTGAACACCAAACTGGCGAAGATAAAGAAGCTTCGCTTTTGCAGTGCACACTTCAGCGACGACGAAGTCAATGTTGTCATCGTCGCTGCTGTAGTCAGACATGTTATCGTTCTCTTTACGAGCTGTAAACAAAGTGACACGTGCGCGGCTCCCAGCTGGCTGTAGATAGCGGCAGCGCGCAGTGATATGACGGGGAAGAAAATAGTGCCAAGCCATTACGAGGTCTGACCTCTCCATAGACAGCGGTTTTGTGCTGCAAATATATCACTCTTTTGAACACATATTGATTTGAGAAGAAAAAAGCTTTATTGCCGTGACCCCAGCAAACTTGCCGGACTAATTTCATCTTGACCAAAACTGGACCGGAGCTCGGCTCACAGGACGCTGTCGGGGGTAAACCATGGTCAATGCACCACACTGCTTATGGGGAAGCTATAGAGATTCATGTCTAAAATCCTGAACTATCCCTTTAACAAACAGCTGCAGGGTTTTGTTAACTAAGTTATCCTCTAAAGTTGTCTTTTAGAGATGAAATTTATCCTCTGTTTTTCAGGCAGGGAAGATTAGCGTAAAGTGCTAGTAATTTGTGTTATCCTTTGCTCTGGGCAAGGAAGGTTAACAATAGTTGATCTGTGTTAACGTGTACCCTCTGTCGATCAGAGAAGTTTTTAGTGTTTGTTTGTGTGGTAACAAAGTAACTCACAAAATGGTTAGAAGGAACGCTAGGCTGATTCCCACAACTGAGAAAGCTGGACTAGCTACACCTTTATGGACAGATAGTGAATTCAAGTCTTTGTTATCAGAGCACATGGACTCCATCGTGACTGAGCAAGTCAGATTGAATTTAACAAAGAAATTTGCCATTGATGCAGACAAAGTATGGTCAATTGAAGATTGCAAGAAAGTGTTGGGTGCATGTATCAGGAAGAAAAATGTGAAAGGTATTATCTTCTGTCACAGAGAATTTAGCTTATCCATTGTACAAGAACAAGCTCGTTGTATTGATAACTTAAAAGAACAGAACAAACAATTGCATACTCAAGTGTCCTGTTTCATGAAAAAGGTGAGCCATAACAAGGCCTCAACCAAATGTGACTCAGAAGACCAACAGTCAGATGAAAGCTATCCTGATTTACAGTCTTTTGATAGAATAAAGGACAATGTCAATGCTGGATTGATGAAAGATGTAAATGCAGTTGAAGTGTGTGGAGCAAGACAAAAGGCTCAGAGTAGGGAAAAAGGGGTTAATCCAGTTCCATCTGCAACCCCCATACTGCAGCTACAAGCAGTCAAATCATCTTTAGGTCCTAAAGATATTGAGAGAATTGCTGAAAGTTTGCCATCAGTTAGGGTGACCACCCGTCCCGCGTAGCGCGTGCGCGCACAGCGTTTGAAGCCCAATTCATGCGTCCCGCAAATTGAGACCGTGTCACACATAATCTGTGCTTGCTCAAAAAAAAAGTTGGTCGCTCTATATCCTCGAGCCTCAGGCAGCCAAACGAACATTACTTGACAGTTCAGCACGCTATTGTTGCCTCACCCACCCCTTAGTTGAACTGCTAACTAGGTTGTTGTCAACTTTTTCGTTGTTGTCATGACAGCGCACGCACGTGCATGCCAGACACACTGGGAAGGAACTTGTAAATGCGCGCTTTCCAATTCGAAAAATGGAAAAAATTCTGAAAATGAATATTTGTGGCTGAAAGCTGTTGTGGGGGATACCGAGAGGGCTTTTTGGGACATGGAGGGGAATACGATGTCAATAGTAATTTTTTTTTAAATAGTTTTTTTTTTTTTTGCAACTTCAATTCCTGTTAATCCTATAATTTTATATTACAATTTATTTAAAGTGAAATAGTAAATCGTAAGTGGAAGTGCATCTGTCAATTCATTGAATGTTCAAAATATTATGAATCTTTATTTAGAAAAAAATACACATCCGTTGGCCTATTCATGAGCATACATCAGCAATTACACATGTTTAGGGGAATAGGGAATTATTAATATACCATGTAAGGTGGTATGTGCTAGAAATGGGTAAACCACTATCAGTGAGTCTGCCCGTGGGGTGGGGGCAACGCCGCGCCAGGCAGTGTCCCACATTGTCCCTCAGAAACATACCCCTTGTCCCCCCTTGGGCTTATTAGCAGGTGGTCACCCTACCATCAGTGCAAATAAATTTTTCTGAGTTTAGGAGAGAATTGTCCAAAAAGATGCGGCTCTACGATATGTCTCTAGCTGAAGTCACCCAGCTAATATCACAGATCTTGACTGAGTCAGAATTCAATGATTTTGAAAGTGCTGTAAACATTTCTGAGTTTCAAAATGCCAGAAAAGATGAATTGAGAGAGGGAGTTTTGAAAATTTTAAAAAACATTGTTGGACCGAACGTGGACTGGTCAAAGCTCACTAGTTGTTTACAGAAGAAGGGTGAAACTGTATGTGAGTACACAGAAAGATTTTGCCAGACCGCTGCAGCTTACAGCGGGATTGCTGACACTTCAGAGAAGGTGTTAGATGATAATGGTCCCCTAGTTCGCGCATGGTTTCAGGGTCTTCTGTCAGAACATAAAAATGCATTGCCTTACTTAGAAATAACATGGTCCAGTAGAACCCTGCAAAACAACTTGGACAGGTTAGCTACTTGGGAAAGAGACTCTGATGTCAAGGCAAGAGTAAAAATTGCAGCAGCATCCTTTAAGGGAAACACAGAGAATGAACAGAAACGCAAACGTCCTAAGAGAGAGGGCAGCTGTAATTACTGTGGTAAACATGGCCATTGGATGAATGTGTGTAGGAAAAGCAAAAAGAATTTTAAAGAAGTTAACAAGGTTACTCAGCTTCTGCTCAGCTTGCTTGATACTCTGAAGCAGCCCCTCCCCTCCTCATTAAACTCGTGGGGCAACTTGATAAGGTGTTAACCATTTAGGCTGTGAGTGCTTAATTTCCCCAGTAACTCTGTTACGTGTTTAAAGTTGGAAAAGGGGATGATGACATAACATTTATGTGAGGCACAGTTGCTGTGTGTGAAGACAGGAAAAACCACCAAGGAACGTTACAAACGTTTAAAACGTTTATTCATACGGAATGAAAGATTAGGTGCACAACAAGATCAAAAAAATAAATAAATACAAAATAAAAGAAAAACAGGAGTGTCGCCAAATCAGTGAAATAATCAAAACGTAACTATAATATCTAATTTTAATCATACCTCTAAACTAACTGACAAAGAAAAATGTAGAACCAAAACCGAAATCTTCAGCGGGTGCGCCGCCTTAAATAAACTACACTAACTAAAAAACGAAAATACAATACTGGCGAACACTCCACGCCTAGTTAACAATAACAAAGCCTACCTCCCGTTGTTACTGGGCGTGCGCTTTCTCAAATCGCGTGCTAGGCATATGCTATCAAACTAACAACAAAGCTCAAGGGAGTGTTACTCAGGTCTCTAATGGTATTAAACTCGAAGACATTCCAAACAGTGGTTACGTTTAGAACAAGGCATCTCTGTGAGGGCAAGTCAAGTGAGATCTGGCGGAGATCTCCCTCTCTTCTTGTGAATGGGGTTTTTAAACCCAGCAGCGCAGCAGTGGATTGGTGGAACAGCTGATGACGCGTGCCCGTAATGACTACACGCAGCGAATGAGCAATCTCCACCTGAAAGCAATGAATGAAGAGACAGAGCAACAGAAACATACACAAAGACACGTAGAACGTAACACTCACAACAAAGATGAAAGACTGATTTTTGTTTAATAGAACAAAAGGAAAGTGACTGTCTCAGCCTTTCTTTGGGAGACATTAAGTAAGACTCACAGCCTTAAATGTTATACCACAGAATATTCCAGTCAGACACCCATCCTCTATTATGATGTCTATTAGGACTGATGTTTCACTGGAGAATGGAAATGTGCCAATTTTTCTCACACTGTACAGTGTGCACACAACAGGGACAGAATAGGACACACAGACCAGTGCGGAGCCCAGGGAAGAACCGAAGTGCAACAGCCCTCGGGGGCAAAACCTTGTGGTGAAGATTTCCTCATCCCCCCTTTTATCCCCACCTCACTGGTCCATAGGTGTCGAATCAATTAAAATTAGGAAAAGAAAAAACACTATACGATCACAATGTTTTACTTTGATAAAAGTTAGACTTAAAACCACTATACGATCAACAGACTTATGGAAGAATGAAGTCTATGCATGAATACTGCTGGTCTGCTGTTTTCTTTGTTTTCTTGTGTTACAGGTATGTGTTGATGTCTTCGCAAGCAGAAACCTGGTGTAAAGCATCACCTAAGATTTCCATGAACAAGCCTCATGAGGGACGAGTCATCAGAGCGACTCTACGTGGGAAATGGACTCTACAGGAAACAGACTTCACAGCAATTCAGGCGCCATGGACTTTCAAGATTTCCACTCTTATGCTACATGGTTTTCTGTGTAATCATGTAGTTTATACGACATTTTACACCCTGCGTCGTATGTGTCAACAGTTATGGTTTTGAGAAGAACTATGACACTCATGTAAATCAAGGACACAACACAGAATAAGTTAAATGTGCCTGTGACGATCAAAAGTTACAAGAATGAACTTTTAAGTGTTTAAATTTGTATATTATGTGAGAGTTTTTTTAAGAACTCTCAAACGGGGGACTGAAGGGTTACAAATTTTAAATCTATTTCAAATATGCTTCCATACATAACATCACGGTAAAGAATATTGTATTTAGCGTTTAAGGTTGAGATAATGATTCTCCTCAGCAAAGATGCAATTCCTGTTTTCTCCTTATTGTCTTTAATGGCTCTTGGAGTCCCAGTTTCACTCAGAGCCACAGCCCAGACGGTGAATCGTTGGGCTGATTGACTGGATAAGCACATATGCGTTTGAATGGTTATGCTGATTGGATTGAGACTGGTAACACGTTGGAGTCGGGCGGGTTCCTTAAACTGTATACTTAATTTGCATGCTTTGTTCAACCTCAGTGTAAATCCCTCCCCCTAAATGTCTATAAATTTGCAAGGCAACTGTCTTGATTTAGACTTGGAAGAACACTATAGATGACACACAGCGAAGATCCCAATAAATCACTTCTGCTTATCCCAACGTCTCCTGGTCTTGCTTCGATGAAAGAAAACTTTCCAACACGCCTCATGTTTGTCGCTGTTCTGAAGCTCCAGGAAGTGAATCCCGTCAAACACACTTTAAAAAGTACATTACAAGTAAAAACTACTGGACTTCTGGTGGAACTATATTTGGAGCCTCAACTAAGGCAAAAAAAATGTTATGTAAAATAGACATCGGTAAGATTTAAACTCTTGATAGAAGCTATTTTTATGAAAGAAAAAGTGTCAACATGTTTACAGTTTTTGCGAGACACTTTTACTGTTTTCATATTGGTCAATACAGATACGATTTTGGATCTGTTTTTGGCACTTTAGACTTATTCAAATTTTTGTTCTAGAAATCTATGCAAATTAGTGCATATTTAATTTGATAACGCTTTATTTGCATATTTTAACATACAATTTCAGAGAATTTGTAATACAAAAAAATGTTTGCAATTCTTAATGTAATCAATCAACTGAGGAAGTAGTAGTAGTAGAAGTTTTTACCCTATTCACCTTAAGTGGCATGCCTGCTTTTAATTTAGTTCAGCGGTTTTACATGTTGCAACTTGCATATATAATTAAGGATATATAATCACTGAAAACATGTTATTTTTGCAAAGAATTGCAATTTAGCCCTGAGTTTTATGTAATCTGTGTTTTTGTTTTCTCCTGATTGAGAAAATTAAACGATTCTCATTTCTTCATAATTTAGTTAACGATGGGTGATGATTAACTTAAGTCCATTAATGTGGCATTTGTATTATTATGATTAGCATATTTTTAGTACAGCTTTCTTGTTAAGTGTTCAGAAAGCACAAACAGGATAAGTGTGTTTTGTTCTCTATATGTTTCAGGTGACGCTCAACATCTCTCAGAGTTGAGGATTGTGTTGATGGGATATAAAGGAGCTGGTAAGAGTTCATCAGGAAACACCATCCTGGGCAGAGAGGAGTTTGACTTGAAGAGATCTGCTCAGTGTGTGAGGAGACATGGAGAAGTAGCAGACAGACACATCACTGTCATTGAAGCTCCAGGATGGTTCAGGAATTACACTGTAGAAATGAGTCCTGAGAGACTGAAACAGGAGATACAGGACCACACGCTGTACTACTGATCATACGTGTGGATGATAGGTTTAAAGAGACTGAGAGAAAAGCATTGCAGGATCATCTGGATCTTCTCAGTGAGAGAGTCTGGAGTCACACTATAGTGCTGTTCACTCGAGGAGACTCTCTGTCAGACACATCTATAGAGCAACACATTGAGAGTGAAGGACAGGATCTCCAGCGGCTGCTGGACAAATGTGGGAACAGGTTTCATGTTCTCAACAATCTCAACAGGACTGACGACACTCAGATCAAGGAGCTGCTGGAGAAGATTGAGGAGACAGTGGCACTAAACAACGGCCGCCATTTTGAAATGGACAGAAAGATTTTACAGGAGGTGGAAGAGAGAAGAAGAGCAGAGGAAGAGAGAGCAAAAGAACGAATGAAGAGGATGAAAAAACAGAGAGAAAACATCAGATCACAGATGAGTGAGTCCACATACTTTATAATGCAGATATTCACACTGAGTATATTAACATAAAATTCTGATAAATGTTTCCCTAAGTGAAGTTTATTCAAAGAAATCGTGAGTCACTTTCATGTATATGTTACCTTGTTTTACTCTGTTCCTATGCTACTTTGAGTTATAATGACTCTTGGGTAACAAAGTTTCAAGTGTCTAGTTTAAAAAAATATCAGAGTTATGAATGTGGACCATAGAGTTCAAGAGCTACAGCCATTTGTATTTGGGTATGTCGTTTTCAGAAAATTCTCAAAAATAGGGGCGCTGGTTAAGAGGTTAAGTAAATCATGAAAATGTAACAGTCACAGCAATAATAACATGAAACTTCTTGTCATTAACCGCTTGTAGAGGCATTTACAATAGATGTGTTCAAAGCAGTTCACAGTGACGGCCCATAAAAGCTGTTACTGAAGTAAATAAGCACTTTTATTTCTTAAATAATCCTGTTCTTCATAGAGTTTGCTTCTGAAAACAGAAATCCCTTTACCTAATCCATAGAAAACAATACATAAAACACAACAATAAACAACTGCAAACAGCTTGTCTTAAATATAACCTTAAACATCAGCTTTACACATATAGAAACGCCTCATGGGCAAAGGAGAAACGTGGGAAGTTTTGGCTAAGTGCTACAGAGGGTGAGGGACTGTTAATTAGGGCCAGACCCTAATTAACAGTCCCTCACCCTCTGTAGCACTTAGCCAAAACTTCCCACGTTTCTCCTTTGCCCATGTCCAGATTGCCGACGTTCTAAGGGAGCTGCAACATCTCGACCCCTTTAAATCATCAGGATTGGACAATCTGGACCCTTCCTTTTTAAAGTTGTCTGCGGTAATAGCGTACCGCACGATATACGTCACCTTTTCTCATTAATATTCATTAAGCTAGCGACGGTTGCTAGGGGGGTCAAACTCGCGCGTGTCACTCATGCTAGACGCATGTAAACAGTTTACGGACGAGATGTTTACTGAGCTAAACCTGCTAACTCTGTCCGAGAATGATGTCCCCGGTGCCAAATTCACTGGTATAGAAGTAGAAGAACATACAAATATTCAATTGAAGAGATGGCTTGAGTGTAGAGGGCTGAAAAAGACGGGAAAAAGAGCCGACCTGATCCAGAGGTAGATTGTTATCGACAGAATTTCTCCCCCCAAAAACATCGCCTTACGCCACTGACAGTGACATTTTGCAGTTTCAACAAGCTATCTTTTACCACCCTATGTCCTGTCTGTCATATATACTGTGTCCTCTGGTTGTCTTACGTCTGACAGTTGTTGGGGGTAATTTATATTATTATTATTAATGTATTTATTTTTTGTTTAGCGATCGCTAATGCTACTTGGTCACAACCAACAAAACTTAATTTTTAATTAATATCAAATCTAAATTCTCTCAATTATTTTACCCTCCCCCCTAAGGCTGTTTCCTTACTACAGAAAAAGTAAATCTGTCAGATCTAGGGCCTACCTGTAGCATGATCAGGCTTGCTAGAAAAAGGCAGAGGCTGAACATGTCTTACATATATAAATAAGAGTATTTTAAGAAAGTAGGCCTACATATGACTTTTATGATAAATACATGTCATTCAAGGCAGTAGTAGCACCTACAAGTAACTATATATATATATATATATATATATATATATATATATTATATACATACATACATATATATATATATATAGAGAGAGAGAGAGAGAGAGAGAGAGAGAGAGAGTTATTCATTCATTCAAAATAATGTCTAGGGCGTAGACCCATCGTTCACATTTATCCCTCTAGGTTTTTGGCTTCGGGAAACGAATAAAGAATACATCCTTCATATGTGGACGGTCATAGTGTCTGGAGTCGTTTCTGCAAGTTCCATAGCAGCAGTGTTTACTCGGCATGTTCTTATTTGAGGGATAACCGGCAGAAAACAAGCAGTACTAGCATGAATCATAAGCGAGCGCGCATCTATGTTGACCCCCTTCCGGTTTACGTTGCTGACGTCACGCGGCCTTGCGGTCTAAAAATAGCACTCGTGCGGCACGCTATTATTGCTACTCCCATCACCAGTCTTAGTACCTATTAGTTACATTTACCCTATTCACCTGAAGTGTCATGCCTTCATTTTAATTTAGTTCAGTGGTTTTACATGTTGCATATATAATTAAGGATAACATGTTATTTTTGCAACAAATTGCAATTTAGCCCTAAGTTTTATGTAATCTGTGTTTTTGTTCCCTATCGTACGTACATCGTGGTGATCGACGAATAGGAATCTCGCTAGAGAGGCCAATCTACTTCGAGTGAAACTAAACGAGCCAATGCATATTGGCCTGCAATCATTTGCATCAGCTGTGCAGCCTCGCAGTGCGGGTATTTAACGAGCAGCTGGTGCGATTGTACTTCAGCTTTTTGCTTCGGAGCCGAGCGTTTCGATGCTGTTTAATACGGTGGCCGAGAGGTGCAAAACAAATCACAATTACAAAAACTGTGGTGTAGTGTTTAATGCATTTATGATGTAATTACATATTGACTCCATTAGAGGGCCACCGAGGGTTATTTGGGGGTTGTTGGAGTGTGACGGGGAAGTAGACTTGTTTGAGTGCGTTGGCGGCAGTAGCTGCTCTGTTCTGTATTACAGTATTTCACAATTGCTAAGACACATTTCTTGAAACCTTCACCCATATTCTCAAAACTTTAAACACAAAACCCAGTCTTTAAACTACATTCACAAAACCCCTGACTCTTCTGGCAAAATCAAACACTTGCCTCAAAACCATTTGATCTGTGCTCAAAATCAAACAATGCTTTCAAAACATAAACACAGCCAGTCAATATATAAACACTCATCAGCATTCATTAGACACTACATCAAAAAAATTGAGAACACAGCGTCCAGGGCATGTAGTTACAGAGAAAAAAGTGTTTATTGCATATAGAAAATAATTTTGCCATAAATAAAAGTAAATAATTCACAACTCAGTACAGCAAATATATTGCATACTGTAAGTACTGCAAGTAATACAGTATTGAATGTCTGTATTTTCAGTATAAAAATAAAGTAAGCCCAAAGAAGAAAGACTCTAAATGAAAAGAGTATTACACAAAATATTGTGCAATTGCAAAGTCAAAGTCAATGAGAGCCTCTTGCTAATGGGAGAACAAAGGAGTCCTTCCACCCTCATTTGGTAGTCTTGCAATTCTACAAAAGGGAAAATGCTCTTACAAATGTATACATACAGTAACAATAGTAATGGACATCACATTCATATGTAAAATGTATTGTAAATCTTTTTTTCTTTTTTCCCCAGTCCCCTGACAAACTGATGTACTGTATCAAATGTATACAGTAAACTTTCAGTCGCACAAATTAGAAAAACAATACATTTACCTGTTCTCTTCTCTGAATGTCACGGTGGCCACAGAGAATCTGCTCAAATTGGGTTGTACTCTTTGTCCTGCTTTCCTCATTGTCATTCCATGAACAAGAACATGAACCTATCACAGTTGCCCGAATTTGATCTGAAATGACTATTCTTGGTCTTGCTCTTCGTTGTCCTTGTACTCTTCCTCCTCGTCCACCACCTCTTACACAAACTCGTCCTCCTCTGCCTCTCACACTGTAAAAAATTTATTGTCAAATCAACAGTAACTTACTGGCAACAATTATCCAGTAGTTGCTGTATTTCATTCAACAGTAATATTACTGTAACACTAAATACAGTACTGTTAAGCATTCTGTAAAATTAAATACATTATTTTACTGTATTTTTTTACCATGTTAAAACACAGTATTACACCGTTGATTTGTAATAATACTGTATAGTATTATACAGTTATGAAATGTTATTTTATGACTTTTATAGTGCTATTATTATTTTAATATTTTATTATAGGAATATTATTTTAATATAGGAATATTATTTTAACTGTTAATGGGAAATAGAAAAAAGAACAATTGAAGCTTTAACTGCACAACAAGGTTTATTGTGTATTTTTAAACAATACATTAGTAATAATAATGTAATATAACACAACAATAAAAATCTGCTTTAAAATAAGACTAATGAACAATATATAATTAATAATTAAAATCAGTGAACAATTCATGTATTTCAATTCATGCAAAAATGATCCTGAACAGGTAAAAAAGAAACTTAGAAAGAAAGCAAGACAGGTGAGGATGAAGGCCAGGTGAGGAGGGTAGTGATGGTGTCAAGTGGTAGAAGAGCGACAACACTTCTGATAATCCTGCAAGGAATGATAAGCACAAATCAATCAGAGGCAAAACATACAATTAATAATCAAAAAAACCTAACTCACATTATCAACACCTTTTTAGGAGATTTTTTTTTTGCCTATGGTATCCACCTTATTTTTACAGTGGGCATGGCCATTTGTAAATGAAATGTGTCTGGCTTCCGGTGTCATCTGCTTACAGTTATTTCTAGCAGTACAAAAAAGCTTGTTATGCTTCTTGATATTTTGATGTATTGAATTTGTCATAATTGTCAACAGTTTATAGCACAAATATTTTTATCATTTACAGCACTTTGTTATTCATCTCGTTATTTCCATATAGTGGGTAATGAACCGGAAGTCTCGCACATTCACAGAAAATAGCTTAGGTAGGCTACTTTAGTTTTTACATACAAGAAACACGTTCAACATGGACACGCAAACGGTTTTCTGTGGTAACGAACAAATACTCTGTAAAAGAGAATGAACATGTCCTGTATCAGAAGCTAAAGTAATAAATATTGAGAAGGCAATGGCCCATATTTTATATCTCTGACTCCAAACAATCGGTCACTGATCAGGGCTGCGTTTCCCCAAAGTATTGTAACCTTAAATTGATTATAGAACAATTACCACCAATGGTCTCTACGATCAATTTAGGCTTACGATGCTTACTATAGTCAGTTCCTTTCATAGTCATGTCTGTCGATTTGATTCTTACTCATTTTAATGATGAAAAAGACGTGCGTGAGCTCACGCCGTGAGAGGCTAATGTGAACGCTGAGCGGCAGCGGGTTAGATTAAATTAACGCAGATATGAGGTGTGTCTCAGGTGTGTTTAAACTACATAACTCCCACTTGATTAGGACTAACAGTAGCTGCTGTTCATTTCTCTGCTGTTCGATTCTCGATTTTGAATCAAATTTCATTAAGATATGCATAGATTTGATTTTAGATTTGATCATATATTTTAATTCTATTCTATGCATACAGTATATCAAATTGAAATTTGATTCAAAAGAGAATTCCCAATTTCAAAAGTTCTGCCTCTTTTGAATCAAATCGTGACCCCAAGAATAGATTTGAATCGAATCGTAGAATCAAAAAGATTCCCACCCCTATTACATTTCATTATATGAATATACATATACATTTCAGGACAACTTTACCTGTTGTCTTCATTATTTAATGTATGTTTGAGAACATTTAAAACTTAAAAGAAATAAATATTTGACATTGATTGTGATAATTATCAACACTGACTGATATGAAACATTTTATCAAGATGATTTTTTACCATATCACTCAACCCTATTTTTACCATTTCATATTTTAATTAAAACTTATTTAAAGAGATGTTACAATTATAATATAAAAATATGAATTCTTTGACTTATACAAGGCATATTTGTTAAATGGAAACTGTAAAGGGAACATAATTACATTTTAAAACAGACTATCAATTGAAAAATGTATGGTTTAAGTCATTTCCACCCTTTTTGGATTTTTTCTAAATACAGATTCAGACACAAATAATTTCTACAGATATGGACTCCACTGCACATCCCTAATATTACTCTTACCTTAATGATTGTGCCAATCATATTCTGCAAAGTCCCTGATGTAAGATGCAACGTGTGGATTCAAGGCCATGGTCTTCCTCCGAACAACCTTCCCACTCTTTCTGCTCACCTGGAACTGTGATGTGCATTTCGAATTTTCAGGATTTATCCTGACAAGAAACCTACAAAAAAATAAAAAATATTTTACTGAATCAAGAGTGATCACAATATAGCATAATCTGTAATAAGTCACATCACAATAGGGGATAAGCTCTAAACCATCACTTGTGCAAAATAAAAACCCATTGGTGTTAGTGTTACTAATAGAAATCAATTTGTAACAAAAGTGTATGAATGAACACTGACTGAGTCAACTGCACAAGGTCCTGGCAGATCGCCAGGTCAGGTCCTCACAGGCGTGTAAAAGAAAATTCTGATTTAGACGAAAATAAGCGCGAATAAATCAATAAGAGGAATCGAAAATTTAATTTTATAACAAGAATCCGAATCCTAACCTTGGGTATCCGATTTCAGGATATATTGATCGATTTGATATAAACCGTATGATATAAAATAATGAACGCGCGGGCACTTCCACCGACTTAAAATGGTAAATAACAAAATTATTAGATCATTCTGACCTTATAAGAGGCTACATATGCAATTTATGTTAATAAAATCACATTTATTAATCAAGTAGGCTAGCTATCAACAAGAAGGAAATACGCTTCTGACTTAAACGAGGCGTAGAACATAAGCCGCGGGCAGTTCTTCTTCTAAACTAAACGTTAACCTGCTACTATTTAGTTTGCATAAAAAAATAATAATAAAGATTCATCACTAACCAGATATTTATGGCGAAAACTTCGCCGACAGACACAGCGACGCGATGCAAAGGCCTGCGCTCTCAAAGTTTGTCATGGCGCGAATGAAAAGTCAAGGATTCAATAGCAAGTGAATACTGGTGTTTATTAACACAATAGAAGATGAAGTGCAGGTAGAGATATAAGGCAACAGTAGAAACTCAGGCTCGGCAACGCAGGACTCAGTGGGCAGACAGCAACGGACGAACCGCAGACAATCCTCAGAACAGGCAGACGAAGCTCGGAACAGGAATACAGGAACTAGAACCCAATCCTCGGAACAGGTAGACGAATCTCAGAATTGGAACTGGAGCAAGGAAGAGAAGACTGTGAGCTGAGCCTGTGAACCTCCACAACCATCTGACAAAGACAAGACGAGGTGACAAACAATATATAGGACATTCTCATTCAAAACAGCTGGCGCTGATCAGCTCATCAGCGATAACGAGCCATGCTGATGAGCCGCGCCCATTCATACAACACGCACACACATAACAAGGCGAGTCAATGAATCCGTGAACCGTGACAGTACCCCCCCTCCTAGGAACGCCGCCTGGCGTTCCCAGACACCCTTACCTGTCGATTGTAATCATCGATAAGGGAGTGATCCAGGATGTCCCTAGCAGGAACCCAACCTCTCTCCTCCGGACCGTAACCTTCCCAGTCCACCAAGTACTGGAATCCGCGTCCCCTCCGCCTTGAGTCCAGTATACGATTGACCGAATAAGTAGGTTCCCCATCTACGAGACGCGGCGGGGGAGGAACCGGAACTGGCGGGTTAATCGCTGATCGAAACACAGGCTTAATCTTGGATACATGAAAGACGGGGTGAATTCTCCTGTACGCGGGAGGAAGGTTGAGGCGGACTGCCACCGGACTAATGATCTTGGTGACAGTGAACGGGCCAATGAATTTGGGAGCAAGCTTATTAGAAACGGAGCGGAGAGGAATGTTCCTGGTTGAAAGCCACACTTTTTGGCCAACGACGTATACGGGGGGCTTGGACCGGTGGCGATCGGCTTTAGCCTTGGTGCGCGCCCCCACCTGGAGTAGAGTCTCACGGGCTCTAATCCATGTGCGGTGACACCTCTGGACGAAGGCGTGAGCGGAGGGGACCGCGACTTCGGATTCCAGACTGGGAAAAATTGGTGGCTGGTAACCTACACTACATTCAAACGGAGATAGGCCCGTGGACGACACTGGTAACGTATTGTGTGCGTACTCCACCATAGAAAGTTGCTGACTCCAGGAGGAAGGATTCTTGGAGACCAAACATCGTAACACCCTTTCCAAATCTTGGTTGGCTCTCTCGGTTTGACCATTGCTCTGGGGGTGAAACCCTGAGGACAGACTGACAGTCGCTCCCAGTAACTCTCGCCAAAATTTGGACACAAACTGGGGTCCTCTGTCAGAAACCACGTCTATCGGGAGGCCATGTAAGCGAAAGACGTGATCAACAACGGTCAACGCTGTCTCCTTGGCTGAGGGTAATTTGGGCAAGGGAATAAAATGAGCCGCCTTCGAGAACCGGTCCACCACAGTCAAAACGACCGTATTGCCCTGAGAGGGTGGGAGGGCGGTGATAAAATCTAGCGCTATGTGGGACCAGGGTCTCGAAGGGACAGGCAGCGGTTGAAGTAACCCATCTGGGGGTCGATTGGAAGTCTTACCAGTGGCACAAATCGAGCAAGCCAAAACAAAACTGTGAATGTCACGAGCCATCAGTGGCCACCAGAACCGTTGCTTGACTAAAAAACTAGTGCGATTAACTCCTGGATGGCAAGCTACATTGGAACAATGACCCCACTGAATGACGTCGGACCGTAATCCCTCCGGCACAAACAAACGATTCGGTGGGCAACCGGGCGGAGGCGTTACCCCTTCTAAGGCCGATTTGACCTTCGACTCGACCTCCCATGTGAGTGTGGAGACAAATAGGGTCTCAGGTAAAATGCACTCGGGAGTAGACGGGCGATCGGAATGGTCAAAAATACGCGATAAAGAATCGGGTTTGATGTTTTTGGAACCCGGGCGGTACGAGAGAGAAAAATCAAAACGACCGAAAAAAAGTGCCCACCGAGCCTGCCTGGAGTTCAATCTTTTGGCGGTTCTGATATATTCCAGGTTCTTATGATCGGTCCAGACGATAAAAGGTACCCCCGACCCCTCTAACCAGTGACGCCATTCTTCCAATGCTAACTTAACTGCCAACAACTCTCTGTTACCAATGTCGTAGTTACGTTCAGCAGGCGATAAGCGACGGGACAAAAACGCGCAGGGATGCATCTTGTCGTCTGTGGGAGAACGCTGGGATAGCACTGCTCCTACCCCCACCTCTGATGCATCGACCTCCACCACAAACTGACGTGACGGATCAGGGGCTATAAGGATGGGGGCTGAAACGAAGCGGCCTTTCAGTTTAGCAAACACAGCCTCAGCTGTGTCTGACCACCTGAACGCCGTTCTGGGGGAGGTCAAGGCAGTCAGAGGCGCGGCTAGTTGGCTGAAATTGCGAATAAAACGCCGGTAGAAATTGGCAAACCCCAGAAACCTCTGTAGGGCCTTACGGGAATCTGGACTTGGCCACTCTACCACAGCCTTAACCTTCTCAGGATCCATTCGCATTCCCTCAGACGAAATGATGTACCCTAGGAAAGGAACAGACTGTGCATGAAAAGCGCATTTCTCCGCCTTGACAAAAAGCCCATTCTCTAGCAATCTCTGAAGCACTCGTCTGACGTGTTGAACGTGTTCCTGGAGAGACGAAGAAACAATCAATATGTCATCCAGGTAAACATATATGAACTGGTCTACCATGTCTCTCAACACGTCGTTGATGAGTGCTTGGAAGACCGCTGGGGAGTTGGAAAGCCCGAACGGCATAACCAAATATTCAAAGTGCCCCCTGGGGGTGTTGAACGCGGTCTTCCATTCATCCCCCTTCCTGATGCGAACCAAATGATATGCATTACGTAAATCCAATTTTGTGAAGATTGATGCTCCCTGCAACCTCTCGAAGGCTGAAGACATCAACGGCAAAGGATAAGTATTCTTTACCGTGATGTTATTCAACCCCCGGTAATCAATACAAGGTCGCAGTGAACCATCCTTCTTCCCCACAAAAAAGAATCCCGCCCCCGCTGGAGAAGAGGAAGGGCGGATGAATCCAGTTGCTAGAGAATCAGAAATATATTTCTCCATAGCCTCCCTTTCTGGAACAGAAAGCGAATATAACTTGCCCTTAGGCGGAGACGTACCTGGCAGTAGATCTATAGCACAGTCATAGGGACGATGCGGAGGAAGAGAAGCAGCCCGAGACTTACTGAACACCTCCTTCAGGTCGAGATACTCTGGTGGCACGTTAGACAGATTCACTGGCTCCTCCTGTAACATAGAACAAGAAACAGACGGAACAGCAGACGAAAGACATGAGGCATAACACTGATTACTCCAAGTGGACACGGAGTTCTGACCCCACTCTATCCTGGGTCCGTGTTTCACCAACCACGGATGACCCAGGACAATGGGAGCGTGAGGTGACTGAGTGAGGTATAGTGAGGTCCTCTCAGTGTGGTTACCCGAGGTGATAAGTGTGATGGGTCCAGTGGTGTGAGTGATGCCTGGAAGTTCCTGTCCATTTAGTGCGTGAATGGTGATACTGTGCTCCAGCGGTGTGATGGGGATGTGAAGTTTCTGTGCCAAGGAAAAGTCCATAAGATTCCCCTCCGCTCCTGAATCCACCAGCGCCTGGCCGTTGAAGGTGTGGTCTGCCCACTGGAGTCTCACCGGGAGGAAGGTGGCGTTCGAGGGTCTGGTCAAGGATATCCCGCCCGACAGTAGCCTCCGTCCTACCGCCGGGCTTGGCCTTTTAAAGGACAGTTGGAGATGAAATGGCCGGCCTCCCCACAGTAGAGACACAGACCTCTCGAACGGCGATGTTCTCTCTCCTCCCGGGAGAGCCGAGCTCGACCTACCTGCATGGGCTCAGGATCGTTCGAGGGGCTGACCGTGTTCACTCCCCTGAAACTGGGAAACTCAGCGAAATCCTCCACTGGAGTCCGTAAAGACCGATTAGCTCTCTGTTGTAATCGTGCATCGACTCGTAACGCCAGTTCAATCAGTTCATCAAGAGTCTAGGGTAAATCCAACGTGTAGATCTCCTTTTGAACACGATCAGCCAACCCATGCAGGAACAAGTCCCACTGCGCCTCCTCGTTCCATTTGCACTCGGCGGCCAACGTCCGGAACTGGATGGAATAGTCGGAAACCGAGTTGTTGTTCTGTCGGAGATCGGCAAGTTGGCGAGCCGCCTCGCGTCCGGCGACCGCGCGATCGAACACGCGGCTCATCTCTTGCTCGAGTGCTTGGAACGAGGAGCAGCACGGGTGTTGATTCTTCCACACCGCTGTTCCCCACAGAGCCGCGCGTCCAGATAGCAGTGTCATCACTAGTGCCACTTTACTCTCCTCAGAGGCAAACGTCACAGGCTGAAGAGAAAAGTAAATCGAACATTTGGTTAGAAAGGTTCGGCACATATTCGATTCTCCAGAATACCTCTCGGGGGTGGGGATGCGCGGCTCTGGTCGGTTGATGTTGAGATGTTCCGGGGGAACAGGCGGGGGTGATGCTGGCGCAGCGGGACCTCTCAGACGTTGTAATTGAGAGGTGAGCTCGGACACCTGCGTTACCAGAGCCTGTATCGCCCGACCCGAGGCACCGATCTGTTCATCCTGACGGTCCATGCGGGCGTGATTACCGGCGTACATCTGTTCCAATGTGGCTGCACTCGCTGAATCCATGATCTGGTCAGATGGTTCTGTCATGGCGCGAATGAAAAGTCAAGGATTCAATAGCAAGTGAATACTGGTGTTTATTAACACAATAGAAGATGAAGTGCAGGTAGAGATATAAGGCAACAGTAGAAACTCAGGCTCGGCAACGCAGGACTCAGTGGGCAGACAGCAACGGACGAACCGCAGACAATCCTCAGAACAGGCAGACGAAGCTCGGAACAGGAATACAGGAACTAGAACCCAATCCTCGGAACAGGTAGACGAATCTCAGAATTGGAACTGGAGCAAGGAAGAGAAGACTGTGAGCTGAGCCTGTGAACCTCCACAACCATCTGACAAAGACAAGACGAGGTGACAAACAATATATAGGACATTCTCATTCAAAACAGCTGGCGCTGATCAGCTCATCAGCGATAACGAGCCATGCTGATGAGCCGCGCCCATTCATACAACACGCACACACATAACAAGGCGAGTCAATGAATCCGTGAACCGTGACAAAGTTAGGCTACTCAGGGAACTAAAGATTTCTTCATAAAATGGCAGCTTGTGGTTATTTTTCGCGGTCATTTCGTACTACTCTATTTAAATTTACAGTAGGTTAACATGTCCCAAACTACATTGAAACATAGAGTAGCCTATCATACTGTAGACAGCTTATAGTAAAATGTTGAGAATAAATTAAACATCGAAATCGTGGTCAGCTATTCTCTAAAAAACTTTAAAGTTATTAGCTAGAAGTTCGAACACATACACATATTAAGATTTATTACTTACCATATGACGAAGTTCCAGGTCGGCAGAAAAGACGTGACGATGCACTGAGTCACAACAGAAAAACTCTTTCAAAGTAAACGCGCTCTCCTGCACCCCCACTGACAGAAATTAAGACTGTTAGACTGTAGGACCCAGTCCTGGAAATGTTTTTTGTAAGGATAATGTTAGTAGTCCTGTGGAATTGTGTGTGGTGTTTTTCGCGGTCAATTTGCACTGCTGTATTTAGATTTACAGTAACTAATAATTTCCCAGAATGCATTGAAAATCTACAGTAACATACTGTCAACTGAGTGCACAGTACATAACTGTTGAAAATACAAAATAATACTGTGAAAGCAACTAAATCTACAGTAACATACTGTACATAGGTTATACAGCAATAAACTGTTGAGAAAAACAGTATAATGCTGTGAAAACAACAGAAATCATTTACAGTGCATTGTTTCCTTCCATTGTTGGAATCAACATTCAACGTACCTGGGCCCCCTGTGTACTCTGAACTGGCTTATATTCTAGACAACTGATTTGATCACATCATTAGAAACAAGTGTGAACAATTTTGAGTTGTTGTGTGTAAACGATGACAGCGGTGTTGTAGTTGCGTTAACTTTTGCCACATGTATTTACCATTTTGCAACACAGTGCTGTCGGGACTAAAAATAGAAAAAGAAAGAGGGAAAAGGAGATGGCATGTCAATTGATGCGACAGCAGCTACTGTAAATAACTGGATGGTGAAAGGCAACAGGTAGGATTTAAAGTGTGACGTCCAGGCATGTAGGCTACTGGCCATCGGGAGTTCGGGACTACCGGGAGATTCCCGGTGGGCCGACGTGCTTTTTGGGCCGATACATCTCATACTTTTTTTTTTTTTTTTTTTTTGTCTTAACGGCCCATAAAACTCGTACATCGGCGGCCCATTCGTTTTGTTTTGCTTAATTGGCGGCGCATGGGTTAGTGCCTGCCGGTGTAATGCATTGGTTAAAAAAAGTCAGCGTTATAGTTTTTTTTTTTTTTGACACCCCATGAAACACTTAGATCAGCGGCCCATTGGTTCTTTTATAGTATAGAATTTTTTTAAAGTATAGAAATTAGTACAAAATTAATTATGGAAGTTTCCTTTATTTTTCAGTGCATTTGTTTTACAATATATGGCTATTACTATCATGGGATGGGATTAATATTATAACTATTATTATGTAGTAGTGTAATGTAGACTGACACTGTAACTAAAAGAGGTTTGAATTTTTCTTTGTTTAATTTGCACACTGAATATGGGTTGGAGCTTTCAATTTTTAACTCTCAAAGTGCACCAGATTGATGATTGCCAAAATTGTTGCTGCATACCCCTCTGACACTGGGTAGTTGCGTCCCTGTCTCTATGGATTCAGACGGCAATTAAATTACCATACGACCTGTTTGTCAAAAAACAGTAGGTACTAATTTCAAGTGGTACTCGATGCAGAGCCAAATGGGAGGAGCTAGAGCTCCAGCTCCTCCCCTCGCTGGAGCTCCAGCTCCTCCCCTCGCTGGATTTAGTGGGAGGGGCCGCGCATGCGCAGGTTAACTTTCTCGCTATACATACAACCGGCACATCCGGGAACTTCACTGTCAATTTCGTAACCGCCCCTTTTTAGGGGAAAACAAGCCAGACTTCCCATAGACTTCAATACAAAATAGCGGCACAAAACAACGTCCGTACACAGCCGGCAGACGTGTATAACTTCCGAAATCACTTAGATGAAATATGTCGAGTAATTATATGTCCACCCTGCCTTCCATAGAGCGTGAACGATACATTTATAAACTTAATTTGGGCAACTTAAAAACATGTCCCTTTCATTCTACCAGCGTCAAATTGGTCTAACAACCCCACCCATTGGCCAGAAGCTTGTCTTACCTGGACATTTACTCGTACCTCATCGAGTCACCAGGTAGCCAGTGAATGATTTTACTACGGTTTAAAGAAGTAAACATCTTTAAATGTATAATATTGTGTCTTTATATTTAGAGTAGCTACTGAGTGCACTTTTCTGTCCAGCCATACAACTAGCCTGATTTAGCTTTCGATAGCATCATCCGTAATTCATGATATTTCCATAACAGCAAGATATTGATGATGATGGCAGGCAGAGATGGGCATAAATACATGGAAATGTATTTAAAATAAAATAAAAAAAACAAAATACTGTGTGGAAAATTTTAATTAAATACAAATACATAATAGGGGTAGCCTACTGTGTGAAAAAAAATGTTTAAATACAAATTACATGTTTGTAAGGGTTAGTACACGTCCTCAATCCGATACTGTGTATACATACAACCGGCACATCCGGGAACTTCACTGTCAATTTCGTAACCGCCCCTTTTTAGGGGAAAACAAGCCAGACTTCCCATAGACTTCAATACAAAATAGCGGCACAAAACAACGTCCGTACACAGCCGGCAGACGTGTGTAACTTCAGAAATCACTTAGATGAAATATGTCGAGTAATTATATGTCCACACTGCTTTCCATAGAGCGTGAACGATACATTTATAAACTTAATTTGGGCAACTTAAAAACATGTCCCTTTCATTCTACCAGCGTCAAATTGGTCTAACAACCCCACCCATTGGCCAGAAGTGTCTTACCTGGACATTTACTCGTACCTCATCGAGTCACCAGGTAGCCAGTGAATGATTTTACTACGGTTTTAAGAAGTAAACATCTTTAAATGTATACTATTATGTCTTTATATTTAGAGTAGCTACTGAGTGCACTTTTCTGTCCAGCTATACAACTAGCCTGATTTAGCTTTTGATAGCATCATCCGTAATTCATGATATTTCCATAACAGCAAGATATTGATGATGATGGCAGGCAGAGATGGGCATAAATACATGGAAATGTATTTAAAATAAAATAAAAATACAAAATACTGTGTGGAAAAATTTGATTAAATACAAATACATAATAGGGGTAGCCTACTGTGTGAAAAAAAATGTTTAAATACAAATTACATGTTTGTAAGGGTTAGTACACGTCCTCAATCCGATACTGTGTATGGAGCTCGCCGGATTGTTTTCCCCTAAAAGTGGGCGTGAACCTTTTCAGAGACGTTCTATGACGCTACGCCGGTTGTATGTATGGCGCTCGCCGGATTGTTTTCCCCTAAAAGTGGGCGTGAACCTTTTCAGAGACGTTCTATGACGCTACGCCGGTTGTATGTATCAAAGAGTTACGTCACGATTTTTTCCCGCAGCGTTGCATTCCGGGAAGGCGCCGCCATTTTAGGTGGTAACTCTATCAGTTGCCATGGTTACTTCTACAGTGAGGCCAAGATAAATAGCAAAAGAGAGAGAAAAGATCAGCTTGATATGCGTTTGCATTTTAGCGATATGCCACAGTTTCTTGGGAAGATATGGAGAAGGAAAAAGCTTAAAGAAACGGCCTATCACGTTAATGACGTAGCCTATGACATTGCCAGAATGTACGATCTGTCCGCACACAGCAGGTCCAAAATGCACATCCAATATGAATATCTGTCTTCTTACGATGCACTTGGGGATGTACGATTACTCCAGAGCACTCGTAGATCTACGAAGATTTTCAAGTGCTACTTAAGCTACGATGCTTTTGGGAAACAGACCGTAATATTAAGATCAGTCGTACGATCGTTTTTACGATCAACTTAGGCTTACGATGCTTTTGGGAAACGCAGCCCAGAACCATGTGGCAGTGAAGACCAGCTGTGGATCGCCAGTCCGCCTCCCCAGCGCTGCAACAACTGCTCTTTCAGAGAGACGGTTCACCTGCCGCTAGGGATCTGTCGCGTCCACTGATCTATATAATGCCATTGTGAGTAGGTTACTTTAGATATAAAGTACAATCAAAAAAAAGTAAAAGATGCAAGCATGAACATGGCATTATAACATTTTATTTTACATTTAATAAAGAAAATAAGCCTAAATGTAATTTATTAGTTCAAATGTTTTTGATACATTCCATATTTAAAAAAAATCCTTTCATTTATCATCAGGATTAACAAATATTAAAATATGGAGGGAATCTATATGAAACACATGTTTATAAATGTTATATTTACAGAAATAATATCAGTTTTATAAGGCAGTCAGATTTAAGTCGTCTGCTGTTGTTCAGGATGTTCAGAGCTCTTCTGAATGACTGAGATCCCGTCCATATCCAGCTCCACTGAGTGAACACTGAAGGAACCAATGCCCTGTCAAAACAACAGCAGGACCAACACTATTTATAAAAGACATTTTACTTTCACCATTTATGTTTTTCAGTTTTTACTAGGACACTAAAACACACAGGTCTTTCAGCAACCAGTTTAAATTACATATACAGTATGTTCCTTCTATACAGTATATTGAATCATTCTGAAAGAAGTGCTTCTACATTTATCAGTTTAGAAAGGGTTAAAACAACCAGTTTCTCTGACTCTCACCTGTATGTTTGAGAGAATCTCTGTCACTGGTTTCTTCTGCTGAGGTTCACGGGTGAGTAAGAACAGGAATCCTCCTCCTCCTGCTCCTGCCAGACTCTGTCCTAAACTCAGCGGCTGAAGAGCGTTCATCATGGATCTCACCGCCGCCGGCTCACAGCCTGGAGCCATCAGCTTCTTCTGCTGCCAGTATGTGTCCATACACTCCCCCAACCTGAGGAGAGATCCTGAGAGAAAGAGATCAGAGAGTCCATCTGAATCTGGTGTGTGTGTGCGTGTGTGTGTGTCACTCACCCTCTCTGCAGGCTTCAGCACACTCCTCTGCATTGGTCACCAGCTGATCTGCGTTCTGTACGATGGAGGGTAAACGCGCATACCAGCTCCGGACCACGTCCTGCACACACAGTGATCCAGTGACACACACACACACAGTGATCCAGTGACACAACACAGCGTTCATGAAGTCTGACCGTCACCATCTGCCGCTCGTACCTGCAGCAGGTTCCGTGCTAAACGCGTCTTTCCAGTGTAAACCAGAAGAAGATGCTGCTGCAGGACAGACTGGAAGTGTTGAGGAAGAGAGAGCTGTTCTACTTCCACTCTCAGCGGTAACTGAGCTGCAGATCGAGCCAGCTTCACTCCTCCAAACAGCCCGCCAACCTGATCCTGCCATCCACCACCTAAAACACCAGCAAATATAACAGCATCTGCCTGATCGAGCTTCACAGCTCAGTGAAACACTATATTACTCTAGAAAGGAAGTGATGCATCCCGTTATAATAAAAGAATGAAAGCGTCTCTCGTACCGGTGGTGAGGATCTGCTCCAGGTAAAGAACATCATGAATGAGAGAGTTTGTGTCGAAGCTTCGTCCCGTACATCTGTAAACTGCTGCAAGAGCTGCACCTGCCAGAATACTGCTGGTGCCTACAAACACACACACACACACACATATACACTTTAATTTAATTTAAAATGAATTAATTGATTTCAATTTTGTGTGATCCAACATACAACATCTATTAAAACAAAAAATATGAATACATAATAAAGTAAAATGGATATACAAATTGGTATACAAATAAATATTTCAAATTTTTTTTTTTTTTTTTTTTAAAGTGATAAAATACAATTATAAGTGAAATTGATGATATTCATTTGCTATACAAAGTAATATATTTACAAAGTAATAATAAAATTGAATAAATATTAATATATATATATATATAATAAAGTGGAAGATTATACATTTATAATAAAATAATTCACATAATAAAAATTATTATTATTCATCTTATTATTATTATCAAATAAAACAAATCGATGATTATACATTTGTTATACAAATCATTTATATATTTACGTAAATATTATAAAATATAAAATAATATATAAATTATTATTATTTGTATTAGCATGTATAATCATCAATTTTATTTGATATATTAATAGTTTTTTATTTTATATTAATATTATTTTTTGATACTATGTAAATATATATAATTATTAATAATTTATCTATATTCCATTACATATTACTGTTATTGCTTCTGATCTTTCCTATGCACATTTTTCCCATTTGTACAAAATATATTTTATGTGTTTATTCCAAAAAACATTGCACATTTAAAAAGTGTCAATCAAAATTCAGTCAAAAGTAACTCCCACTCACCGAGACCAGAACCATGTGGCAGTGAAGACCAGCTGTGGATCTCCAGTCCGCCTCCCCAGCGCTGCAACAACTGCTCTTTCAGAGAGACAGGAGACGATACACACACCAGCTCACTGCACACACACACGGCTTTCAGCAGGGCACCTAAAATACAAACAACTTTAGAGAACATTTACAGGTATTTCTGCATTTATATTTTACATAAAAACATTCTCAAGAACAGAAATGTGTTATATTGTCTATCAGTTGTGTACACCTCACAGTATATGACGACACAAGAATGTCCTCTGACCTGGAGCGTGAGGTTGGCAATAGTCCTCCAGGTCAGTGAGATCCTCACAGAGTGTTTCTGTGGAGAAGCTGCAGGACGGTTCACCGCTGGCGCTGACCAACAGCAGATGAGGCTCTGGAACGCGTCGAACTCGAGCTCCAATCGGACGTTTTCCATCCACCTTGACGGCCACATTGACCACCAGTCCACCGTGTTCAAACGCAATAGGAGGAGTGTCACTCCAGCCGCCTGTGACGAACACACACTTTCAGCAGTGTGAAAGACACTATGAAATCTGAATTGTTTTGAGTTAAAGCTTTGTTTTGATACGCTTATGACAGGAAGAATTTACTGAATTGCATTTCAAAGAAATTTAACAAAGGTAAAGCATTCTGGAAAATTAAGTATTCTAGCACACAAAGTTAAATTATTAAATACAATGAAATATATAAACTAAATACATCTACACTACTTTTCAAAAGTTTGGGGTTGGTAAGATTTTTTTTTATGTTTTTGAAAAAAAAGTCTCTTTTGCTCACCAAGGCTGCATTTATTTGATTAAAACTACAGTAAAAAAGTAATACTATAAAATATGATGAAAATCATATTTACATATATGAAAAAAAGTTTTCTATTTTAACGCCTTTTAAAATTGTATTCCTGTGATCAAAGCTGTATTTTCAGCATCATTACTCCAGTCTTCAGTGTCACATGATCCTTCAGAAATCATTGTAATATGCTGATTTTCTTCTCAAAAAACATTTCTTATTATTATCAGTTGAAAAGTAGTTGAGCTGCTTAATATTTTTGTGGAAACCATGATGTATTTTTTAAGGATTCTGAATAGAAAGTTCAAAACAACAGCATTTATTTGACATAAAAAAGTATAATTTTTTTAAATAAACTGTACTGCCCCAAACTTTCAAACATTAGTGTATCTATCAATAGTTCTATGTATAGTTCAAAATTCAAAGTTATTTTTCAAAACTTCCCGTCACACAGCAGCGTCAAACATAAACTCTGATCAGATTTCCTGCTGTACAGTTGAACTGAAGAATGCTGTTCTCACCTGACAGATCCAGTCGAGCGGGACACTCCACTTCCTGCCACTCACCCATCGGCGGCATCTCTCCTCGACCAATGAACACAAACTGGCGCGCTGACATCACTGCCTTCCGCAGCAGTATCTGTCCCGCCCCCTCATAATGCCTGGCGGCTCGCACCAACAAATCTGGCCTTTAGAGAGCAATGACAAATCTGAAAGCATCTCACTTTAAAGGCCCTGATCTACTCATGGCAAAGTTCTATTCGTTCTTTGTTTAGCAGTAAAAAGAAGTCTGAAACAAGGGACCAGCGATATAATGTTAGTAAACTGAGAGCGGCGTTCAGATGAATATGTAAATATGTGCTGTGCGCTTTCCATTCAATAAAAAATACACTTCGATTTTGCTTTAAGCACATCAGGGCCTTACATTTAATCAAATGTTTGTCAAATTTTTACACTTAAAAAAAAAAATCTATTAGTTCTGACCTGCTGAGCCAGTGCTTTCTTTGATTAGCCAGTTCTTGGACACCAGCGGGTAAGTTTCCGTCCTCTAGGAGTTTAAAAGCAGGAGCCCATGATGGATTGGCCGCTGGTCCGCTGCGTAAACCGCCTTTACCCTCGCCCGCCAGACAGCCAAGAACGTCTGCGATACAGGCCAGACAACGAGCCGCGACTCCCAGATCACCACTGCTGTTTGCAGCCACTGAGCAAAGAGACTCAATATTAGTTCCCTCAGAAGTCAACAATGTGAACCATGTCTCATCTTTTTCTCCTCACCCGAATCTAGCGCCTGTAGTAGCGCCTCCTGCTGGCCGGCCAGCGCTGCTGCTCTGAAGAACGGCAGTAGATTGAGATCCGTGTGGCCTTGCAGAGCGTCAACGGCTCTTCGTCGACCCACGCTGAAGAACAGCTTCTCTCTCCAGCGCAGCTCCGTCTGCTGGTCCGTCAGGATCACAATATCCCTGAGCGAGAGTCTCCAGGCTTCCTTCCAGCTGTCCCGCACACCAGCGCCGCCCAGAAGCCAACAAACACCCTCCAGTCCAACAGGTCCTGAACGGGGCATGAACACTGGGAACAATCGGGCGTCCAGCAGACAGCATGACTCGGTCCTCTCAGGTCCCCAAAGGTCCAGAGGCCTTTAACACACACACACACACACACACACACACACACACACACACACACACATATTTTAGACACACTATATGATGCTGTGACCAGGGCCTAAAACTTTTTGCCAAAACTGCCAATGGCAGGTGACGAAAACATTTATGAACCAGATTTTTTTTGTTATTAGCCATAAAACTGTGCATTACAGATTAGGGGGAAACAATTTTAGTTTAATTATTCTGATAGAATTTTCTCCACACATCATTTCACAGGCCCTGGCTAAGACAGTCTCAGTCGAAGCAAAACAAATAGAAAGATAGACCAAACCATTAGTCTAAAGTCTGAGTGAGGTATGAATGTAAAAGTTTCTTACTGTATTCCAGTCCGACTGTAAAACTCACTCCATTTTTGATTAAGGAATGAAGCCGTAACATCATCAGCATGAGCCTGTGTGTAATTATAATACCATATAATAAAGCACAAAACTAGCATAAATTATTTTATTTTGTTCTTCAGAACAAATATACAGAACTCACTCATTTGTAAGTGGCTTTGGATAAAAGCATCTGTTAAATGAACGGGTAAAAACAGGCTCTAAACTCTAAACTCACCTCTAAATGATCATGAGCTCCAAAAGCTGTGTACACAGTTAACTTTAACTCTCCCAGCATCACTCGATGACCCTGAACGATGATGTCACTGGATAGAGGTAGACGTTGGATGCAGGATGATGAGGTCAAATCAAGCCCTGACAGCAGGCACCCAGAATGCACCTGGACTGGACCCTTTAATTGATATTGACACATTTTGATAATTGTATTATTACTCGCAAGATTTACTTATTCAAAATGAAACATTCATAAGCAGTTTTACTTCCATAATGTGGCATATTTCAAAGTGAAATAGGATAATCTGTGAGAAAAACAGAAGGGTCAAGTTGGTTTTCATTTCCTTTCCTTTAAATCTTTGACAAATCCTCCAGACCTGTAGGTGGCAGTGCTGCACTACAGCTCCTGCTGACACACGAACATCTCCTTCCAACACGCTATTAATCACCCTGCTGCCTTCTGACACAGACTTCACTTCCTTTAAAACAGAAAGAGCAAAGCATTTATGATAACTGACTTTATTAATAAATATCTCAGAGATTACGTTCACAACATTTCTCACCTGAATATGAGACAGAATCATCGTCTCTGATCCAGATTCTGTCAGACGGACGACATGTTCTCGGCCCGACTGAGTCAAATAATCATAACGGCCCTCTGGAATATACACTGGCAATGAACAAATGATACATCAGAACAGCATGTGAATTTTCAGTATGCAAGGCCAAAATGTTAAGTATTCAGAGTACGCCTCACTGAGAACTGAATCCCACAATGCACTGCACCTAACCTTTTATTTCCTGTGTGATTAATCCACTGGAAGTAATAGCAGTGACTTTAAACATATCTTCTTGACTTATTTGACTTTATTTCGAACACATTTTAGAAAATTGGATTAAAATGCAAAATACAATTTTTATCTAAATGCGAACCATATTTACATTTGAGACAAAGGCATAATGAAGGTGCATGGTGAGTTGAATTTATGTAAGGAGGTCACTTGAATGTATAAAAACATGTTTGAAACATTTGTCATTACATAAAGCATACGCACTATGCACAGTATACACTCTATGCAATATGCAAGTATTCCATTCTAAACACATCCATGCAAACACACTCTGATGTTAAATTCTAATTTAGTGACATTAGAGCAGAAAAGAGCGCCAGTACACATAGAGATGTTGGCTCCTCTAAGCGTCCTCCACAGCACAGCGCGGCCACTCCTCACTGCTGCCCCCTGAGGCCCGGAGGACGAGCTGCAGCCTGCTCTCTCTCCATTGATGAACTCGTGCTCTGTCAGGTCAGAGCAAAGGCACACCAGAATATCCAGAAAGAGAGATATCTGCAAGAGAGCAAGAAAAGTGAGAGTGGGATCTAGGAATCTGAGAAAGAAAACCATGTTGTGTGCGATTACCTCAAGCGGTGGAGCTCCTGAATCCATGCCAAGATACGTACAGCCGTCCAGCGGTGACGTAACATGAGTCTGCAGGAGTTTCTCTGCAACAGCCCTCGAGAAAAACACCGGCCCAGACACCTGAACACCATACGGATACTTTTAGGAAGACTTTTTAGAAGTATTTGTAGAATTTGTTTTTAATTTAGACAGTGACAAATAGTAGACAAATATATTATAGACAACTATGTGCATTTAAAGGGCATACATATTTTTTTATTCAGCAAGGACAGATCAAATTGACCAAAAGTAACAGTGAAGACATTTATAATGTTGCAAAGGAATAAATTACATTTTAAAACATATTCAAATAGAAAACAGTAAAAAAAAAATTACAGATTACAAATAAATGCAGCCTTGGTAAGCATAAGAGACTTCTTTTAATAAATATAAAACTATTTTTACCAGTTAGCCGATCATAACCAAATTCATTTTTATATTAAGTCTTAAAGGTACAGTACCAAAACTAGCCTGTTTAATTCTCATGATAAAAGAAAGGCTGGAAAACAGTCATGTAAAACAAAAGAATGACTATGAGCTGTGAGTCAAAATCATGTTTTAATTGACAAATATAGGCACCATCAAATTCATACCAGGGGTACTTTCCCATCAGGGAGTGCGGCAAGGCTGATCTTCTCCTTTGAGCCCTTATAGATGATGTTACATACTCTGTTCTGTAAAAGCAATAATTAAAAATTTCTCAGAAAATGAAACAAATGCACAATTAAAAAATAAATGAACCCTGATTTTTAATAACTCACCTCTGCATCTGTGAGATATACGCCATGATTAAGAGCAAAACCAGCGTCACCTGGCAACGCCACAACCTGAACCCCAGAGAACCCGTCCCATGAAAACACTGTAAAGAAAAGGGGTGAAGATATTGATCAAATTCAACAGTAAAAACTCCTTGTGAAGTGTTTTTGAAGCTGTACACTGTTGATTTGTCTGTGTGTAAAAAATAAAAAAGCTAATTGTGACTTTATATATCACAATCAGAAAAAATCAAATGCTTTTTGAGACATTTTGTTTGTGCATTAGATGTGTGATAGTATAAATGTTAGCTCACGCTTTCGTGTAGGAATATTCAGGATCATGTCAGTGCCGCACACCCAAACGCCTGGCGGAGATCCAGCGCAAATCTGGAACAACAGGATGTTTCACTAAATGTGCATTTGCATCATAATGCACTCACCTCATACCATTACGTATAGAGAGAGTGGTGTATGCATTCATGTACATCTGACTGTGCATAACTGTGTGTTTTTACGCTCACCTTTGTGGACAGACAATCCAGCAGCAGATCTAAGCAGCAAACGGCTCCTTCGACGGCATCTGATCTCTGTACGGGCATCCAGCAGAAAGCCCTGCTACAGCCGTCCCACGGGAAATCCCTGCCCTAAAAACACACACCTATTAGCACACGTCTGAGAATCATCTTCATCTAAAATGCTTTTATATTACAGACCGTGTGAAGGATGAGAATATGAGCTTCATCCAGAACATCTGCGTTCACCACCTAAACACAAACACACATTTAAGGGTGTTGAAGTATGTTTAAAACTGTATTCTGGTCATTTATCAGAACATTGAGATATTATAGTGCTGAATAAACAAAAGAAATTCACAATTCATTCACTAATCTAAAATACTAAAGAATGTACACTACCAATAATAAAAAATGTTTTAATGCTATTGAAAAAAAGAATATTATGCTCACCGAGGCTGCATTTATTTGATCAGAAATACAGTAAAAAAAAAAGTAATATTGTGAAATGTTAGTACAATTTAAAATAACAATGTGTTTACATTTTAATATATTTTAGAATGTAATTTATTCCTGTGATCAAAGATGAATTTTCAGCATCATTACTCTGGTCTTCAGGGTCACATCACATCCTTCAGAAATCATTCTAATATGTTGATTTGCTGCTCAAGAAACATGTCTTATTAATATCAATGTTGAAAACAGTTGTGCTGCTTCATATTTTTGTGAAGACAATGAGACACTCCCATCAAAAATGTGGGGTAACTACATATATATTATGTGACAATAATCATAATAAAACAATAAAGAAATTTATTTTTTATTCAGTAAGGAAGCTTTAAATTGATCAAAAGTGACAGTAAAAACATTAATAATGTTGAAAAATAGATTTATATTTCAAAATAAATGCAGTTCATTGAACTTTCTATTTATCAAAGAATCCTGTAAAAAAAATTATCATGGTTTCCACAAAATTGTTAAGCAGAAAAAACGTAATAATAATAATACTCACTAACAAATGAGAACCAATAATAATCGAGCACAAAATCAGATTAGAATGACTTCTGAAGGATCATGTGACACTGAAGACTGGAGTAATGATGCTGAAAATTCAGCTTTGTATCAGGAATTATTTACATTTTACAATATATTAAATTAGAAATGTTATTTTGAATTGTAATAATATTTCATAAAATGCAGTCTTGGCGAGCAGAAGAGACTTCTTTCAAAAGCATTATAAAAAAATCTCCAAACTTGTGGCCAGTGGTGTCTACAGTATTGCTAATACATTTTTTTGAGGATCTTGCTTTCAAAATCAAACAAACTAATAATGATAAATCTATCTCATACGATCTAAAAGGGTCATATTTAAATCTTTAAGGATCTATTTTATCCCACTTGTATCCTTTAGGATCTAGAAATTCCTTTGGCAATCCTGCAGGATTTCTCCCCAAACCTCCAGCCATCTGCACACACACACAGAAAGAGAGAGAGAATCCATAAGTGAAGCTCACGCTGTATCCAGCTCTAGCGCTCAGGTGTTCTGCAGCCACCAGCAGGGCGTTCAGTGTGGCCCCGCCGCTGCCCAGCCGGGCGTTTGGGTCAGGAACCGTCAGGAGCAGGGCATCAGCCGGAAGAACACCACGCTTCTGACGCACCTCCAGCTCTGAAACACACACACACACACACACACACACGCACGCACACACACACACACACACACACACACCTCCATGAGATCCACCTGAACCTGGTGTGGAGATCTGTTAATGTGTGGTAGACCCACATACAACAAAGTACATGGTGCGGTGATGGCATTAGATACCATAATTACTTACAGTACATAATTTGGCACCTAAATTCATGAACCCTTTATATTTATATAATATAATTTTATTTAAGATTTATATAATACTCCACGATACTTCCGAGTATACAGTGATATTGCCATTGCAAATGTCTGAAGATATTTATTACATGGTCCTTTTCACAGACATTAATGACGCGTTTCCAATTATCAACATCGCAAATCTAGTATGGTTTTTCATATATATATATATATATATATATATATATATATATATATATATATATATATATAAATATATATGTGTGTGTGTGTGTGTGTGTGTGTGTGTGTGTGTGTGTGTGTGTGTGTGTGTGTGTGTGTATGTATAACAGTATACTTTTGCGTTTTATTACATTGGGAGTAACTGAAGCAAAAACGAAACAAAACTGAGGGGGTGTGAGTGCTGGCAAATTTCAGAAGAGTCTCTCTTCTGACTGCCGTAATATAACGTGTCGAAATATTTTTCGCTCTTTTTGGAAAGTCTTTGAAACTCCATTGTTTTTTTTCGTTTGGAGCATATGGGAATACAAAACTTGTATGCTGTCGTCTCAATTATGACAACTTCCGCCTTCTGAGAACCCCGGAAATGTGAAGAGGTTCCCCAAAACAACCCAGAGTATCCCATAGTACTTTTTGTTATCGTCTACATGTTTTTTCACATGATTACTTTAACGTAGATTAAGGCTTTTTAAAATAAATATGCAAAGACATACGATGTGTGAACTTACCTCTCTGGAAGGCATAAACACTGTCTTTATGTTGACATGTGAGCACAATAACTGTCCACTTCATAATCCTGACCTCACGTGAGTAACAACCAAGCGCGTGCAAAAACCAGAAGCGAACCGCGCTCGGGTCCGATTCATTCACCAAGTGTCACTGGATTAGAACGCCAAAAGTCGTTCTACCACAACAAAACAACGAATGCAGCACTTCCGGACTACAAAGCAGCTTCTGGACTACAATCTAATCGCACGCACGGTGTGCTGGGAAATGCAGTTTTACACTAAATTAAAGCGGTAGGTTAATAATATGGATGATTATGGGGTAACACAACGAATAAAATCTATGAATAATTATAGGCCTAGATTAAATATCTTGTATTGCACAATTAAAGATTTTAGCTTGGAAACAGGAAATTGAATAACGTTAGTTATAATAAATAATACATGCAGGGTTTTGCTGGGAAATGTAGTTTGAAACGATCAAAAAAGTATAACAATGAGTTATTTTATGCTTTCTGGGAACCTAAAACTAAATAAAATAAGTATTTAAGTACATATTCATTGGATAAAGCTATTTAGGAAGAAACCGCGAACTAGCAGTTTCTATATAAACCCAGCTTGTAATTTGAAACCAGGAACTTCAATAAAGAGTAGATTAAATTTCTTACCTGAATCTTTTTCTTGAAAACTGTAGTTTGAAAGAAATCTAACTGAAATAATAATAATAAATTGGCTAGTTGGCTTTTGGTTATTAAAACTAAAAGAAATTATAAAAAAAAAAAATAGAACTAAATCTAATCCCCCTCACTTGGATAGCCATGATTTTAGAAAGAAACATGGAAATGGATTACATTGGGTGGATTAAATGTCTTAACTGGATCATATGTTTTACTGGGAAAGGTGGTTTGAAACTAACAAAAACTAAAATAATGATAATGATGATAATGCTTACCTAAAAAATTAAATCTGCAAGTGCTTTGAATCAAACAAGTTCCATTACTTTCCATATACTTCAGTTTACGAAATAAATTCTCTCAGAAACAGCCAGCTCTGGGTTTCTGCAGGTTTTATAAAGGTCAATTTAAGATCGTTTTTAACACCAAGTAAAGAAAATGCAAGTAATATATATTGAAAGGAACACAAGTTATAATAAGCAACACTTCAGAGTTTGAACAGATCTTCGTTACTTTCATTTATTTTAAAAAAAAGTAGGCTTGAATGCCTCTGCTCCCAACCACTAGAATAAAACTTTTACTGTGCCTTCTGATCACAACAAAAAAGTACTGTTCTTCCTTTAGTCTATGGTTCTTCCTCAGTATTTTTTTTCTAGTGCAAATGTCTAAAGATTTTTAAAACAAGATGTATTTTCTTGAGATGCAAAATGATAAAACACGATGTCCAAGAAATTGATCATCAAAATGAAGTGACTTGATTAAAACATGAACAAATATCTGCCAATGGGCTCAGAAAAATCTACTCAATTCAAAGGAAGTTTTCATAACTCATTGACAGATATGTGTTCTTATTTGAAGCATAAACTCAATTCTGTAAATTTTTTTAAAACTTCATTTTACATTTGCATCTCAAGTAATTGTATCTTGATTTAAAGCAGGACAGAAACACTGAGGGAGAAAATTTTATATGTATAATTTTTTGTATGAATGCAATATTTAATGCCATGACTATAAATTTAAGACATTCTGCTCTTTGTGTAAGGGAAAATTAAAAATGTAAGACCCGCAGAATCCCTGAGCCAGTATGAATGAAACATGCACTGCATAGATTAAAAAAAGTTAAAGAGTAAGAACTCCATTTTTATTTATTGAAAACATTATAAAATATGAACTCCCAGCTGTTACATGTCTACATGAACCACTAGAAGCAGAGACAGACAGATCATCAAATGGTCCCACACAGATTTCATAGAGAGAGATCATTCTGATCATTTGGACGAGAACATACACTGATTTTAACTTTCCCCTCATAGTGAAATCAAAATGAACCCTAAACACCTTCAGTAACATGATACTACACAGTAACAGCTCAGGCATTGGCGCTTAAGTCGAACTAGTGCTAGACGTTTACATTCACAGTAAGATTATAATGGCATTTGATACACCAGATCAGGCCGTTTTGGACTTGCACATTATCAAAATACAGACGCACCATCACAACACAACAGCACACAACTTACTCACTGCGACCAGATCCTAAACATAGACAGCATGAGCTTTGGGATGACTTTTTTTAATTTTTTTTATTTATCAGACCCAAAACACCCAAAGGTTCTGTCTATGGTTTCCCTGCAGAAATGAAAACAGCATCAGCAAGATGAGTGTTTTGGCTGTTATGGTCTTGCGCACACATTCACACATGCAAACGAAAGGTTTGAACAACAAAGTTCTTCAATTTTGGTCCAATCATGGCACTGACCCATGTTAAAATGGTCAGAAGGATTGTCCATGTGTGAGTTGCTTGTGTTACAGGCACGCTAACCTCATTTAGTATCCTAAACATAGCAGAAGTATACAACCGATTAAATAATTACATTCCCATAGCTTTTTAAATATAGTTTTGTAGCTTATGCGAGATGTTTAGTAGCACTTTCCTGCGTAGCTACCAACTAAACGTAAGTTTAAAAGGATTGTTTTATTCATAAATGGCTATATGTGCACTTCCTCTACCCTCAGCTCACTGCATAGTGTTCTGCATCGAAATATGTCTTCCTGCATAGCACCGATCAATAAACCCCAAACCAGAGGGACAGTGGACCCCGAACCCTAAACGCCTCACCTATGTAACAGCTACAAAGACATGATTTCCTAAATATACAACAACCCTCTCCGTGAGGAGAGAAAATGATGGCATCACCTGTCTGGAAGCAGCTCGACAGACACCATGAGCGTTGGTATGATCTGAACAGGATTACAAACACAAACGTGTGTCCAGTTGTGATGTGCAGCGCATGGCTGTTTGTGTGTGGAAGGACGGATTCATGACTTCCTTTGTCGGACTGTGTCCATACTGCCGTTTAGCTTGCTTCGGCCAGACGAGGCCGTGTTGCTGCCGTCGGCATGTCCAGGCGCTCTGTCCCGCTCCGAAGACCCTTCCTGTCTTCGCCGCCGTGTTTCTTTGTATCGGAGTGTGATGTCACTGTCAATGCAGAACACTTGGTCAGATTGCTGGATCAGTTTCTAATGCTTTATAAATGAATAGCATGATAACATCCTACCTGCAGTATTATATGCTGCAGAAACAGTAGTGAGATTTACATTTTTCTCTTAAAATGTTTTAAATTCTGTCATCATCTACTCACTCTCATGTCGGTTCAGACCTGTATGAATCTTAATTCTTTTGTGGAACTGTTTTGGCTACCAGTGACTTTCCATTGAATGAACAAAAAACATACTGAGACATTTCTCAAATGATCTTTTTATGATCCAAAAAAAAAAAAAGTCATACAGATTTGAAACAACAGGGATAGTAAATGATGACCGAATTTTTATTTTTGGGGGAACTATAATTTTAATACTCATTTAAACCCATTTAACTCATTGCATTATTTATGAAATTGTAACTGCAGTGTGTAAATTAGATTATGCCACCTCTGAGCTGTGAAGGGGGGGGATTTGAATCCACTGCTGCTTCAATGTATATGTAGTGATTATAATCAAGGTATTAATCAATATTTTTCCTTCGAAATATCAAACGAGCTGAATGACTTCTCTGGAGATTTTACTTTAAGGAAGTTACAGTGTGATCACTGAAATTTTCTTTTCATGTATTCTTTAATGTCTGTATTTGATATCTGAATGCAGTAACAATGCTTGCCTATTTAAGATTTATTTAGCTTCCAGAAATGAAATAGGGACTGGTTTTGTGTTTGAGAAAGGTCTTCAACGTGTTAAAGCACATAGGGGTCATTGAAGCCAATAGTTGAAGGGACCATTTGTCAGTTAAACCCTATATTTTCCATTTAGACTAAAGTGTCCTATCCTGAGAGAAAGAACTTATCTTGATGTTTTGAGACAAGACTCCTGTTTATAGTTAGAGCCTGGCCAAATCCAGCCTTGGAAAAGCTGTGTGTCGGTGTGTGTGTTAGTCTTCTTGGTTACAAGTTAAGGAACAACTGGCATTATTGGAGATTGGCTGAGTTGTTGTTTGAGACATGCTGGCGCCCAGCAACCCAAATCTGCGACCTGGAAGATCACGACGCGCCTGACTTCAGGGTCTGAGTTTCAGCTGCATAATCTATGGAGATATGCTTCTGTCTATATGTGTGGAAAATTACTATGTTTATCTATTTCTTGGCCAAACATCAAACATCTGCTCCTTGGGTCCTAAACTGTTAACCCCTAACATCTGAAATAAACTGTCTGTAAATATATCTAAATGCCAATTTCTCAGCTTCTGAAAAAAAAAAACATGGCTGTTGTAGCCTAAAAGTTTGTGTAATCAATTCTATGTTGAATCAAATAAAATATTTCTTTATAAAGCTACTTTTTGTAATGTCTCATTAGATGCTTTTCTCATTTAACACAATAATGACTTTAAATTAGCTTTTGGGGGTAATTTCTGTGATTGGTTGATTTCTGTGATGTGATTAATTAGATTAAAAGTGTAATCACTTGACAGCCCTTATAGATAGACAGACAGACAGACAGACAGACAGATAGATAGACAGATAGACAGACAGACAGACAGACAGATAGATAGACAGATAGACAGACAGACAGACAGACAGACAGACAGACAGACAGATAGGGTTTGATTCTGAACAGAACCTTGTTTGCAATACAGTTTTATTCTTTTGAACTATTTGGATGATTTGTCTTCTGGTAAAAGGTAAAAATTGATATTGTGTAAGAAATTAACAAATGTTATTATTAATAATTGATTAAATCTGCATTTATACTGCTATCAGTAACTGTAATTAAAGAACTGATATGTAGGGTCATTACCGGATGAAAAACCGCCACAAGGTCCAAATAAGGATGAGAACGATTCCGAGTATCCAGCACTGAGTGACGAAGAAGGGGATTGGCAGCATGATGGTATTGGGATCGTATTTGACCACGATCAGAAACTCTGTAACAGTGATGGTCGCCACAATCCACGCTTGCTGGCCCAACTTTTTATGGAATTTTCTAAAATGCAAATGATACATTAGACTTGAGGCAAGCACAAAAAAAAACCTGTTCCTAGTGAGCTGCCTAACTAGGTCATATTTTTATGCCTTACAAGCATGTCCCAGAAAAGCCACTCCAACAACAAAATATTCATAGCACAGCATGTATTATTTGCAAACAAGACAATCACTGAATACATGGCAACAAACTTCCAAAATGGAAGGGAGCATTGAGAGAAACTGATTTTCTTTCTCATGTTTACTGGCGCGAGGGCAGGACAACCTGTCACTCACATGAGATCGACCAATAGCAAACCACAACTATCTGATCAATTACAGATGGATAAAATAAAATCCCTCCCTATGCTTTTTTTGAAGAAATGTTTCACACGGATATACGTATATACATAAAAGACTATCCCAACTTCCGTTTCATGCCGACTTCAATGAAATTGCTGCTTGTGTCAGGTGATGTTACCTTAGAAGGTAGCAGCCTACAAAGACAACAGTTAGTGAGGCAGCTCATTTTGGAAAAGCTCTAGATTGTACTTACGGATCATCCATGAAGTCATAGATCTCCCTCATGGCCACTCCGCCCACGTTCACAAAGAAGACGAGCCTCAAAAGCACCAGATAATGCTCCGGAGGCATCCACAGCACGAACTTCAAATAAAACGTATTCAACTCTGCCAACAAGAACTACAAATAAGGAGGAAAAAAAGGGTCATTTTTATCTCAAAATCACTGTGCGGTGATTGCATGCACTAGTCATGTGACTCACCATGAAAATGATACCCAACACCGCCAGCCATCTTCGCAGGTTAGACGCCGGACGCCATTCGAAATTCACCCAACTGTACGGGGTAAACTGGAAGGCGATTCTCTTAATTTTCCCCCTTTAACACAAAAATTGCAGGATGTCATGACAGTTCAGTGTTTTACCTGCTGACCGATCCTTTAAGAGGTTTAATGCATTTTACTTGTATGTTGGGATGTGCCACAATCCCTGCCACTGATACGGCTTCATGGAGAGCCAACCGAGCGTCTTCATGCCGCAGTAAATGCCCAACCCGTTACACAGCAACACATCCATGATCCACTGCAGCAGGAGAGATTCATGTCATCTGACCTCTTTAAAACAGAGCGATGTATGATTCACAGGGTGTATCTGGTGTGTTTTACTCACATGGTCCCACCAGCACTCTGAGAAGTTGGGCAGCTGGTGTTCGAGGCTGTACTCCAGGAACTCAAACATCACGCTGATGATCATACACATCCACCAGTCCCTGATCATCAGTGTCTGACACACACAGAAACAAACACATGACTAAAAGTTTCTAATTTGATACTGTCTGCAGATTTCAAACATGTGGTAACGTGTTCATTTGCCAGCATGTTCTTGAGATAGGTACCACACCAACCTTAATGTACCAGCCGAGAAAATGGGCAGGAACAAATCCATCCATTTTGTCCTGTTGGGAAAATAATAATAAAAAATAAAATAATTGGTATAACTTAACAACTTCAAATTATTCAGGTTTTGACAAATATGAATATAAAATGATACACCTCACATTTCAGACTTTAAACGATTTTTAAGCAAAGGCATGTCAAAATTATTTTTACTATATTTATATTCTTATTAAATACGAGACTGTCTCCAAATTTAGGACCTCTTAAAATGATAAAGACTTTGCTTGTGCTATTTAAGATACTTAAGACTATTTATTGCCTTATTTGTTACAACTGAACTAAGGACCTGTGGGAACTGTGATTTAAAAGAAAAAAATTAATTTCAAAAAATCTAATATTCAGTTGGTTGGTGATGCATCACATTACAGAAGATTAATGCTGTTTCATGATGTTCCTACACATCTGTACTAGTTTTATGTCACTCATATCACACTGCAGCCTCTCTATATTAAAATACTTCAATATTTCATGTCCATTTAACATTGTAAAAGCAGGATAATGTACAGTCAACCAGTCATTAGAGTTTATTCTGTAATGTACAAATGATTGAACATTATACCTAGGATTAGATGTATATTTAATACCCTATAAGTGATAGGGTTACTTATCTCTGGGTCTTTATTATCTGTGTCGATATTGTTTTTGTTATGTTGGTTGTAATGCATACCCAGATATTGTGGAAGGGGTCGGTAGGGTGTCCAGGGTCATAAATAAGACAGTTTCCTCCATAATCTCTTTCAGGAAGAGGGACACCCAGCTTTGGGTCTATGTACTTCATAAACTGCCTGCCATCATGTACTGTCTGAATAAAAATCAGAAATGTCACATTAAAATATGATACAATATCAATAACATTCTGCATTTAAGGTTGTGCTGTTGAGGCTGATAACGAACCTGGAACAGGATGAAGATGAGGAAGAGTTCATACACAACAGAAACACACAGCCAGAAACGCCAGTAAGCTGCAGAGACAAATGCATACCATAAACTCTTACATAAACACAAAAAATACTAATGCAGTAAAACACTAATAACTAAAATGATAAATCATGTACAGGAGAATATTGGGGGTTTGTGTTGAACTCTGTTGTCTGTATCACATCTGAACTTTCTGACCGGAAACCACTATAATTCATCTGCATTCTGGTTATTGAGATTTGTTTCTGTTTCAAGAATAATTCCTTGAGGACATCATGAGCCACCAAAGTCATTATATTCATTAAACCAATTCAAATTTGACTTAATTTGGAAATTCAGCCCTCACAACAACTTCACAGTATTTGGTCAATACGTAAAAAAGGAACTTAAAATTAGTCCAAGTTAAAGTGCGCCTATTATGCTATTGTAAAGCTCCTACTTGTCTCCTACAAAAGGTTTACATGCATCCAATGTCAGAAGACACTTTAATTTTCTCATAATATAATATCACCTCATTTTTCAAGGAGTCTGAAAACGGTTCGATCGAAAATTCAGTTTCTCTAAGCCCCTCCTTTTCGAGAGCCTACTCTGCTCTGATTGGTCAGAATGCCCAGTCTGTTGTGATTGGTTGAACGCTTATAGCACGTGTCGGAAACCAAATTTCCATTACCACATATCTGAACTTCAGCTCCGGATCTTACTCAGCACTTAATACACAGTGATGCAAACAGTAATGATGCCGTCAGTTTTACCATATCAATTCGAGCTTGAGTCCTCATCCTTTGGAAGTGCAGGAAAGTGGATTTGCCGACATGTCGACAACATGAACCAAACTCTTCCAGGCCTCAGCTACAACTACAGTGTTTGAGGGTCAAAATAGACGTCGTTCACGGATAGCCAATGAAGACCATAGGCTAGCATTATGCAAATCTGTTACATTGTTAAGTGAGACTGGAATTGCTGACGACTCGTTTCAGGCAGTTGAAAATTGGTTCTTTCTTTTAGGAGACTTTATTTGAGGACAACTTTATTTGTCGTGCACTTTGATTTTTAAAACTTTACATTCACAAACAGCTATATTACACACTGCATGAAAGTTAATATTCGAAAAAGCATAATGGGGCACTTTAAGATGCTTGAATTATGGAAAGAGATTAGTGAAGCCATTTTTTACTTCATTGCTACAACTAATTGTTTGCATCTACAGTCTCTATATGTCTCCGTCTCAATGTTCAGACTCCAGACACTCTTCTCCTCTAAAACAACCTAGCGTACTTCACTGGGATTAAAAATTCAACACCGTTTTCACTATGGCAGGAAACCAAACTTATAATTTGTCAGTCATCTTGAGAGGCCTGAAAGCTGACCGGAGGAGTGCTGTGTTGAAAACCCCAGGACCAGCTCATCCAGCAGAGCGAGTCGGCCCTCATAGCACAACAGAAAGTGTGTGTTGTAGGAGGAAGCGAGTTACAGTTGCTACAACAGTATTCTCGCGTTTCATTATGTTGAAAATCTGTTTTAAGCTGGGTCTGTGAAAGTCTCTGGGTCTCTAACCATATCCTATCTAATTATAATTTTAAAAAGTTCAACTAGTGATGCTGAAGCTACTCCTTTGATTAGTTAGTTCTTATCGTGCAATAATTTTTTAGAAATAATAATAATAAAAATATTAACATTTATTAATTATTATAATAATTATAGTCATATTGATATACAATCACACTTTTTGGACAGATTTTGTAGCCCTACAAGCACAGCAAACCTGGAGTTTTTTTTATATATGACATTTTAAGTTTAATCATTGTGATCATTCAGAAAAATGACAATTGGATGTTTTTCCAAAATTGTGCAGCCCTACTATAAATTTGTGTTCAGTTTTGATGGTTGTACTGCAAATCTTCATTGTTCGTGTGCCTGTGACATCGCCAACTACTGGCCAGGCAGCAGAATGCAGCGTTTTTAGTATTATTCTCGTTTTGACATAAATTCTCAAAAACACAAAGAAAAACGATTCGATTTTTACATCGCTGTCATGTACTTCTGGGAACACCATTGAGTGAGGACTCAAATGACTGTGTGATTTTTTTTTAACTAGTTCATTGAGATAAAGTCTTCCCAACACTACTTGCAAGGTAGCCTGTCTTGTTATTGCATCAGCTCACTCAAATGTAATGCAAAGTAGAAAAACAATGATGTATTTGTTCAGTCACGCTACATTACTGGTTTTGGGAAAGCATGTTACTGGAAAAGGTAACCTATTATCAACGCAGCTGAGCAACTGTAACACTCCTGAAACGTGTGGTTATGTCACTACTTTTAGTTTCTCCACCCCAATGGCACCATGGGATCTCACAATTATAGCATCTCATCCTCACTGTTAACCACACCAACAAACGTGAAGATGACGTGAAGGTGATGTGAAACCTCTGTTAATGTTAAATCATCTTTGAATATAGGTTCCCGCTCTAGCTTCAGTTAGGGTTAGATTAAGTCTAAATGAAGGTTACTGGTTACTGACCTGGGTGAGGGCGCGTGAAGGGACCATCTTTAGCTTGTGTTACTCCAAAACAAAGGAACACCAGAATACTGGCCACAATTCCTCTGAAAAAGACAAAAAATAAATAAATACACATTAAAAACCAACACTGATTAAGGGAAGTGTAACTAGACAACAAAATTTCTTAAATAAAATGTGAGGATTTTTTCTGTGCAAAATTCTCTGCCATGATATTAAGGTGTTCTGGGGCATTGCTAGGTAAATACTAAATATATTCAGTACCGGTCACAAAAGTTTGGAAACATACAGAAAAAAAAAAAAACAGCAATTTTGTGAAATATTATTACAATTTAAAATACTGGTTTTCTATTTTAACATATTTTAAAATAAAATGTATTTATGTGATGCAACGCTGAGCCATTCTATTTCACCAGCCATTCTATTTTGAATAAATGCTGTTCTTTTTTAACTTATTCATCATCAATGAATCCTGAAAAAAGTACAACAGGTTCCAAAAAAATATTAAGCAGCACAACCGTTTCCAACATTGATAACAACTGAGCATCAAATCAGCATATTAGAATTATTTCTGAAGGATCATGTGACACTGAAGACTGGAGTAATGGCTGATGAAAATTCTATAAATATATTAAAATTGAAAACCATCATTTTAAATTGTATTAATATTTCACTAAAATTAGAGTTTTTTTCTGTATTTTTGGTCAAATAAATGAAGGCTTGATGAGCATAAGAGTCTTCTTTCAAAAACATTAAAAATAGTGATGTTTCCAAACTTCTGAAAGGCACTGTAAATAAATATACACAATAAAACAAAACAATACATTTTATGTTCATTGCAAAAATATGCATATCATGCATGCAAATATTAAAGTAGTTTGAGAGCGTAGGGAAACTGGCTCTACGTCATTCGAAGTGCTTCATGAGCACTTTTGGGCCAATTTGTTTCTGATTGGTGGAGATTCTTTGCAGAATCATGGGTAATGTAGTTTTTCCCCAGGAATTCTGCTGTTAAAAAATAAACTGAAATAATGTGTGTTGATGGCTTCCACAAAAGTATATTCCATCCATTACCAATCCTGTAGCTCACCTAAGTTAATGTTAAACATTTCCTCTATGGAAAACATGAATGGTATTTTTACTTCCGCAACCCGACTCTGGCACTCTAAGAGTTTGATTTGTAGGTTTCTATTTAATTGCTAGGATGTTTTGAATGGTTTTCTCACAAAGTTCAATATTCAGAGGCTGGTTTAAATCTCACAAGCACATCTAATAATACCACACATGACATTCATACAGAAATAAAAGCTGCTCTTTCTTCTGATAAAGGTCATGTGCTCTTGAGCACAGCGGGTCAGTCTGTGACCTGGACTTTGTGATCAGCAGCAGATGTCACACATAATCCTGTTAGCCAATAAAAAGCAAGACACTTGCCAAGCCCCTCCCAGTTACACCCATGTGACATTTCTGACCACATCAGACCACTTTAACTTTGGTGTATCACTCTCTGGTGCTCTGAACGGTGTTCTGGTTCCAGTGCTGAAGGTAAAGGACACACCGACTGCATGTGGCCCATACCTTTTAGTGTTGTACGCGGTGTCATGCGGCGTCTCCTCCAATAGTGTCACATAAACCAGAGCACATGTCAGGATGAACAGCACTGTCAGGGTATGTGCCCTCCTGCAGATAGAAAGACGAAACAAAAGGATCAGAGTACAGAGCTTCTTTCAAAAGTTAGTTTAATTTTTCACAGCCAAAACCTGCTGGGCTGGTATACCGGTTAAAACACAACCACGCCTCAACATACACAAGGGGGAGAGAGGAGAGATCAGTATAACAGTTTATTACAGCAGATTTAGCTCTTGAAACTGATTTTCAAGGAGCATTTTGACCTTTATGAGGTCAAAATACGTTTTTCATCAAAACAATTATGGCTGTTAACCTACAAAATAATAACAGATAGAACTTTTTACAGCCTTTCAAATGAGAAAAGCGTAGCATTTCAAAAGACAGTTCATCCAAAAATCAAAAGTCAATGGGGTCCAAAACAACACTGTAAATTATTTATTTATCTAATCATTTATTCATTTTCGAATAATTTATTTTTGGGTGAACTATGTTGAGCTTTAAAAATAGACACAACCTAAAACAAAGAAAAACAATGAATGCAAGCAACTTCATTAGCATTAATATTACTATATTATTATTATTTTCTTTCATAGTTGTAGCCTGGTTTCATTATTGCGTAAAAAAAAAAACAGAAATCAAATAAAAATAGTTTCTGAATATTGGTTATAACATCCCAAAATGCACCGAAATTTTGCTGTTCATCTGAAACAGCTATTTTTGGTCTCGGGCCGAAATGGTTTTGAGGGCCGAAATCAAAGACTGAAACACACATTTTATTAGTGTTTCTCCGGTAGCACATTTTGACTAGCTAGAAAACATAACTCTAGAGAAGAGCATTTGGCTAAATTTATGCACTGTATTACATATTCATTACATATGAACTTAACCTGTCAGTGTTGTCTTCATTATTTAATGCATGTTTGAATAATTCTGTCATGAAATCAAGTTATTACATTTGTTGCTTAAATATTTATATTTCACCAACAAACTGGAGTAGAAACAATTTCATTATTAAAAGGTTTATAGAAAAACTGCCTTATGTGCAGTTTAAATGTTTATACGACTTAGTGTTAGCTATTTGAGTATTGATTATTAAATACGTTTTTTTTATTAATTATTAATTTATTTTTGTTTTTTTGTAGGCCTATTTTCAGCCAAGTGCGTCCTGAATTTTAGGTTTCGGCCCAAACTTATTTTGGTGCATCACTAGTTCTGAAAATACCTATGAAATAAAACAATGACAAAAAAATGAATGAAAAACTATAAGTGAGAAAGAGTGTCGTCCACAGCATCTGTCCATCTCAAAGCCTTTAATGGATGGAGATGTCATTCTGCTGAGATTGCAGAATAAAGAAAAGCCGAGCAAAGCTGTAATACTACTGAACAGCCTCTGGACACACAACATACAACATATAACACTCACACAGGGAGAAACCACAGAAAGACACTGAAATCAAAGAGCATAATCAGCAAATACACAATCATCAATTATCATAACATAAGAGATGTTCACTCACCAGAAGAATGTGTTGGTCCCATCATCGAACACTTCACACTCAGAGCGGCCGGATAACTGGAGATCATCTGTGCCTGACCTCTTCCACTCACCTTTAGCCATTACGGCACAGTTCAACTAAACCTGGACTAAACTAAACCCAGCTTTGATTTTAAATGCAACTAAACCCAACACACATGAACCAAACTTACCCTAACACATCTATAACTTCCAACCTGAACTTAAAGCAATAGGCTAACTGTGACTTCAACAACTAAACCTAGTTGACAACTAGAACTAGCTGTAACCCAACAGACCTGTGCTGAACTGACCCCTAACCCAACCTACCCATGCTGTGATTTACAACCAAAATAACCTTGAAGAACACACCTGATATTAAAAACAACTACTCAGTCCTAACTAACCCAAAACCGCTGAGATTTATTCCTGAACTAACTCAACCTATATAAATCACAACAACTCAATAACTAACCCGAACAAACAAATACTCCCCTGAACTACCTAAACCAGCACATTTGTGCGGAGATTTAAACCGGGCTGAAATAAGACATAAAATAACTAAAATCACAGTAAGTCACAGGAGCTCGCGCGCGTCCCGCCACTGGCTGATAACGGAGCGCGAGCGCATTAACCGGATCAACAGTCGTTCGCAGATGCGAGGCTTTAAGAAGCAGACGGAAAATAACGTCTTCAAGCGTTATATATGAACGCTACGGAGGCGCATCATCGACCGATGTTACAGACTGCAGCAGACGCACGCGCACCTCCAGTGACATGCACTTCAGAAAAATATAACCATCATCATAAGGTCGCGCGGCATGGCGTCATTTCCGCTCATGCCATAGGCGGCGTCACAAATATGTGTTTTTGGTCATCAAACCATGTGCACAAATATGAAGGGCACTCTGTTATGCAGCCACAATCAGTGTGTTTATTATTTATTGTTTATGTATAATGCATTTAATGAAGCTGCAATGTGACAGTTGTAATATTAAATACTATCTATGTATTTACATAGGCTTTATATAAACATGAGAGCTCAAACAATCTTTCAAATTAACAAACTGTTCCAGGTTTACACGGAGGATGACAGATTGCGTGTGTGGTGGAAAGGTTTACATAACCATAAGGAAAGTATGTCACATGATTACAGGAAACGTGATGTCTGTCATACCTGCATCATCCAGTATAAGTGGTACATTAAACCAGTAGCTTTCAAAGCAATAGACAACACTGGGATAATGGTCATACATTATGTAAGAAGTGTGTATATGTAAAACACAGTATGCATAAACTCTAAAAGCCTTTACAGAAAGCAGAATCAGCACAAATACAGACTTTAGCCAGTCTAAACATGTCAGTGGTTCTCGGTAAAGCTCATTTCTCTTATTTAGAGTTGTATGTGATGAATTGTATTATTATTAAGAGCTTGCTGCGACTGGCTGTTGCTCATAAAGCTGGTCAAACTTGCTTGTTGTAGAGCAAGTGTGGACTGATAATTCAGGATACTTGTGTGTATTTGTTAAACGCCAATAAGACATAGGCTACAGGTTACAGAATATAAATATGATGACTGAAGCCAGCAATTAACAAGGTCATTTATAAACATATTTGATCTTATTAAGATTTACCTCGAAGTTTATTTAACGTAATATTATATTGTGATCAAAAGGGGGCGCTGTTGTAGTATTCACAAAGCGCAACTACCGAACAGAAACATTAGCCGTTTCTCAATACCAAGTACGCAAAGTTCGGACTTGAGTCCTTGGTAGTTCGGACTGAGAAGTTCGACTCAGGAGAACGAACTCCCGAGGACGGGAGGACACAAGTCCGATAATTCTGCAAATGGAACAGCGGCGTACTTGATAGCGTCACTCATGCAGCTCGCTCTGGCTACTCCGGTTATCTCTTTAGGCTACAAATAAAACGAAATATGTTATAAACCACCACTTTGCCTCTTTTCATTTTCATTTAAAAAAAAATCTTTAACATAATGGCCACACAAATGTGGTTCAGGAAACGCAATTGATTATCTTCACTGCATATTTACAACACGAAATATAAAGCACAACCCTGACTCTTTTTGTTTTCATTTTAAAAATATGATGAATAAAAAACATTATAATATTGATCATTAAAACGAATATTTAGCAAAAAGAGACAGGGTTGTGTCATATATGTATACAGTGAAGAGAATAGGCAACATGCAGACTATAATAAAATATTGTATAGGCTATGTTTTAAATATATAAAATAAAATGACATAACCTTTTTTGTTAAATGCCAGTTTTAATGATCAATAATAGCCATTCTAAAAGTATAAGTAGCCTAAAAGGTATAAGAAGCTATACAACAATAAAGCCAACGATTCAGTCAAACATAAGTCAGCTCTCGCTAAAACGTTAAATTTAAATAGACTAACGTTAAATAAAGCTATGAAACTTCACTTTGCTCTCAGCTAAAACGTTTTGCCAGGGAACAAATTATACATTAATGAGACAAATAAAATAAATAAATCGCCTGTTGGATATACACAAGACGATTTATATCTCATGTTAGTTAAACCACTAGACTAGACATCCGAGCCACCGGCAAGTCAGCAGCACTAGCCGAGAGAGGCTGTTCTCGGCGGGGTACGAGCGCCGAGCGTCCGATTGCCTGGTTGTCAAAACTCCGAAAACGTCAGATCAAATTTTCAAATAGGCGCTATCTTTATAAATAAACCAAAGATTTGAGCTTTTAACAACTACATTCTCGCCTGAAATACTCTTAAAACTACATTTTGTGACACAATTATAGCAGTATTTTTAAATTACGCGGGGTTTCTCCTCTGCTATTGACGCTCGCTGGTTGGTGTGAGATGCATTCTGGGATACCTGGCTGTCTGAAGTCCGCACAAGTCACCTCTCGATGCATCCTCGGTAAAAGGGGCGGATCAAGAACACATCCGGGGATTCGAACTGGACTTGGCTAGATGTGAACTTTGAATTGGAACAGTACTAGGGCAGCGACTGATGACGTTTCACAAGTCCACAAGAACACAAGTACAGACAAGTTCGCATATTGATTTTTAACAGATCCTTTTCTTTTTGTTATGTGAAGGTCACATTAACACTGAGTTGTAATGTTTATACTTTTATACTATCATTATAAAAAGTTTGTAATTATATAATAATATATAAAAATGTATATAAAATACTGATGCCTATTGTTGCTACTTTTGAATCCTTTGTAGCCAATTTTTTTTAATTGTCCCCTGCCCACATTTTAGTATTTAAATTTGAAAACTAATCTTAAAAATACGAATTATTATGTCTTAAAAATCATTTTAAAATTAAAATGATTTATATTAATAAAAGAATTATTAAAAATACTTGTTTGCCATCAGTTTAGTTTTATTCATCCCTTAGGAAATTTGTTTTGCACAGGTGACACACATCACATTAACACAAAAATATTGTCCAAAAATATATTATAAGAATAAGATATATATATAAAAAATATATTATATAAAAAAAAAAAATACAAATTAAAAAAAATCAGTGTCAGTGAAGAATGTGCTTAAATTGAATTTAAGGTAATTTTATGAGAAAAAATCTTAGAAATTGAGGAAAATATCACTTAAACATAATAGTTTTATTCTGTCATTTCCAATCAAACGGTCAAATTGTGAATAAAAGGTTAAAAATATAAAAATATAGTCAAAATAAAGTATACTTCAAAATAAAGAATAAAAAGCTTATTAAACATCTAACTTTACACACTCTTCTTAACACGACGCATGAAGTATGAGTAGTGTAAGCTTGGTGAGAACAGACGCTTCTCGTGGTTCAAACAAATAGGGCTGGGCAACAAACTCATTTCTCTTTAAAAATTCTCGTTTTAGACTTCTAATACGTGACTGTTATAAATATGGATATTTTTCTTACAAAAACGCATCGCTTCACATCAGAAGGTCTTTATTAACCCACTGGAGTCGTATGGATTACTTTTATGATGGATGAATGTCCTTGTTTTGGGCTTCAAAATCTCAGTCACTATTGACTCCCATTATAAGCTTGGAAGAGCCAGGATAAGTTTTAATATCCTCCTGAGATCCAGAAAAAAAAAATAGTTTTTTGAATTTAGTATTTTTTCATGTTATCACATTGTTAAGAGCATAAGAAACAAATGGTAAAAAAAACTTTTTTGACAAATGATATTTTATTCTATGTTATGCTATGTCCTCTGTAGTGGACGCCAGGACTCAGTTGTTTTAAAAACAAAAAGACATGAAATTACAGGCAAAAACAATGGGATTTATCCATTGATATAACCCTAGGATGGCTTAAGGCGGGTGAGTAAATTATGGGATAATTTTCATTTTTGAGTGAACTAACCCTTTAATAGCTATATATATATATATATATTAACGGGATGCATCCAACATGCATTATAATTACTTTTTCATTAGAAAAAGTAAAACATTCACCCCGTTGCCTTGCCTGACAACAGGTCAGGCAAGGCAACGGGGTAGAACAAATCACAGAACAATCACAGCCGGGTAGAGGCGGGTCTAACCAATCACAGCCAAGTAGAGGCGGGTCTAACCAATCACAGCCGGGTAGAGGCGGGTCTAACAACAAAACAAAGCCAAAGGGGTAGCGGATTTTGACCAATGGGAGCGGAGCATGTGGTTTGCACTGCTGAGGCGCAGGACTTTAAATCTGACGAGATTAAATCACGGCCAGATCTGGAGTTTCACGATTCATAACGACGTGTGGTGTAATTCACACTGACTTTTCTTGCTCACAGGGATTTTCACACCCATTTGGCCCGTTTTATTCTGGATCTGGGCACTATCAACGATGTCTACCATCCTGTTCTCCACCATCGCCGGGGAAAGACTGGCCTCTTCACGGGAAACGGTCCCTCAGAGGAGCACAGAGACTCTCCCTCAACCGAAGCTGACGGGAACATGCAGAAATCTGTTCGGACCCGTGGATCACGACGAGCTGAAGCGAGAGCTGACATCCAAACTTCGAGAAATATCCCGAGGAGATCAGCTGAGATGGAACTTCAATTTCAGTGAAGGACAGCCGCTGAACGGGGCTTTAAAGTGGGAGGAAAGTCCAGCCGAGGACTGTCCGGAATTTTACAGAGAAAAGACTGTCGTGTCAAAGAAACCATTTGTGGACGAAAGAATCACCCATGCCTCAAAATGTGGGAGTCGTTCAATGAAAGTTTTGAAGAAGACAGCCATGTGTAACCGAAGAAAATTCTCTCGCAAAACAGTCGCTCGCGCACAGACGAAGAGACTCACAGACATGCGCATTACAGGTAAACAATACGCGCCACTGTTACTAGGCTACTCCTGTAACATTAACACCAGTCATAATAGTCATGTAAAATTGTTAACGTTTTTAATCTTGTGAATTTTGTTTTCTTGTAGATTTTTATGGAAAGCGAAAGAAAACGGACAGCGTCCACAAGGAGAGCAGAAACATGGAGTGAAACGCATCCTCTGAAGGGGAAAGGAGTCCGTGCCGTGCTGGCGGGAAAAGGCCGGAAGTAATGACGTATCAGAGTCTGACCCACGTTATTATTACGTGATAATGTGATTCTGGAATCTTATTTATGTACTGATTTATGTTCGGTTTAATAATAGGAGCGGGTTGCTCTTTACAGTGTACAACTGATAAGTAACTTTAAATTAAAGTCAGGACAAGTAAGCCTATTTATTGTTGACTAATATATCAGTGTATATATATTTCTTGTAACGGCTTAAGTTATTTATTTATTTTATTCACTTTTATATTTCAAGTAGGCTATACTTTTGTGGTTGAAAAATTTATATTTCTTGATCCCGAGCCATATTTGTCACTATTGTAAAGATGTTGCTTTAATAAATGTGTATATATAAATGTATTTTGCATTCCACCCAGTTTGTGATTTATTTTATTTTTCTTCCTTGCATGTTAAAGTTGTAATAGTTCAAATAACAGGCTACTGTTATCTAAACCTTTACAGAAGCAAATGGAGTCTTGAATGATCACAATTAGTCTTACAAAATATCTAGTAACTTAAGGAACACAAATTGAGGATAACATTATTATTCTGGGTCATTTTAACTATGTACCATTACAGCTTTGTAATTAATAAATTAATGCTTTTATCTGGTTAAGCTTATAGGAACAGAAAATTAACAAATAAAGCTAAAGTCAGTAACACTTTACAATAAAGTTCCATTAGTTGACATTAGCTAACTAGATTAGTTCATATGAAAAAAGACTGAACAATTCTAAAGTAGGCTATGTATTAATCTTAGTTCATTTTAATGTAAACATTTACTAATACATTATTAAAATCAAAAGTTGTACTTGTTAACATTAGTTGATGCACTGTGAACTAACATGAACAAAGATTAATAAATACAGTAACAAATGTTCATTGTTAGTTAATACATTAACTAATGTTAACAGATGAAACCTTATTGTAAATTGTTACCCTATAATGTCAGTCATTGCTCAGTTCATTCCTTAAATAATGGCCCCCAATTTGAAGTTCTTTAAAATGGCGATATATTGATTTCTGTAATTTTTTACATAATATGATTGAATATGTTTAAGTGAGAGACAAACACATACTTGCTTATGAGTGGGGTTTTCCCCACCAAAATTATGTCACTTCCCCAAGATGATGTCATTGATGAACTGGCTTTTTTTCTTTTTTTAAAAAAAGTATAAGTCTAAAATGACGGAAAGTGAAATTAAGGTCACATAATCATATTAATCAATTTAAACAATATGTTTACCAAGGAAACGTATACAAAAAATATCTAAACATTTCTATTATAAAAAAATATGTAATTATTTAAAAACAATTGAAACTGGAATATTAATTGTAATCATTAATGATAGTTTGCCTATTTTTCATGTTAAAATTCTAAAAACATCCTTTCGAACTAAGTTATACAGAACATGTAGCACAAGCCTCACGATTGAAGGTGTCATTAATGTCTGCAGCCAGGCATTATTTAGCCTAATACTCGGGTCAAGAGTTTGTTCAATTTGCCTTTGCAAGCACATCTAAAAGAAAGAAGGCGCGGTGGGGGTGGGGGAGGGGGAGGGCTGGATGTTTTCAAGACCACATAGGCAGAAGAAAAGCGGGGCGAAAACGAGCGGGAGAGATGAAGGGAGAGCGGGAGAGATGAAAAGCAAGGATGAAGAGCGTGCCGCCTCGCTTTGACCTGCAAATTAGGCCGAATTAAATCTCCGTGACCCGCGCGCTCCTCCCACAACTCCCCGCGACAACAGTAAACACCCGCTGGAGCGCGCGCGCAGGAATGGCGCGTGTCTGCATACAAACACAAGACACTCGCCGGTGATCTGCTTAATATTCATGCGTGTTTAACATCTGTATGACAGAGAGAGCCCATCTTCACTGTCAGACGGCAAACATTATTCTTTGTTGTCTTCAAATCTCAGTTGTTTTCAAAGATCCTAATCCGAGACCAAACGTTTCTGATTGTATTTGCTTAACTTCAAATTTCAAAGCTGTCTTCATATTGACAAAGTACTTAAACTACAAAAGACTTACCTGTATAAACAAGATAAAAGAACCACAAGATAAAAGAACCAACTTAATGGAAAAGGGAGGACCATCTGAGTCCAATTACTTGTAACTGATGTGGTTTTCTATAGGCATATGTAATGATTCAGGGAGGGAGGGAGGGAGGGAGGGGGGGGGGGGGGGTAACAGATTGAGACGAAACCGTTGAAAAGTCCACATCAATCATGCACTGTTAAGAATAGGGGGTGGAGGAAATGCACATCAATCAAACATCAGAGTATTTTAACTAGATTAAATGCAATTTGCAAACTAAAATGAAATAAAAATATAGAGAATGGATGACAAGATTGCAAGTTACAGATTTGCACATTTAGCCTAAATTAAACTATTATTCAGTAGGGGTTCAAAGGTTGGTTTGTAGCAATTGATACTGATAATAAATCTATTTTTCCATAAATTGAATAAAAATATTTTGATTGTGTTTTCTTTGAATAACATGAATGTTTGTGCATGAATAATTTGATAAAATTTGAATCAAAATTGAGAAAATTTAATTATTTGTACTTGCAGTAGAAAGAGTCCAAATAATATTATTTCTTGGATGTCACAATTTTAAGAATTGTTACATTTTATGTAACAAAATTGTGCAGTAACAAGGTTGCATATTAACTATCACTTTTCTTTTATTTCTGGGAGTAATTAAATATATTTATTGATTAAAATAGAATGAATTTTATATTAAGTCAACACGGATTATGTCAAAAGAAAGCATAATTACAAGTAGTTAATAATTGAAAACAGATTTTGGTAACACTTTATTTTACAGTGTCCTTGTTACACGTTACATGTAGTTACTATAGTAATTACTATAAATTGTGCATAATTACATGAAACTAAACCCCAAACCTAACCCATAACTCTATAGTAAGTTCATGTAGTTTATTATAATAACCCAGTACTTAAATAAATAATTACACTGTAACACAGAAACCTTAAAATAAAGTGTAACCCAGATTTTAACTGCAATGTACTGAATATTAATTCTACAGATTATTTCAAAATGTTGACATTGTATGATAAAGTTGAGAAAGTCAAGACCTCTGATGTGAGACTGGCCAAAATCGACATTTAAATTGGCATACAGACACTTAATGTGTTTAACAGTAACAACTTTTCATTCTAGGTTAATTGTATGTTACATAATAGTTTGACATGAATTGAGCATTAAAATATTAAAAACAAAATCATAGGACACTAAAATGTATGATATTGGTGAAAAGTGCTTGTGTATATAACCATATCTGGATGTGTGGAGATTGTGAAATGACAGGGCAGATGTCGTCCCTCATGAGTGTCAGGGTCTCCAGTGTTTCTCAGCCACTCCACAGCTGCGTCTCCATGGACACCAGCTGGCCAAACCACATCCGAGTGTGTGGACCACCAGCTGACACACTCGCTCAAGCACGTCTGCGATGTCAGAATGTTGACACACAACATGAAACAGCGTTTATGAATTAGTAAACTCACCAGCTGACCGAATGACCCTTCTTGGGAAAACTCTTGTGTCCGTGTAATTAACGATTTGCTCTCGGGTGACCTGGGTGGTAAAATAAAGATGAACAGATGAATTAGCCTACATTAAGTTGTTCAAGCAACATTTTGCATAGAATGCTTTTCTTTAGTAGTTAGTGTAACTGTAAAAAAAAAAAAAGAAAAAAAAAAAAAATATATATATATATATATTATATAGATTATATGTTATATCCTCCTGGCAGCCAGGAATAGACTTGTGTCCACTGTAGTGGACATTGTATTGTTGAATTAAATAAATTGTATCACAGTTTTAAAGGAGAACTCCGGTCAATTTTAACATTGAGCTCATTTTTTTGTACATTTGGAGTGCTGTCAATACAGAGAACAACGACAAAAATCGGTGTTGCCTACACCGAGTTATTCTATTTTTAAAATTTGCACCCTGTTGACTTCAATGGGGCAAGTACTAAACCTGCTTTTAGCCTCTTAACATCCTTGATGTGTCATTACAAGTGCACAGAAAATGTGAGTGATTCCTTCTGAGTGAAGACGAGTGAGTCTGACTGCAGTAGATGTGAAAGAAATGTATAAAAATGATGTTATTTAAGCCAGCGCAAATACCTGTTTACATCCTGTTTTTCGGTTGAAGTCCAAAGTAGTCGATTGCCGAGTTCACGCGCGTGATCATAGGTATTAAACCTATGCGTGTGAACTCTGCAATCGACTACTTTGGACTTCAACCGAAAAACAGGATGTAAACAAAGATATTTGCGCTGGCTTAAATAACATAATTTTTATACATTTCTTTCACATCTACTGCAGTCAGACTCACTCGTGTTCACTCAGAAGGAATCACTCACATTTTCTGTGCACTTGTAATGACACATCAAGGATGTTAAGAGGCTAAAAGCAGGTTTAGTACTTGCCCCATTGAAGTCAACAGGGTGCAAATTTTAAAAATAGAATAACTCGGTGTAGGCAACACCGATTTTTGTCGTTGTTCTCTGTATTGACAGCACTCCAAATGTACAAAAAAATGAGCTCAATGTTAAAATTGACCGGAGTTCTCCTTTAAGTCTGGATGTCCTATAAAGAGGCAAGGCAAGGCATATTTTGTAATTATCATTTAAATCGGACTAATTTTCAAACTGTTTGTCACAAATCTCAGGAAAATGTTTTGGGGTTTCTAATCAAAATATGATTTTCTGTTACAAAACAGGGCATTTCATACATGACATGCGTGACTGTATAAAGTAAAAGGGTATATCAGTTCATTCCGTTATATCTTTCATAACATTTTTTTTTTTTTCTTTTACAAAGTTTGGTTAAAAAAAACTAAAAATTGATTGGTGAATGAAAAAAAATCCCATTGTTTTTGCCTATACATGTCATTTTATGTCTTTTAAATTTTAAACAACTGAGTCCCGGTTTGTTTGTCTTTTTCGAAAGGATATTTATTTTTTTACATTTGCTTATGCTCTCTAAACAGTGAAAAAATTACCACCATACAGCGCCATCTGCTGGTACTTACAGAATACTAAGGCGATACCACATGGATACATGGACCTTTGAAATGTACCATGGTATTTATATTGTAATTTAGAATGCCATAAAGTAATCCGCAGGTAGCCTTTTTGTAAGTGTTGATTTATTTGCACGTTTGGTTAGCCGCTAGAGGGCGACACACAAACAGAAGTAGGCTAACATGCAATTACTGACTCTTTATTGATCGTTCTATCCAGAGACTTTGATTAAAGGTGTATATTTTATTAGCAGGCCTATGTATGTGTGTGTAGTGTGTACAATATCAGATCATTCAGTGCCATGGTACCCCATAACTTTAAAAAGATAGGCTACGTGCCTAGTAACATAAACTTTAAGACTTGGTCCGTCCAAACTGATAACAAATATACCAAGTCCGCTGTCTTACCTGTTATTAAAACTGGGTGGGAGCTGAAAGCCACCCAGAAACTACCGAGCTTCATTATAGAGCCTGAAACCAGGCGGAAGGGCAATATTATCCCTCAGTCCTCTCAGATCAGCTGCATATAGACGTCTGCTCTCTCCAGGGTAATTTCAGTTTGTGGGTGTTTATATGTGTGATCCTCCCTAATGTGGTTGTGCTCAAACCACGGCAGCTAAAAGCTAAAAACCCTCCTGCTGAAAGCAAGATGAATCCCACTGAAGCTCTAATGAAGACAAACCAGACAGCAAGAAAACAGAAGCTGCAACTCAATCTAAGAAACTCAGTTTCAGAAGCACACACGGGATCGAGGCTATATCACTGCTGTGCCCTCGAGGCTCTGCAGGCGGACTGACCCTGTAATAAGAGCACTGTAAATAGCCTCGGGTGAATGTGTCTAAATGACTGCTTATGTGCTGCTAAATCACTACTCACAAGTATCAAATCATTCCTTTCTGGATTTGGACATATTAGCATGCATGTTGTTTTACAAAACGTTGAAATGCTGAAACAAATTGTCAACTATACACGGGAAAAAATACAGTAGCCTACAGTTATTTATTAAAATATAATTAATGAAATATATTTAGCTTTTTTACTGTAATGACAATAATGATAATGTTTGTTATCATCATCACACATTCAATGGGCATGTTTCCAGTCATCTGAAACTGCCACCTCTTCTATAATTTTTTTTTTTTTTTTAAGAACATTTTAATCCCATTTTCTCAAGGAAGAATACATCACTTATAAACAGAACAGGGCATTTAGGTTAATAAGTGTACCTTTCAATGTTTAAATGCCTTCTTCGTACCATTCTGTGAGGTAAGATATATAACTTTTGGGGTTTTCACATCATGGTTATGTTGGTCTGTGGCCTCAGATTTCCTTAAACAATGTCCAATCAGTACCTTTTATTTGTTCAATTATAAATATATATATACTGTATATATATACAGTATATATATATATATATATATATATATATATATATATATATATATATATAGCCTATATGTTCTTGACATGTTTTGTGAGATTCACCCTAACATGTCTGTTTATTACAGCAATTATAGCATGATGATGCTATATTTTACAGATGTTATCTTAAATCTGCATCTGAACACCTCAAAGACCTCTGAGATTTAATTGATAGTGTTGTGTAATAATGAAATCTTTCCCTCTTTTTCAAAAAATCTCTCGAAAGAAGTTCCAGACGCTATAAAATATTAGACTTTATTGGACAAAACAAAGCCGAGATACCAGTTGATCATCCCATTACAAATTCTCATTCTTATTTCATTTCTGTTACCAATAAGTGTGCATCTGAGTTCTTTCCCGGTTTAACCAATCCTTTTTGTTTGCCAGTTAATCATCAAACCTTCTAACAACATCTTAATTGTGGCATGTTGCCAGCTCAATTTTAGAACAATTGTTTATGTTTATTTTAACATATTTAAAATAAAAGAAAATTTGGCCTCATTTATCAAAAAAAGTGTACATTACATGTAAACAGAATAGAGCACTTTAATCAATGGTTGCACCATTCAGTGATTGAAGGTTTTTTATCGTGTTTTTCAATTGCTGAGATGAGATAAGATACACAGATAGAAACCATCAAAATGTCCCATATAGTCACATATAGGCTGTGTGGCCTATGTATACTATAATATTTAAACCAAGATATCAGCAAGAATCCACACAGATGAGAAATAGGCAGAACAGAAGGTCTACATGAGGGTGTGTGTTAACTGCTCTTTAATCGAGTCCCTGCACATCTGTGTCCACTCTGTATACCGACTGAAATAGAAGGGGAGTGAAGTTTGGCAAACAGCTCTGTCATTTAAATGATAAAAATACCAGTAGAGCTGGGAGGGGTCACCGCTGTAAGCACAGGCGGCACAGTCCAACATTACAGAGACGCATGAGAACTAAACCACAGCACCCCTTCAGTCTCCCTGAAACACACACTCCAAAGAATTCATGTTAACCTGCTCTTCATAACCAATTAACTTCCCTGATGAAAAGAAAACAGCTTCAAGCCAGCCTAACATGATCTTCATATTGGTTTAAAGATGGCGTCTCAACTGAAAAGTGACCAAAACCCCTCTAAAACCAGCAAAAAGACAAGCCTGACCAGACTGGAAGACCAGCAAATCAGCTTAGTGCTAGTTTTTTTGGTAATAAAATAAATATTTTGTTGTTTATGATTATTATTTTTTACTTAAATGGCACATATTTTGCACTATTTATGGCTGCCACGGTGCCACCAACCTCAGTCATCATAGTTTTATTACTTAACATGATATTTAGCACAATATAGGCCTACATGTGAGTTATTAAATAGAACCGGATCAAAATAATTATTTGTTCATGAATTAAAAATCACTGAAGGTGCAGCAGCCACATTTAACATCGCTAGACGAAATTTCGCGGGCGAAAGCAGTCAATGGTCACGCGAATTCATCGCGCTGCTTAGTCTTTTGTGCGAGGTGTTTATTATTTATTCGCTAAACTTTTGAAATTGGATCTTTTTGCCGTCGAAATTTCGCTGAAATATCGCGTTGCTTGGCGAAATTTCGCGGGCGAAATCCAGTCATTGGTAACGCTAATTCGCCGCGCTGCTTGGTTTGAAAGCGACGTGCTGTGCGTTATATCGCTACACGATTGACAATGGACCTTTTTTTGTCGTCGAAATATCGCTAATGTACTTATTTAATCTCACTGTTGATAGAAATCTGTTCAAGGAGACGCATGTGGAAAAATACTGAGGACATTAAATATTTTATTAAATACAGTTGAGCCAGATTAACTTCATAAAATAGAATTGTTGGATAGATATACAGTACATTGACATTAATTATGAAAAACAAATCAAAATTATAATAAATTCATCACACAGCCAAAGAAAAAAAAAATCATGCTGATAAAGTGAGGAGAACTTGAACTGTCCAGAAGGTTTGCAGGAGCTTTTGGTGGTGGGATTGCTTGAGTCGCTCGGTCTACCTGCTGAAGAGCTTCATGAAACTCTGAAATCCATCTTCACCGAAGAAATCAAATGCTCCCTCTGAGCTTCCCAGATGAACCAGGAGCAGGACCAGGAGACCCAGAAACAGCAGCGGAATCAAGAGATTCCAGCCCGATGCCAGAATGTTGTACCACTTCGCCTTGTCAGAGCATTCCTGTGCTGCACGCAAGTCGCCCAAGGTCTTCTGATCTCGAGCCTGAACACACAAACACACGGAGAACGGAAATGAGAGTCTCGGACAGTCGTGTTTTAGCACATGAACTCAAATCAAGGTTCTTAAATGGTTCCTTGCATTAGGTCATTCTCAGCACTCTTAAAAATAAAGGTCCTTTATTGCCATCGATGGTTCTTTAACATTTATGGAACTTTACAGTTCACAAAAAGGCCTTTTTGGAAAAGGTAAGATTAGATTAAAATGTTCTTCACACTAAGAAAAAATGTTACCTTTAAAAACTGTTCACTGAAAGGTTCTTTGAGGAACCCAAAATAGTTCTATGGCATCACTTTTATTGTTCTTTGGAGATTAAAAAAGTTCTGGATATTGCATTATCGGTTCTTCAGATTTTGGTTTAAAGCACCAGTAGATAATCTTTTTCTAAACTAGAGGTTGTTCTATGGCATGGGGCTGTAAAACCAAAAGAACTTTGATGGTCCATCATGTGACATCCAGGAATATTTCTGAAGAAGTTAAAGCCACACAAAAGACATTTGGTGTTGGAGCTCACCTTGATGGAGTAGATCAGAGCCATGAATCCCAAGCAGCAGAAGTTGACGTAAAGAGTGTTACAGAGTGACCAGACCAGGTAGTCGTTTGGTGGCTTCTTGCCCGCTTGGCTCATGTTGACCACCGTGGAGCCGCCAGCCTTACGGCCGGACTTACAGTTAGTGAGCGGAGTGCAGTCGTTCACGTAGCTGTATGTGGCGTTATCCATCTTCGGAGGTCAGGGGTCAAAACTCCTGGAAGAATCTGAAGAGGAATTACTGAGGAGAAAGATCAGGACACTACTTATACAGCACTGCATATGGGTGGAGTCAGAGAGAGAGAAAGGTCATTCATTATGTGGTTGTTGCTAGAGAGAACAGGGCAGGGTGCTGCTTCTATACATGTATCCATTTCGAGTAAATCTCTAGGTTTGTTAAAAAACGCACAATTAAAACTATAAGGCTATTTTTAACAATTCTAAATATGCATTTAAATAAAAATTTTAAATGCATAAAAATAAAGACTTTTTAAAAAAAATAGACTATTATTTTTACTATTTTAAAAATGTTAACTAACTAGATTTCTGAATCATTCCCATTTTTCAGGGGTATTTAAGAGCCTTTCATTCATTTCTGACTCTACTAGGTTTTTTGGGGATAGAAATGGGGATGGGACGCAAGCATCCTCATTGGAACACCAAAGCGCTTATGTTTAGGAAGCATGTGTGCAGCAAGCTAAACATTTTTTTTTATCATCATTCAAGTGATGTTTATTTTGGTCACCACACTGTTACAAACTCCCAGGATCTGGGGATCCTGTGCAAGGAAGTGGCGCCTCTTACTGGAAAGAGCAAGGCATTTAAAGGTGAAGTTCACTCAAAAATGCAGTCATTTACTGAAAGTATGGAACCTTTACAAAAAAAAAAAAAAAAAAAAAAAGGCATTATTTTTCTTTCATCAAATATTGTGAAGTTCCAAATTTCCAAATAAAAATGTAAGAAATCAGAATATGAATCATGCAATATTTTGAGTCTTCCAAAGCCATAGACAATATTTTTGTGGGATGAACAAGCTGAAATGTATACATTTATACATATATTATATTTCGCCCTCCAAATCTCACGCTTGCGAGAATAAAATTTAAAAGGTATGACAAAGATGAAGATTCAAGCTTTAGAAAATTAGTATGTAGTGAAAAGAAAACGCACAACCAAGATTTCAAATGAATCCACAACTCAGTCATAGAGATCAAATATTCTTATTTATTAATTACAAAAATGACAAAAGCTGTTACATTCGTATTAACACAACTGAATTATATTCAGTTAAGGCAAAAGGGACGGAAAGGGATAATTTCTCCTATTCAGCTTTAAACTGCATCAGTACCCAAGCTTCCAGTTTCTCCAGTCTTACAGAGAGCAAAAAAAAAAATTACCTAAAGCATCAAAGCTGTCAAAGTAATCTCAGATTATTTGTCTACTCTACACTTCAAAGACAATCAAAATGCAGAAATACACTGAAAGAGGCTGATTAAGTTTGGATTAGTTCAATGCTCTTGCGTGTGCATTAAAGGCCCCCATTTGGTTTAATGGCATAAATCATGATTATGAAATCAGTGGAGAATTTGCAAATACCAATTGTGTGGTGAATTGGCCATGTTAGATATGATGTCTGTATTTTTACAGCACACAAGGAATGAGTTAAGCATCATGACTCTAAATCACACTCTATAAGAGAATGAAAGTGTGTGTGTGTGTGTGTGTGTGTGTGTGTGTGTGTGTGTGTGTGTGTGTGTGTGTGTGTGTGTGTGTGTGTGTGTGTGTGTGTGTGTGTGTGTGTAGAGGGGCGGCACTTTTCAATCACATCTTAGAGGCTGCAGCCACAGCAGACGCTCCACCGCGACTATAAACATGAATAGTGTTCTGGAGAGACAAAGACAGAAAATAATGATATAAACACCAGCGTTACTTAAATATTGTTGAGATACAATTATAGTTTTTTTTTGTAAAACATTTTGAATTAGTTTTTATTTGAATTTTTTTTCGTTTTCAATGTAATATTAGTTGATTTTTTTTTTTTAATTTTAGACGTCTATATAGTTTATTAATTTTTATTTCAGTTTTCGTTTCAGTTATTTTAGTACATCAAGCTAGTTTTTTTATATTTCATTTTAGTTAGCATTTATTTTATTTCAAATAAAAAAATTCATGGTTTTAGGTATACACCCTGATACATTATAAAATTACACAGATGAATGTGTGTGAGACTGATCGAATGTTTTCTACCTTCTTCCCTTCAGCGTTGTGTTTATCCAGGAGAGCCTGAACACGAGTCCCATAATCAGGGTGAACGGACATCAGGTTTTGCACCTGCAAAATCACAAAAAACATATGAATTATTTGTTTTTTTCTAGGCATGTTCCCCAATAGCTGCTAATGAGAAGTTTGAATAATTTGCATGATATTAAAATCATACCACGCGTTTCTGAATAAACAGTTGAGCTCCTTTCATATGGCCGGCCATATTCTGACACAGACGCTCTCGCTCGGCTTCGTTCAGCACCTCGGTGAAGAACGTGCGCACCTGCGGAAAAGATCAGAGCGGGAAATATTAGAACTCGCGGATGGCTGGATTATCCGTACACAGATCGCTAACACACCTGGGTCACATTGTCATCATCCGCGCTGTTGTATCGGCCAACATCAGGAGACACTTGACACTTTGACTCCATGAAGCACGGCTGGGTATCAGGAGCACTGAAGCTATTGGGGAAGTAGTTCGGAGCTCCCCCTACAGGACCGGACAGAAACTGCTTAACATTTCAATACAGATTTCATTGAGCCACAATCAATTTATAAATGCTTAACAGCATTTGGGTCACATGCCCTGATCCATCATTCCAGACAGATGTTGCGTTGTTAATCTGAGTCACTTTTAAGAGACTAATACCATCTCTTACCCAAAACCAAACCCAGTATGACACATGACGTTTTTTCTGCTATGCATCTAACTCACCCTGGTTGTCGTACATGCACATGGGGCCGTCTCTCTGGTAGTTTGCCACACGGGTGCGGTAGGGGCAGTTGACGGGCAGTTGGAGGTAATTAGCTCCGAGACGATGCCGATGTGTGTCTGGGTAGGAGAAAAGACGCCCCTGTGGCGAAAGAATTGAGTAATTACAGCATTTAGTCAATCTAGTGATTCTTGTAATTAGTCATTGTTGCTTTAATCCAAAGTAATCGACGCTTATTACAAGGAACCAGAGCTTAAGTGCCTTGCTCAAGAACAAAATAGTGAAAAAGCATCTTTTGTGCATCATAAGCCTGTGCAAACTAACCTGTGAAATGTGTCTAGGTGTGTTGCTTGTGACATCGTAAAAAAAGTACCTGCAACATCTTGTCTGGGCTGGCCTCAATGCCGGGCGGCATGTTACTGGGATCGAACGCCAGCTGCTCAACCTCAGCGAAATAATTCACAGGGTTTCGGTTCAACACAAAGCGTCCCACAGGAATCAGAGGGAATTCCTTATGGGACCAGACCTGAGAGATGAAGATCCAGACATCAGGATGGACACATTAGTATCTAAATGAGACTATAATAATGCACAGATTTGTGTAGTCTAAATAGGAGGGCCTTTGAATATTGTCTTGGACAAAGGGGGGGCCTTAAGAGTCAGAAAGGTTGAGACCCACTGGTGCATTCTGGGATGAGAGTACCTTAGTCAGATCAAAGGGATTCCACTTCCAGTTCTCCGCCTGCTCAAAGGTCATGACCTGGATGTAGAAGGTCCAGGATGGGAAGTTGCCGTTGGAGATGGCGTTGTACAGATCTCTAGTGGAGTAATCTGGGTCAGAGGATGCAAGACGATCCGCCTCTTCAACGGTCAAATTCTTAATGCCCTGATCAGTCTGAAAGACAACAACAAGTGACAGGGTTTCTTAACTAGGTGACATCACAACATCAAGTACTACTACTACTACTACTGATGATGATGATGATGTTAACCATAATAAAATGTATTAAAACAGGACACATTCAATATTACTGGATAATATTATTAATAAGTGATATCAAACCCAGATATATAAATTATTAGAGCATGACATTGGCTATTATTAAGCAATATGAAACAACTCAAATATTTTTCTTCCATGTTTTAATTCATACAGTATACAAATTCTGTTGTGCTGCACTATTTTTAGGGAAAAATAAAATGGATTTCATGGGACCCTCGTGTTCCCCTTCATATTTAGGGGCGTGAAAATGTAAGTAGATGTCCCAACGTTAACAGACCGGCATGCATCTAATAAATTCATCCAAGAACATGCAACAATGAAATATTGCAACAATATTGGCGCCAACTTAACATACTTTTGAAAATCTAGCGTTTAGTTGATCCTGATAACTCTTTGTCACAGTTGTAAACATGACGACTTTCTTTTTCCATGAGGGGGTTTGGCTTTTGTTTCTAGGTGGACTGTTAAAGGAAGCGACACACAAGTCTTCCAGAAATCCTGTAGAACTCAACCAATCAGATGACGGCTTTGAAACTGCCAAAGTGTTTCGCATTTTGCGTGACGTTCAGCCAATGGTCCGTGTGTGAGACGTCGGAGACTAATGTGGCCTTATACGTTACATTAATTCCCAAGGTCTAACAAACATATTGAATGCATTTCCTTCCCCATTAATGGTATGAAATAAACATCAATATCAAATGATATGGAACTTTTTTTTTTTACCATTATCACCTAGCCCTAAATAAACATTACATTTGTCCTTATTGGCTGTGATTTTGTCACTTCAAGCTGCAGATTTTACACAAACAAACATTAAGTACCTTATAGTGGAACTTGCAGTACACCAGCTCCCCCTGAGCGTTGACCAGTTTGAAAGTGTGCGATCCGTATCCGTTCATATGACGGTGGCCATCCGGAATCCCCCGATCGCTGAAGAGGAAAGACACCTGCACATACACGTAAATCAGCATGAGCGAGACTTTCTGCATATACGTGAGAACACAAAAGTGACCGGCGTCTGCTGCCGTACCTGGTGCAACGATTCAGGACGCAAACCCCAGAAATCCCAAACCATATCCGGATCCTTCAAGTGAGTCTGCGGATTTCGTTTCTGAGAGTGGATGAAGGACGGAAACTACAAGCACACACAATATTCTGTTAATATCGGGACAAGGCACTTTACGGACTGTGTGTGGATCGTGTCTCTCACCAGAAGCGCATCCCTGATAAAGAAGATCGGGGTGTTGTTTCCAGTAAGATCCCAGTTGCCCTCATCGGTGTAGAACTTCACTGCAAATCCTCGAGGATCTCGGACGGTATCTGCCGACCCAGACTCACCAGCTACAAAGATACAAAGACATTTATCAAGGGACAAAGGTAGTACTTTTTACTTTGAGTAGGCAAGAGAGCGAGAGTGTGGCTTATGTTTATCACATCGTTTCTGCATGTGCTCTTTACCCTCTTACAAAACCATTTGGCTCCATTTCAGAGAACTGAGTGCCACGACTTCTGTTACGACACTGTTTCCTGGCATTCCTAATCCCAACATAACAAATCGATACATACAGAGTCCAGGCACCACTGGAACCATTATAACACCCATACAGAAACGTACCCACAGTGGAAAAGCGAACAGCGATGGGTGTCGTCTTTCCCACATGCTCGAACACTTTGGCTTTACAATAGCGTGAGATGTCATGGGTCACTTCGAAGTAGCCAAACGCTCCTGCAAAGAGACAGAGAAGTTCATATTATCTTTCCAATAACATACAAGCTCTAAAGCGTCCTGATATCACCCATCCAATCAGAGCACAGCTCTTATGAGCCAATCAAATTTCAGCACAGTCATGTCATTTCAGCCTCTACTGGTCAAAAGTTTGGGGTCAGCAAGATTTTTTTCTTAAATGAATACTTACACTGAAGACTGGAGTAATGATGCTGAAAATGCAGCTTTTCATCACAGGATATTTGTATATTTACAAATATGTACATCACATACTGTATATTTACTGCACAGAAACACAAAATCTCTTTATGTTTCTGTTCACACTCACCTGCTCCTTTAGCGTGCACGACTCTCTCTGGTATCCTCTCTCGGTCAAAGTGGGCCATTTCATCAGCAAACACCACGTCCTGGACCAGCAGGGGCCCACGCGGACCCGCCGTCATTGAGTTTACCTTGTCCCCAATCGGGACTCCGGCTCCAGTGGTCAGGACATCCGGCCGCTGAGGAAAAAACAAAACAAAATGAGACAGAATAGCAAAACTGGATCTAATTAAAATAACATCTAAACAAACCAAATAATTTTAGTTATTAAACTCAAATAACATGTATTTTATGATTATTTAACAGTCAGTGCTTTCAAATCAATATTCGTCATATTTAGATATGAATATATTAGTATTTATAAATAGTAAACCATGTAAACATTTCACATTTTTCACTAAAAAATTCTGTTTAGTTACCAAATGTTTTGACAATCACAATAGAGTTACACCTAAAATGATTCACAGACTGAGTTCATACAAAGTATATGTTATCCTGCTTAAATGTCCCTGCTTGTCTGGACAGAATGTTCAAAATATCTTATTTTCATGAGCATACAAATGTTCTTATTTATTTTATACTATTGTACTATTGAGACAATAACAGGTTTGCAGTAATTAAAGATGTCCTTATTTAATTTAGTAAAAAATATTATTTTAATTCGAAAACACTGCATTTAGTTGTTGTTGCTAGTTTGAGTTGAGAAATACACATTTCAGCATTATCCCTAATCTGTGTGCAATTTCCTTGAGAACCAAGCAAGTTGACTCATGAAACCATTTGTTTATTATATCGCAATCGCAAGACATTTTTCCCCAAATCGTGCAGCCCTAGATATTAATCCATTTAATCTATTTTATACAATACATTTGATGTGTGTCACTTAAGTAAACGAGTTTTATATAACTATACTGGCAAAATATATAGTATTTTATAGGCATTTGGCCTGAAAATGGTGATTAAATAACCATAACATATATTTATCTAACTGTTACTTATCTGGTTAAAGTTCAACTGTCGCAGATTCGCAGAAGTAGAGTGTGTCCTTGTTAAATAAATATAAAGGAAAGGGGCATATATCAAAGTCCATTTAAGGCTGTATATAAAGTATACGTATGTACATAGATATATTAAATAACATTAGTCGATAAAATATAAATAATTAAAACTACATAAAGTCTTTGGCCTTCAAAAACATAACAGGCGTTCTCAAATGTGATTCGTTGAGCAAGGTGTCATTCATGTTATTGACCAATCGAGTTAGAGAGGAGTGGGATGGGGCGGGGGCTTGAACCTCTTCCGTTAAAGGATGTCGTTGACCCACTTGAACCAAAGAGTACTCTTTGCTTGAACTACGAAAACATTTGACCTGAAATTATATAATAAACCTTATCTTTGTGTGCGTAATTTTGTGCAAACAACATATCATGCAATAAGACCGCAGGGGATGCTATTTTAAATACGCACACCAGCATCTGACAAGTGTTTTATGCAATTAAATATAAAAAAATATAAGACCTTATCTACTGCATGCATGCATGACATGTGACACATATCTTAAATTCATGATTAAAACGCTCTGATAGTCACATGTTTGCTTAAAGTGAGACTATGCATTATTTTTTCACTGCAGTCATGACAAGTATCTCTCTTTCAGATTTAAGTATAAAATAGTTTTAGAATAAAGTCAATTTGAAAGCAACGCAACAATTCAGTGTTCTATAGAGACGTTTTGCACATCAAAACAAGAAGATATAATCAAATCCCTTTCGTGTTTATGCATTACAGCCTTGCGACCTTTGGCACAATTTCTCACTGCACAATAACCCATTAAAAGAAACGCTGAAAACCCAATTAAATGCACAAATCTGAACTTATTTTTAACATAAGACAATATTCAATAAATAAATTCTGCAGCAGACCTGAGAGCCGCGGCCCTCCTTCCACAGTTTCATCTGATCCGTCGCCTTTTCTCTGTCTGCCATTATTCAGGTCTTGATGACACACAAAACGCGATACAAAACTTTGTGGATCCAAACACCGAACTCGGGGTCTGTCAAACCGGTTGGTAATTATTAAGGCTGGTAATGGTCTGCTCTTTGTACTTGAACTCCATGGACCCTTATGTGATCTTATTTGTCTCCACCCATTGAAACGTAACCCTTAAATGGGCGGGGCTATGTTGTCCAAAAGTTGCCTCTTATTAGGTCTACATTTTACTTTTCTAACACATATTAATTAACTCTCCAGTGTGTATTTAAGTTCAATGTCTATTAAATATTATCGGTGTTAATATTCAGATGAAAAATATTTCCTAGACCGAAGCTTATCTGCAAACTAAGTGGTCACGGGAAATACGTTACTTTTCTCAGCGGTGACCATGATGGACCAATCATAATAGCAGAAAAGGTCATCGATGTCTCATTAGCAGATTTTTTCTAATGCTCGAAAATATGGCACCGTCAAAATAATAAATAAAGTGCGGAAATACAGTTTTAACGAAAGACACCGCAGGTGAATAAGGTAAAACTTTTAACTAATAGATCACCATACTTTCCCCAATTATTAGTGAAAGTAGGAGTGCTCCTTTGTTATGATTTTAAATACTTGTTAGTGGTCACTTTGATGTATGTATTAAATTTGTATGTCATAGTATGTATGTATGTATATATGTAGGTATGTATATGTGTGTGTGTGTGTATATATATGTGTGTGTATGTAGGTATATGTGTGTATAGGTGTGTGTATGTGTATGTATATGTGCATAGATGCAGATAACAAAATAATAATAATAACATAAAAAATTGTTATTTAAAGGAATGTAAGAATTAAAGGGGTAGGAGTACATAAGTTTTACTTCTTCCTACTCCTTTTCGCACATGAGACAGAAGTATGTTCACACAGGAAAGTAAGGTAGCCTACCTTGTTTGCTGCTTCTTTTTCTTTTTTCTTTAATTTTACTTTATATATTCTTCTCTCATGTTCGAAATAAAGATTTCAATCAATCAATTATCAGTTTAATTTTTTGTAGGCTATTAAAAGTTTTCTGAAATGGAATGTTTAAATAACCAAATGCATTAAATATGCACTCATTGGCATACATTTCCAGAACAGAAATCTGAACATTGGACAGGATCAAAATTCTTCTTTAAAGATACATATTGCAATCACCGATCTATATGATTGCAATTGAAAATCTACAGATGCAAATAGATAAAGTGTAATTAACACTTAAATGTGTATTTGGGATTTTTCTTTCCACTAGTCTGAATGAAAACAAAATATGAAAGCAAAATAGCCACAAAAAAATAAAATAATTATATATACCTATAATATAAATATAACCAAATACCTATAGGCCTACTTCTCTCACATCTCATACAAACCAACTGACTTCATATGAAACAAACCACATAAAGCATTTTTATTTAAACAATTCAGTTGATTGCAGTATGTTCTACATTACATGTGCATGCATTGTAAAGTTGTTTTATCATTCTTTAAATCTTTTAAAGTTCACCAACATCAGATGTACACTGCAAATGAGAATATTGCTTCTATTAGGGTGAATTTGGCACAGAATGAAGTTTAATGGTGACAAGCTTAAAATATTGTTAGTAGTAAAAATGAATCACAGCATTTGCAGCACATCATCAAATCAAATGACTTCACCACTGCAAGAAGCTCAAATCTGTTATTCATTCTACAAAACATTGGAGGTGTTTACGATGTAGGAAGTGATTTACAGATTTTGGTATGAAGATTTTACATTCTGTCATCAAAAGTTTTAATTATTGCGGCAGTTAAAACACCTTTAGGTTTTCTTTCCTGCCGAAGAAAACTCATGAGAACGTGAAAGGATATTAGTTTATACATATTCCAGTTTGATATGATTGTATGTACTTTATGCAGTGTTGGGGTGATGCATTACAAAGTACAAAACTACAAAGTACATGTTCCTGTGATGAAATAACGTAAGGGATTACTATTTATTTTTCAGTAATCCCGTAACAGTTACTGTTTCGTAGTTACTTGCGCTACATATATTATTTTAATGTACTAAGGCTAATTCAACAACTACATATTTAAGGTCCAACAACAAATATACTATTGATCAAAAAGCACTTTCTTTCATTTTGACATGCTAACCAAGTGTGAGGATTGCAGAAAAGAGTGGCTTTTTTGTGAAATGGGAAATACGCATTAGTGTTAT
>NC_137144.1:23296673-23424173 GCF_949319135.1 Squalius cephalus
TATATACATATACACATATATATAATAAAGTACTTAAAAAAAATAAAACGAAATAGAAAAAAAAATTAAACAAAACTAAAATTAAAAAAACTAACAAGACAAAAGCACACAGAATGACTAAATTTTAACACTAAACTTAAAAAAATTACAAATGAAAATATAAAAATAAAAGCTAAATATTATAATAGTATATAAATAATACTAAAATGACACTGATATTGTTGCTGAACACTGAATAGGATTCATCTATAAAACTCTTTAATATCAAAGAGGCAATAAAAATCAATATTTTCTTTCATGATATGACAGGTGTCTCATGGTTTATGATACCCGTGTGGTTCCCAGGCTGATCTGCTGAGGGACCAGCGTGACGGTGATGCAGCATCCAGGGAAGTTCTCCTCCTCCTTCTCCAGCAGGTCTTTCCCCTGGTGCAGCGAGACGAGCAGAAGAGAGGCGCGGGTGTCCAGCTCCAGCGTGACCTCCAGCTGCCCCACCGTGAAGTCGTGCCCGAAGGTCTGAGCGATGGAGGAGATGGAGCACAGCGATTCAGAGGACATGGAGCGATTCAGGGAGCTTCCGCTCGGATCCAGCTCTCGGCTCATCAGCTCCAGCGTCCCGAGATCCCGAAGACCATCTGGAGTGTCCAACAGCTGGAGACTCGGCTTTCGGCTCGCAGAGGACGCCCTCCGCTGGTTGGAAGCTGCAACACGCTGCACGAAAAACAGCAAGCATCATAATTATTAAGAAAATATTTTGTATTTTGTATTACACATTTAAATGTGTAATATTTTATAAATTATAATACTTATATTTCTATTAATAATAATAATAATAATAATAATAATAATAATATATATATATATTTTTTTTTATATATATATAGATTAACAAAACTTTACAAATATTTTTCTCACAAAACTGTATGGACATTTTTATAATAATATGATCGTTTTAAATCATAACCGTTAAAATAAATCTAGTAATTTCCCCAAAAAGTTATGTGGCAATAATAATATATTAATATAATACAATATAAATGTTATTAAATATAATGTTTAATATTGATATAAAATATATTTATATTTTAATATTTAAATAAGATTATTATTAATTAGTATGTATATATATATATATATATATATATTTTTTTTTTTTTTTCAAAAACTATCTATCCAGGTTTTTATTATAATATAAATATAATATAAAAAAAATGTTACTGTTACATTTTTTTTCTACATAATATAATAATAATAATAATAATAATATAATATATATTTACCATTTAAATAAAAATATTAATTAATTAGTATACACATCATTTCTATATTGATTTTATAATAAACTTTAATATAAAATACATTTTTTATTTTTTTACTATTAAAATAAATGTGGTAATTTTCTTTCTCAGTTTTTCTGCAGACCCCAGTTTGAAGACCCCTGCTCACCTTCTGTCTGACCTCAGAGTGGGAGGAGCCATATTTCTCCTGCAGGTAGCGGTAGTGGAAGTTTGGGAACGGAGAGGGAGTCGGGAAGGAGCCGGATTTATATAATTTCCACAGATTCACTATAACCACAGCAAACAGAACCAGGAACCCAAACACATACAAAAACACTTCCCAGCCAGGCGGGTTCAGCACCACTGACACACACACACACACACACACACACACACACACACACACACACACACACACACACACACACACACACACACACACACACACACACACACACACACACACACACACACACACACACACACACACACACACACACACACACACACACACACACACACACACAAAAAACACAATCAGAAACTCACTTACAGGGACTCATATGAAACCACTATGAAATCTAGAGGCGTATGAATGACGACTGCTCACCGCTTAGATGATATTCAGAAATATCCTGACCCTGCACAGACATAGTGCCACCTGAAACACACAAGACATTCAGAAATACCGCATTCACAAATTTACCATAGTAACCATAGTAACAGAGTTATTGTTATTACAAACCAAAATAACCCTTACAAATAATATACTGTGGTTGTACTATGGTAAAGTGATGGGTTCCGATGGTAAGACAATGGTCCTATAGTATTTTTGATTTATAACCATATTCATAGTACATAATACACCATTGAAAGAATACCATCGTACATACCCAAAAATATCATAGTGGGAACATGGGACATGGGGTAAAAAGGCCAGAAAACATGGTATTACAGGTTTGTTTATTCGCTTTGGTACTTTTTTCACAAGTAAGGTGTACATTTTCAAAACTCTTAGTATCCAAACTGATCACACTTGTAACACAGCTAGTCATTCTTTCAAAACCTGATCTCATGCTTTCATTACAGTTATACACTTTTCAGTCCATATTATCATTGTTTCAAACACAAGATTATTGTAATATGTAATGAGAACATTTGGTTTAATCACAGAAACACAACAGTATGATCTTCTTTCAATTTAGTACTTTTAACAATCAGTTCATCTAACAGCAAACAATGCAAGATACACGTTTCAAATCACTGTTGTTGCTGAAATAATTACAGTAATACAGGCTATAGTTGCCAAGTAATTGAATCCATAATGTTTGTAATAATATTTATCCAGTGTGTTATCAAAAGGTGTGATGAAGTACAGCCATGAGGTTCTGTGCTAACAGAGTTTGCTGGCAATGAATACAGTAAATGATTTCACTCTATACCATCTGACTGAATCTATACTGTACTGGAACTTTACAGATGAAGGTTGAGTTACAGTAATTCGGCAGTCTCTACCATGGTAATCTGTTTACAGTATTGCATACATACTGTAATGTAAAAATGCTGTATTTGATGCCATCTGTCTCCCTTCTACTGATGCATCGCTGATCAATCAACTGTTTCCTCTCCCTTATACTCTATTCTGCTTTACAGTATTTGCACAAATGGCAAATTTCTCTGTATCTTTCTCTCTCTCACACACACACACACACCATCGTGAACATCGTGGTGGTTAATATCTATAAATTATGTAAAAATAATTAAATACATTTGCTTATCCATATCAGAAATTGCAAACAAGTTCTATAGAAATTTGTCTATTGAATCAATATCTATAGAAATCTAGGAGTACCAAATGATTCATTGATTAACCATTAAGATCAGTTGGATTAAATAATAGACAAATGTATTAAACTGAACAAGAAGAGATGCATATCAAAAGTTTGATAGTAAGAGCTTTATGAAAGGCAGTGACTGTGAATGAAACATTTATGTAGATGAAACACTTATTTGGTGTTTGGTGTTGTGAAAAGGATACTTTGTGATTTTGTGTATTGTACTTACACAATTGAAAACATGATGAAATGTTTGCAAAAAGTGCACATTTGATGATCTGTTGTGATATTAGCACTAAGAGTTTTGAAAATGTACACCTAACTTGTGAAAATAGTACCAAAGCGAATTAAAAAAAATGTAACATGGCCCTTGTCTAAATAACATTATTATGGTACATATCCATATCCATACCAGTACTAACAAAGCACATATCCAATAAAAATCATACCATGATACATGTAAAAAACAAAAACAAAGCTTTATCATATCTATTCAAGATATCATGGTATTACTGTGGTAAATGCCCCCAAAAACATGGTATTATCATGATGCATGTAAGCAGTAATGTCCAGAAAAACAATGTATACACACGGCCCACGTCTAAATAACATTAAAATGCCACATAAGGTACATATACGTTTACTATGGTTATAACATTTTCACATATCCAATAAAAAAAATGGTAGTACCATGTGTCAAACACATGGTTTCATCGTACCTATCCAATAAACTATGGTAATGCTGTGGTAAATCCCTCCAAAAACATGGTATTACCATGACGCATGTAAACAAATGTCCAGAAAATGTGGTATTAACACGGCCTACATCTAAATAACATTAAAATACCACAAAATTACTATGGTACATATCCAAAAATACAATGGTATTAACATATCCACATAGTCATCATAATTATCCACAGTAAAACTGTGGTACTTTTTGCAAGTGACATAATAAGCTTTCAGAATCTTTCTCATTTTAATTTAGTTAATCACAAGTTACCACAGTTACTATGGTATTTCTGGCAGAAGCAATGAAGGTTCCTGTGGTAAATTGTTACAAGGATACTGAGGCACCTTTGAAACCTGGGAAAGACACCTCAGACATGAAAAGAAAGTCAAGTTAGGTCTAAAAAGAGAGAAAGTGAGAGGCGTATATGCTGTGAGTCATGCCGAGACTTCTGGGTAAAGAGATGAAGGGAGCAGCGGGAGCTGAGGAAGACTCCTGCAGAAGAATATGACAACGGGCCAATTAAAGCATCTGAGAAGCGAGCGCTCGCACGCTCTCATCCGCAGGGTTATGAGCGCTGGGATTCAGGGCATTGTGGCTTTTACATGTCTAGTGTGAAACGGAATATCTAATGAATACGTGTTGAAGTCGCACTGTCAGGATTGTTAGCAACTCTATGTAAGCGCATGTGTGTGTGTGTTTGTGTAACGGCCCACGCTCACTCTGTAATGACTACAGGAGCACAGATGGACACACACACACTCTTGGATCAGTGATACTGTCTGGACGCTGAAGCCAATATCCCAAAATAATTTCCCAAATGGCACATTCACTTGAGCTGTAAACCTTCATCCTGATAAACAATGAATCATGGAGCAGAAATCCCAAGCTTGCTTTCTTCAGTTCGCTTTGGTTTCTTTATTTTAGGTTGTGTAGGCAGTGCCTTTTATGAAGAAGCCATTAATGAAATAAGATTGAATTGGTTGCGTAGATGTTTAAGTCTTTATCTTACAGACATTAGGGTCTAGGTTTAAAGGGATAGTTCAGCCAAAAATGAAAATTTTGTCATTATTTACTCACCCTTCATGTAGAATTATTTATATTTATAAAAATTCTGTCATAATTTACTCACCCTCAAGTCGTTCCAAACCTGTATGAAATAATTACTTCTGCTGAACACAAAAGAAGATATTTTGAAGAATGTCGGGAACAAAACAGTTGATGGACCCCATTGACTTTCATAGTATTTTTCAATACAATGAAAGTCAATGGGGTCCATCAACTGTTTGGTTACACATATTCTGCAAAATATCATCTTTTATGTTCAGCAGAAGAAATTATTTCATACAGGTTTGGAACGACTTGAGGGTGAGTAAATTATGACAGAATTTTTATTTTTGGGTGAACTATCCCTTTAATTTATTTAGAAAACTCATACATTTTTGTGTGTGTATATGTGTGTGTGTGTAAAAAGAGGACATTCTGTATAAATTCGGTCTCCTTTTGTGTATTATGAAAGAAAATCATAGACAATAATGACAGAATTTTGGGTTAATTATCCCTTTAAAGATATATATTTTTCATAAACCCCTTAAACTCAGAGTAAATATTCCAGAAAAAGCATCTAAACAGATTCTAAAAAGTCTTGAAAGCAAATTGATTTTCTTTTGAAAGCCACTCCACCAAACAAGGCCTGAAATACCAGGAGGCCCAAACCAACAACCGCCCGCGTGACAGCCAAACTAAATCACCAGAGCTAATCAAGATGCTTTAAACGATCCTGTGGCACGGATCATTCAGATATGATTGTTTTCCAGCGCTGCATTCAGAGCGGATGAAATAGAGGCTGTGGACGGATGGAGAGCTCGAGTCTCGAGTCTGCACTGTCAGCTACTCTCTGCAGGACTGAAGCAAGCAAACGCTAATAAATCAACCGAGCTTTTAATCTCCAGAATGACTCATAATAACACTTTCACTGAAACACAGACTCGGAGAAGCTGCCTGCAGGATGAACGACCCACAGCAGACCACACACACACGTTGTGTTTTCATGTTTTGTGGGGACTTTCCATAGACATAATGGTTTTTATACTATACAAACTGTATATTATTTCCCCTTACACTAACCCCATCACAAAAAAATTCTGCATTTTTACATTTTCAAAAAACACCACGTAGTATGATTTATAGCGAACCAAAATATGTCCCTACAAGAACAAGGATTTCGGGTATTGCCAGCTTTTTTTGGAGGGACATTTTGTCCCTATAATGTAGTGTTTACCACGACCACACACACACGAGAAACGTTTTTTGGAATTACAACTCGAACTCCTCAAAGTATAAACAACCACGAAGCTGAAATTTACATACAATATGCCCAACACAAAGCAGATGGACTAGAGACGTCCAACAGGGCACAAAACACCTCAGACACACAAAAATGACGCACAACAGATAAAATGCGAACACATAATCGACACTAAAGTGCACAGCACATATAAAAACACTCAAAAAACACATGTAAACACCAAAAAACTAGCACATTCAGCACAAAACAAACACACTGGTGTTTTCATTTCGCAGCTGTTGTACTGGGGGTGCAGTGTGTTTTATTTGGCCCTTGGGGGTTAAATTAATGCCCTCATCAGAGGAGGGTCCATCAAGATCACCATGACAACCACCCGTGTCGCGGGCACGCGCACTGCATCAGCACGTAAACGGGCCCGAACTTCCAGTTCCACATCGAACCGACACCAACCGGCAGAAATAATAGGCTACATGACAATAATTCAGCATAACTGCAGCACGTGTCTGAAATACGTATGGCACAATAATAAAATTAATGTATGAGATAATATGTATATATTTATTTATTCACATTCATACTATTACAGGATAACTCGCGACATGTGCAGCATATGAACGTGATATGTGAGCGCTCATAAACACGCTTATGTGTGTGTTCTTACCTTCAGCAGTGTCTGTTTCTCCCTCTCCTGCTCACACACACTTTCATCCATCAATTAACGCGCAATACAGCATCAGAAGCACGTGCAGGATTCGATCACATCTGACGCGCGCGCGTTTAGATCAGATCTGAAGTGTGTCTGGGTTTTCCTCTGCGCATGATGAAGATCTGAATGCAGAAGTCCCACCCCTGCAATGCAACTTCAGCACCAACACACACACACACACACACGCGCGCGCACGGATAGGAGTGAAGGGGCTAGTTGTAACACTGAAAATTTCTCAGGGACGATTTAGACAGATTATTAGTACGAGAATTGGCTACAAGAAAAGAAAAAAGAAAGAGAAAAAAAAAGCGAATGATTGTTCATTGAACAAACGTCAAGCTTTTGTGAAAATACGCACCAATAGCAGCACTACAAATGGAGCCTGCCATTAAACAATTATATTTAAACAGCAAAGCAAACTAAAACTACAAACTAAAACAGCAAATGTGTCATACTACAAAAATATCAAAAACATTATTTTGGCAATCAAATATTGGAATTAATAGGTACAATACAACCTGCTATGTATATAAAATACATGAATCCTTAGAACAGCGATCTTCTAGCACTGTACCTTCATTTTATAAGATATTGGTATATTATTTTGCTAGATAAAAATGTAGTTTAGATAGAATGATAGACAGACTGATAGATCCTATAGACAGACAGATAGATACAATAGACATACAGATCCAGTATAGACAGACAGGTCCTATAGACAGACAAACAGATAGATATAAGTAATAATAGTACTATTATCACATTAATGTGCTATGGTATTTTAATGGTGCTTTATTATAGGCCTACTTCAAAAAAAAAAAAATACTATGGTCCAAAAACCACGGTAGTACCACAGTATCCGAATGTCAGACACTCTGTAGTGGCCAAAATGGTCAAATTATTTGCATTAAAAGGTTACGGTAATATAACTAATACCAGTTTGCAACATCCAAGCACCATGATGAGACGGACCGTTTTTAAAAAGAAAACTGACACCAGAAGTCTTGTACATTCATGATAAAATACCTGTGCTTACATTAAAATTAAGGTGGTGGTGGTTCAGAAGTTGTCTCTAACTGGTCAGGATAGGTCAAAATAAAAACTCCCATTTTATTTTGTTACTGTGTATCTTCAGTTCATTGGCTATTTTTAGGTTACTGTTAAAGTATAAATTATGAATAACACTAAATAAATCAGACTTCCAAAATACAGTGTCCCCATGAAAGCAAACATTTATTTACAGGATGCCAACCACTACAGTATCAGCAATTTCAGTGGAGTGATGCCAAGGAAACTTAGTGTTGCTGTGCGATTACAGAAAATAAAAGTCTAATGCCATTGTGATATTAGAGTATAAAAGATAAAATCCATCTCCGAGCCCTACGATCAGTGTTAATAGAGAGTTTTTATAAAAACTGCAGTTGAAGTCAAAATTAAAGACAGAACATCATTTGTTCAAAACTCAGTAGGAAAGTTAAATAAAGGGAAAAAAACAAGTTAAAAGAAAAACTATAAAAAAGCAGAGCTTAAATATTTACAATTCTGCATTTACATTCATTATCTCCATAAACGCTTTTTTGTCTTCATTGATGCCCATCAGTTCAGTCGAGCTGCTTTTGATCCACCGTGTTCAGTGTGTGATGGTTGAGTTCAGAAGTCCAGTCTTGACGTTGGATTTAGTAGCATTTGAGAGCTCCCGCTGTTGGCAAAAATAAAATAAAATAATGTTTTTGCTATTATTCCGTCACATGACTGTTTGACAGACCATAACCATTCATGTTCATGCATCTTTAGGTCTTAAAGCAGCAAGGTTCAATTTCAGTTTTATAGCGCATTTAATTCAACTGCTCATGTAATGGTATGACCCATTTCAGGGGTGGCCAAAACACAGGCGATACCACAAAAAAACTCCAGTTTTGATTTCATGGGGTCTTTACAAACAGCAGATTGGATTTCAGTTGTGCTTCTGTTATTCTCCGAGTGGTCACTTCACTGTTAGAAGCTGAAAGAACCCTCCTCCATTAGTCGGGTTAGGTGAGAAAAGTGTGTTAGTGTGATGGACAGGGAACGTTCTTAGACATACAGACCTGGACGTTGCAGTGGATTCAGAATCCTTCTATAACAGAAGGCAGAATAAGCACACGGGGGTCACTCGATTGCATCTGCTGCCTGTGTGTCTAGACCGCTAGAGGCAAGATAATGAACTTACCGCAAACTCCGAGTAGGAGGAGGCCACGGACGTGATGGAGTAGTTTCTGTGAGGGCTGGCGGTCATCGTGCGCAAAGCTCCGCTCAGATGAGAGATATTCTCCTTATTCTTCTCCAGACCACGAGGGGTTCGGCCACGAGCAGGCGTTCGCGCAGCCAACTAGTGGAGAAGCGGTTTACATTATTATTGATGATGATGATAAAAATTGATGTATAATATAACAGTGTGAAAAATCCAGTGTTTAAAACAGCATAAGTCACCTTGCTGGAGGAAAGGGGCGGTCTCATAGAAGGGGAGAAGCATATGGAACGGAGTGTCGTGTTGGGGGTGGAGATGCTGGAGGTGGAGATCAGCTTAAAACAGAACATAAATAGTGTGGTTAAAAAAAAAAAAAAGAGAATTCAAACAATCAGCTTTAAAAATAAAATAATAATAATTAGTTCCTCCTGATCCAAATCTAATGACCACCTGGTCAATAATAATAATAATAATTAATAATTCATTACATTTATATAGCGCTTTTCTCTGCACTCAAAGCGCTTTACATAGAAGGGGGGATCTCCTCAACCACCACCAATGTGCAGCATCCACCTGGATGATGCGACGGCAGCCATATTGCGCCAGAACGCCCACCACACACCAGCTTACTGGTGGAGAGGAGACAGAGTGATGAAGCCAATCAGTATACGGGGATGATTAGGAAGCCATGATGGGCAGAGGCCACTGGGCAAATTTGGCCAGGATGCCGGGGTTACACCCCTACACTTTCGAAAGACATCCTGGGATTTTTAATGACCACAGAGAGTCAGGACCTCGGTTTAACGTCTCATCCGAAGGTGTCAATGCACATTTTGTTTTGTAGTCGACTGAATAAAATTGTGTAAAAAATATATATATATATATATATAAAGCATTTATTTTTTAAAAATATAATGCATATATAATTTAGCTATAAAATTATGTTTATTATTGTTACATTAATATTTTTGACTTGCATATATTATATACATGCACATTTTGCAAAAAAATACAGAAATACATATACATTTAAAACATGTTATAATATAATATATAAAATGTATGTATGTATGCATGTATATATGTATGTATGCATGTATATATATATATATATATATATATATATATATATATATATATATATATATATATATATATATATATATATATATATATATATATAATATACATACATACATACATACTGCATTTAGTGTACATTTGCTATCATTATCAAATTATATTGTACTATTTTTTTTTTTTTTTTTTCATCTGCATTATATCTGGTAAATTATATTAGAATCAGGGTATTGGTACATTTGAATTTTGTTTTGATAAATATAAATTTGATACATTTATTCGGTCGACCATAAGTACACATATTCCATCAGTACCTTGCGTGTTTTGCTAGGTGTCGGCGTTCCGGCGAGTCTCCTCTTGGTCGGGGTCCTGATGATGGTGCCGTACAGCAGATCTTCCTCAGTATGCTTCAATTTCTTCATTTGCTGCACAGTACAAACATCACGTCAGAACTAATCAAGAACTTGTGTGTAATATTACATAAAATTAGCAATGTCAGAAAGAGTAATTTCAAGAGTTCATACCCGTTCCTGTTTTTCTCTCTCTTTCTCCATACGGTGTTGATTCCACTGGTCTTCCACATACTGCAGGAACGGCTGCCCATTCACACGGAACTCCTTACACTGCGCCGCTTCCCATTGGTCAATCTGAGCCTTCAGACTCTTCTCGAGCTAAACAAACAAACAAAACTAATAAGCATACAGACCATTCCCGTCAATCAAACATTGTTTGCTTAAAGAGCAGCTCAAACCTTCGGCAAACTCTTCTGCAGGTCGACTCTCTGTTTCTCCTCCTTCAGCAGGTTTCCTCCTCTGTTGTTGAAGCGAGACGGGTCTGTGGCTTTTTTCTGGAGAAACGAAGAGCAATCATAATCGGATTTAATATCAGAAATCTCTTTAATATATGTTTATGAATCTTTTCAGGTGATTTCCCATGATTCCTCACCTCCAGCTCCTGATAGAGAGTCCAGTTGCTGCTCCAGGTGGAAACGGCGTCGTACATCTCGCGGTGTCCGTTATAATCCTCCTTCAATCGTTCCAACTCCAGCTCATGTTCACGCAACACCTCCTCGTCCAGATTGTCTAACAGCACAAAACAACAAAATCAATCAACCAAACTCTCAATACCAATTTGCATAAAGTCTGTACAGTTCAGATTAAAATCTGCATGAAATTGATGTTGCAATAGTCCTTTATTCTCTATTGTGAAGTATATCAGAGTAAACTGGTTTCTTAAAAAAAACTAAATGTAGACTTGATTTTGTCCATTTTGAATTGACTGGATGATTGTGGTTTGCTATTGGTCGATCTCATATGAGTGACAGGTTGCCCCGCCTTAATGCCAGTAAACATGTCATCAGAGATAAGCTATTTTGATTAAAGGTTACAAGGCACATAAATTAAAAAAAGATAATATGGACAAATAAATCATTTATAATATATACTACAATATCCCATAAAAAAAAAAAAAAAGTCATTTTTGATTTCATGGTGACTAAGATTAGTTCGGTCTCAAATGAGCCCAAGCTGCATACTATTTCTGAATTTTTGAAGTATGCATCCATGAGCTCATATCATCCACAAAGCCTTTTGCTACATTGTTGTATGCATGAGTGTAATGTGGTCTCAATAATTCCCTTAAATATCATCTTATTATATTCTCAAGTATGTACTCTCCCACCACCAGCACTTTTTGTACTCTGAAGTAAGCAAACTGGGATTCAGCCAAGTTCTTGAAATCTAGCTGTTGGCATACCGCTGTGGTAAGGAACGAAGGCTTGTCTCTGCTCCAGGCTGTAGTAGCATTTGTCCCAAAACTTGACCATCTCTGACCGGATTGTCTGAATAACACGCTCAATGTTTTTCTTCTTCAGCTCCTCCAATAGCTGAAGCTCTGCCTGCAGCTGTGACACAGCGAGAAACACAGCGTGAGGAATGTTTTAGACTTCCAGAAACATCATCATGACCTACTTTAGTGACAGGTGCGCGAGTACTTACTGCGTTCAATCTGCTCTTTGTGGTAGTGTGGGTGTTCTGCATGAGACTCTCTCTTTCTTCCATGGGAACCTGCAACATCTCCCACAATTCCTCAATACGAGCACGGATGGACACACACAGAGCTTCACTTTCAGCTTTACGGCTCTCGAGCTGAAACAACACACACACACACACCATTAACCAGTGACACTTCACCTACTGAAAACCAAACATTAGCACCAAAAATGATTGTTTAAAAAGATATAAAATAAATAAGGTTACACTATTTTAAAGGGATGTAATGTTAATTTAAAACATGTACTTATTATAGGGTTAGGGGTTAGTTGCATGTGATTATGCATAATTTATTGTTATTACTATAGTAAATACATGTAACGTAACGACACTTAAATAAATTGTTACTAATAAATATGCATATGCATTTATTTTAGTTTTTTTTATAGATATTGTATAATAATGTTATAAAATATACAACCATTTTTTTTAACAAGTCTCATGCTCACCTAGGCTTCATTTGTTTGATCAAAAAGACATTAAAAACAGAAACAATGAAACATTAGGTTTTTCATTCCTGTGATTTAAAGCAGAATTTCCAGCATCATTACTCCAGTCTTCAGTGTCACATGATCCTTCAAAAATCTTTCTAATATGATGATTTGCTGCTCAAGAAACATTTCTGATTATTATCAGTGTTAAAAATGGTTGTGCTGCTTAATATCTTTGTGGAAACAATTTTTTTGCTGTTCAAAAGAAGAGCATTTAACTCAAATAGAATTGCCTTTACAGTTACTTCTGATCAATTGAATGCATCCTTACTGAATAAATATGTAAATTAAAGGAATGGCTGAAAGAATAGTGTGAAGAGTGTCAGTACCTGCTGCAGTAACACTTTAAGTGAGCTGATGTTTTCCACAGAAAGACAGAAAGCGTCTTCATCCTCACACACAGCGTCTTTCTCAAAGGTTGTGTCAGGATGCTGCTCCAAATCCTCCATCAACACCGTGATCTGATGCTTCATTTCCACAAACTCGCCATGACGACGCTCCTGTAAACACAAGCACACTTCCTGTAACCATTCTGGATGGCAAACTACCACACTATTCATTTAAGAACACAGGATACATTAGTGGACAAAAGTTTGGAACAATTAAAGTCCCCATGAAATCAAAATTGACCCTATTTACTTTGTTAGCGCATATTACTAGTCTTGTGGTGAACAATTAATCCGTGCAAGCAAATTTTTTTTACCATGGTAATCTTTAATCAAAATCTGAAAATGCCCCTCCCCTCTGCATTGGAGGACCTTCTCTGATGACATAGGTTTGAGGAATTGGTTTGGGCAACGCTTAACCACTCCCCTCAAACCGTTAGTCTGCTATGAGCAGAGATGGAGAGGAGGAGCGCTAGAGTAAAACCCTGCCCTCTGTTCAATATTCCTTTTCACTGGGAAATACGTCATAACACTGGAGAAAAGTCGTTTGGAACTTCCGGTTCACGCGGACTTTAAGATTTTTGAAAATTTTAATTATTCCTGTGATGCAAATCTGCACTTTTAGCATCATTACTCCAGTTTTCAGTGTCACACAATCCTTCAGAATTGAGAATGATCCTGTTCATCCTATAAAGCGATCGAGTCTCTTCAGAAAATATGAACTGAACCGCTCAATTCATATGGATTAGTTTAACGATCTCTTTATGAACTTTTTGAAGCTTCAAAGTGGTAGTTGCGTAGCTGTCAATGGAGGGACGGAAATCTCTCAGATTTCGTCAAAAAGCTCTTCATTTGTGTTCTGAAGATGAACGAAAGTCTTACAGGTTTGGAACAAATGAGGATGAGTAATGTCAGAATTTACATTTTTAGGTGAACTATCCCTTTAATATAGCGCATTACATACTAAAAAAAACAGTGCTACTCAGCTTTGTGAGTGTTTTACCTTCTCCTGGTTGCGTGTGTTGATGTATTGCCTGTAGTTGTCCAGCTGCTGTTGTGACGGCACTCTTTCGGGATGGATGGGGAAGAGGTCATCGCACAGGACATCGCACAGATCTTGATCCTGCTGAATCAGAGACTTCAGCTCGCTCTGACGCCCACCCTTCTCCTCCAGCATCATCTTGACCTGCGTACGGAGATCCTTCTCCAACTGCAGCATCGTAAGGCCGTCTTCCTCCTGCCAAACACAGAAAATATACAATCTGATTGGCCGGCTGAACAGAACGTCTGGGGGTTAGAGGGCACAGGTTTTTCCTTCTGAGACTTTATGGAGATGAGCAAAATACTCACCTGATACTCCAGCAGCTGGAGTTCATCACACAGGCAAGCCAGCTCTTTTCTGCATGCTTCAATACTGCTCATCAAGCGTTTCTTCAACCCCTCCTCCTCTGCGATCATCATGTCCAGCAGGTTCTGGAATCACAATGAAGATTTCACATTGAATCGGTGTCGCCACTCTCTCCGGTTAATGAGAAGCGCACATGACCCGAACTGACCTTGATGTGCATGTGAACGGCGTCTGTACGCTGACACCGCTGGTCCTCTGGGATCCCGATCTCCTCCCAGATGTCCTTCAGCTCACCAAGAGCATTGTTCAGATATGAGACAGACTCTGCAGCGTGGACCTCACTGAAATTACACACGTTCAGATCTACTGAATACATGTCTTGTTATCTTACATGCTATTTAAAGGGTCAGATGGCATGGTCACATGATATGTGTTGCAAGTTAAACACCATAAAATAGTCACCATTGAGTGTTATTCTTATGAATGAATAAATGATCAAACCAACAGCATTATTCTACTATTATACTTATTAAATTGTTCATAAACAATCATTTGTATTAATAAATGATCACTAAAAACTTGTATTTTTAAATAATCAAATTATTTATTTTCTAATAATAGCAGAATTATTGATTATCATTGCTATTAATGTAAAAGGGCTTCACAATGTTTATAATTGAGCAGAATAATCATTTGTATCAATAATTAATCATTACAAATGTGCATCACTATTAATAGCGGTCTGTTACGGAATAATACATTAATTATATTTTTCCAATAAAAGCAGAATTATTGTTTATCATTGTTATGACTAGAAAAAGGCTTCAAAATGTTTTTAAGTAGAATAATCATTTTTTATTAATACATTTTCATTAAATATGTGCAGCATTATTGACGTTAACGTTAATAACAGTCCAATAATAACAGAAAAGGGCGGGGTTTCATGTTGTTTATAAATGAGCAGAATAATCATTTCCATTAATTAATGATCACTAAAATGAAAAGCATTATTGATTGCTGTCTGTATTGAATAAAATTACTGTATTTGACAATAATAGCAGAATTATTTTTCTCCGCAAGGTTTATAAATTAGCATATCATTTGTATTAATAAACGACCATTGACAATGTGCAGCATTATTGATCGCTGTCTGTATTAAAGAATAATAAAATATTTACATTTTCCAACATTAGCGGAATTACTGAAAAGGACGGTTTTAAATCAACAGTATTTGCTTCCGTGCTAATGCTAAATAGTCGCTTAATCCATTTGAAAATATTAAAATTAAAGTAAAATCACTCACAACTCACGATACATCGATAATTTTCAACCTAAATAGAAATAACGTTACTAGTTTCACTAAATCATTAGCATCGACGGCAACTAAAGCTAACACAAACGAACACATTGCTATAAATAATTATCTATAACGTACATAAACACACAGCTTCAAACTCTCCCTCTTACCTCTTCCTCATCCTGTCCTTCGCCGCAGATCTCCGATGAGATTTATATAATTGATAAACGCTGTTTTCACTTCTAAACTTCTATTTTACGCTTCATTCACGATCTATCCGACGCCGGGCTCGAAATTACTGACTAAAAATTCAAACCCCGCACTGATACGCCTCTGGCCTCTGATTGGCCGAGGTCAAGCTAGACAACTATATCGTGCTAGCTGATAGGCTGAAGTACGCCATATGACATATTACAGCGCACTGATTGGCTGACATTTCAAGCCAGCTGACTGACCAGTTTAACCAGCTGTACTGAAGAATGGAATTACGTTGAGTTCGGACCACTGATATTACAAGATATTATGAATCATTAGATCAGTGGTTCGGACACTTTAATGAGCAGAATTGAATGTAATCAAATCGTGATTGATTTGTTTGGGCAAATGCTGAGTATAATAATTTCTGATACTGTTTGACAACTTTTATGATAAAATTTTTATTAAATTCTAAACTTGTGGAATACAATCCTGAAACTAAATGATTGATGCAATATAAATAAACACAATAGAGTGATTAATTAAATTCATTCAAACTGTCCTAGCCCTTTTCAAAATCTGTAACTTTTTTACTAAGTGATTAATCTTCATCATGATGAACTCTAGAGTTATGGTTCTCATCAACTAGGTGATTAATCTTTGTCAGATCTACGGTTAATCATGTGGCAGCAACATAAACAATAATGCAATGAAATCAATAAACAAACAGGACCTCTTCTCCATAAAAGACTGGAGTATTAAAGCTGCAAAGGATTCATTCATTCAGAAGGATTTGTATACATTAATTTATGGAGCTGAAGATAAAAATGAATTAATTCATTAATGGATTTGAAGACTGATTCATATGCTCATATAGCATGTCGATGATTCATTTATACTTTCCTTAATGGAGTTAAGGATTCATTCGTTAATTCCATTGTTCCTCAGGATTATTTCATTTATTTATTTAGACAGCTGAGGATCATGGTTTCTCAGCCGCTCCGGGTCATAAGCTCCTCCAGGGCTCTCTCTTTATGGTTCTCGTGCACCAGTAAAACTTCTTTAATGGTGCTCTGCTGGAAACCCATCTCACAGAACTGAGCCAGCAGAAACAGGAACTCTGAAGCCTGAGAGAAAAACAAAAAGTTTATACGCTACATCAGATTGGTGTATTTGATTTGCTAAATGCTGACTGGCTGCGTGTTTTGTATGCTGGGTCAGGGTGCCAACTGGTTGAGTGTTTGGAGCACTAAATACTGGTTTGATAAGCGTTTCGTGTGCTGGATGCTGATTGGTTGATAATTAGAGCGTTATATGCTGATTCGAGGGGTGTTTTGTGCCCCGGATGCTGATTTGTTGAATGTTTGGAGCGCTATATGCTCATTTGACCACTAAATACTGGTTTGAGGGTTGTTTCGTACTGAAGCACTAAATATTGGTTTGAGGGGTGTCTGGTGTGCTGGATGCTGATTGGTTGAGTGTTTGGAGCACTAAATACTGGTTTGATAAGCGTTTCGTGTGCTGGATGCTGATTGGTTGATTGTTTAGAGCGTTATATGCTGATTTGAGGGGTGTTTTGTGCCCCGGATGCTGATTTGTTGAGTGTTTGGAGTGCTATATGCTCATTTGAGGGGTGTTTCGTGTGCTGGATGCCGATTGTTGAGTGTTTGGAGTGCTAAATAATGGTTTGAGGGGTGTTTTGTGTGCTGGACGCTGATTGGTTGAGAGTTTGGATCATTAAATACTGGTTTAAGGGGTGTTTCACACGCTGGATGCCAATTGGTTGAATGTTTGGAGCGCTATATAATCATTTGACCACTAAATACTGGTTTGAGGGTTGTTTCGTACTGAAGCACTAAATATTGGTTTGAGGGGTGTCTGGTGTGCTGGATGCTGACTGGTTGAGTGTTTGGAGCACTAAATACTGGTTTGATAAGCGTTTCGTGTGCTGGATGCTGATTGGTTGATTGTTTAGAGCGTTATATGCTGGTTTGAGGGGTGTTTTGTGCCCCGGATGCTGATTTGTTGAGTGTTTGGAGTGCTATATGCTCATTTGAGGGGTGTTTCGTGTGCTGGATGCCGATTGTTGAGTGTTTGGAGCGCTAAATAATGGTTTGAGGGGTGTTTTGTGTGCTGGACGCTGATTGGTTGAGAGTTTGGATCATTAAATACTGGTTTAAGGGGTGTTTCACACGCTGGATGCCAATTGGTTGAGTGTTTGAAGAGCTAAATACTGGTTTGAGGGGTGTTTTGTGCCCTGGATGCCGATTTGTTGAATGTTTGGAGCGCTATATGCTCATTTGACCACTAAATACTGGTTTGAGGGTTGTTTTGTACTGGAGCACTAAATATTGGTTTGAGGGGTGTCTGGTGTGCTGGATGCCAAATGGTTGAGTGTTTAGAGCACTATATGCTGATTTGAGGGGTGTTTTGTGCCTTGGATGCTGATTGGTTGAGTGTTTGGAGCACTAAATATTGGTTTGAGGGGTGTTTTGTGCCTTGGATGGCGATTGGTTGAGTGTTTGAAGTGCTATATGCTCATTCGCTGGATGTTGATTGGTGGGGTGTCTTTTCCAGGTCTTACTTTGCTCTCGCAGTTCTGGAACATCTCCAAAGCTTCTTCCACCTGAGTCTTCTCATAACCCAGCCGACAGAGACGATCACATGAAGTCAGGTACCTCAAAATCTGGAGAAAATCAATAGGGAATCAGATACAGATTGTGTATTTTTACACTATGTGCTTTTGCATGCAGTGTGTGTGTGTGTTACCTGATCAGGGCTCTTGGGTCCTGTCCTCTGCAGTGCTAGTATGGCAGTGTGCAGTGTGTATCCTTGTTGTGTAACGGCTTCAAGAAGATCCCTTTCTTCTTGACTCAAAGCACACAGCAAGTCTGCTGGAGCGTCCTTCAGCCCTCTGGATGTCTGCGGACGCACACCCTAAAACACACCGGTAACAAAAAAATCAGCTCAACAATAATCCTAAATAAGATTTAAGGATCTGCTGCATGTGTATATCACATGTGAGGCTGGTTGAGGCCTGGCTGAGGGTGTGTATATTACATGTGATGAGGTGTGGTGTGTGTATTACATGTGATGAGGTGTGTATATACATGTGATGAGGTGTGTATATTACATGTGAGGCGGGTTGAGGCCTGGCTGAGGGTGTGTATATTACATGTGAGGCGGGTTGAGGCCTGGCTGAGGGCAGCTGTCCTGCAGACGAGGGTCTCGGCTGTAAGAGTGTGTTTGAGTTGCTCCGCCTGCTGGTTCTCGTAACGACAGGTTTCCTGCGGGGCGCTCTGGAGCTGTGAGGACTTCCCTGCGGCGTCTGGCTGAGGGAAAGCGGGACAGGCTTCCGGATGTCTTTTAGAGAGGAGGCAGAGTTCGGTCGGGCCTTCTGGAGAGTGCAGGACGGGGCAGGGCGAGGGGTGGAGCCTCGCTGGGTCTGACGAACTGAACACCGCAGGCACTGTGAGCCGGAGCTCTTCGGTCTTTCTTTGCTGCGAGCATTATCTTCCTCAGTAGACGAGCCCTCGTCATCTTCACCGTAGCCACCCTCGCCGTCCGTGTCGGCGATGAGGAACTGGACCGTCCGCTGGGGGCGGAGCTTACGCGAGTCGGCAGCGCTGAGGCTTTGGCTGCGGGGACGTGGGCCCACTTCCCAGAACTCTGTGCTTCTGAGGCGCACCAAGCGGCTCTCCTGCGGGCTGCTGAACATCAGCCAATATGGCGGGCAAGTGGGGGACACACTTGGGGGAGCTTTAGTGGCCTTCCTGTTCTCCCGCTGCTGTTCTTCCACTATAGCCATGATCCGTTTCTCCAGAGAGAATGAATACTGTCGAGCAGGACAACATGTGAGCATTAAGCAGAGGCGGACAGAGTACACAGCTACATTACTTGAGTAAAAGTACAGATACCCCTTGCTAAATTTTTACTCAAGTACAAGTAAAAGTACTACAGTCAGATGTCTACTTAAGTAAAAGTACTGAAGTACTTGGTTTTAAAAGTACTTGAGTATCAAGAGTACATTTTCGAAATATTGCATTACTACTGCCACAGTGCTTACATTGGTAAACACAGCAAACACTTGAAGCGAAAACTATCATTAACTTGTTCAGAAAATTGAAATAGTCTGGCGAGGTGGGGCCACGGCTTGGCACATTCCCGGGATGCGATATTTTTTTTCCCAGGATGGTAGGGGAAGACTCATGAATATTCATTAGGGAAGTCATCCCTGATTGGTCTGATGACCTACCCCTAACCCCACCCCTAAACCTACCCGTCACTGGGGTTAAGACCAATCAGGGATGACTTCCCTAATGAATATTCATGAGTCTTCCCCTACCATCCTGGGAAAAAAAATATCGCTCCCGGGATGGACCTGCTGCGTCTTCATCCATTGTTTCGTCCATGGTTTCGTCTCTTATCTAAATCTGACCATGGAGTTGACTTTGGCGGAAAGCTGAAGGTGATTGCTGATAGGCTGTCCCAATCAGTGGCGCCTGCACAATCCAATCACATTTGAGAGGGTTTCCGAGATGTTTCTTTTTTCCTTTTAAAAAAATTTTTTTTTAGAAGAAGTAACGGGTACTCACAGTTATGGATAGAAATGTAGCGGAGTAAAGAGTACAATATTTGCCTCTCAAATGTACTTGAGTAAAGTCATGAGTACTCCCCAAAAATGATACTCGAGTAAAGTACAGATCCCTCAAAATTGTACTTAAGTACTGTACTCAAGTAAATGTATTCAGTTACTGTCCGGCTCTGGCATTAAGAGACAGAAGATCCTACAGAGTGTAAAATATTAGATAGATGTTTATTGTTGGATTCTGACCTTTGTATCACGCAGTATTTGAGCAAAATCTGGGATCTTTATTTCAGGAGCTGCAACCGGCTCTTTCTGGCCCAAATGTATCTCCATAGAGTCCAGTGCAACTTTAAATGGAACCTCATCCAGGCTACACATTCTGCTGACATGAACATACAGTTTAGCCAAGTTAATAATATTTATGTTAATCAGTATCTCAGTCAGTATCGCTGAGGCACATTTTTAAGACATAGGCAGTTTAGGCACATTTCCATGAATATGATACACTTATGATACAAAAACATACCTATTGATGATACCTATAAACATAAAATATCATAATTCCAGTGTTGGGTTTGTTACTGTAAAAAAGTAAATAAATACTAGCTACATCTTCAAAAAATGTAATTAGATTACTGTACTAATTTCTAAAATGTATTGCATTACTTATTATTCATTATTTTCTAAATCCCATAACAACCTCAAACAGTTGAACAATACAAGGACAGACATTAAATTATAAATTATTCTTGGACTGACCAAAGTATTATAAGGGAGAAGGTTACATTAAAAACACATTTAGACATTAAAATTTGATGTTAAATACACTATTGTTTTATATAGAATTGTTCTAGACTATATTTATTTAATGCATTTACAACGGAAGTAATTAAAATTCTAGAAAAATTAAGAGCAATCCCTTTTGGAAACTTTACCTTTCCAAAAGGAAAGTATTTAAATTACATTAATTAATTATTCAGTAATGCATTACACTCAACACTGAATACTAATAATGATACTCACTTCACCTTATTGTAGTAAAAACCTTTATATTAGAAACTAAAAATGAAGATTTTAACTTTTTAACGTTTAACTTTGATATAAAATTAATATTTTCAAAAAAGTAATGTAAGCTTTTGCTAATAGTAATAATGTGATACTCAATCACTGTTGTAAAACTTATCCATAGGCTATATATATAATTTTATTTAAAATATATTTAATATAATCATAATATTTATACATTACAACATTTGCATGGAACCAAGTAAACTGTAAATTGGTATATCTGTATATTAGCATTGATTACAGGACATGATTCAATGAAAGTGTCTTACCTGTAGTTTTCGGTAGTGTCTGTGAGTTGAAGGATGTGTGTGTGTGTGTATCTTATGTTCTTCGGTTGCAGATTTATCATGTTCGTGAGGTTCACGTGTGCATAATAACAGAAGCATCATGTCCCCTGGTGAATCAACACAGGCTTACACACTTACTCACACAATAATCCTTCCATACACTGTCGGAACAAACTTACATCAACAACATCATCATAATCATGTTCCTTTCCATGTCTCACAAGATGGTAAGGTGCTTAAGATACTAAGATGTTAAATTCCTAGAATACTCGGATAGATTCAATGAACCGTGATGCTGTTTTGTTTATGTAATATGTTAACAGATGTGAGAAGATTCTTAGTGCGTTATTGTGTTGTTTACTCGCCGTGAATCTGAAAATGGCATCAGGAGATTACACACACTTTATGAGCTTGAAGTGCTGGGCCATTACATAAACAGGGATGATTTATGTGGTTTGTGGCGCCCTCTAGTGGCCATAAACTAAAACAGCATTTTTGTATCTCACCTAAAGTAAGTCAAATTACATTAAAAATAGGGCTGTCAAAAGATTAATCGCGATTAATCGCATCCAAAATAAAAGTTTGTTTACATAATATATGTGTGTACTGTGTATAATTATTTTGTATATATAAATACACACACATGCATGTATATATTTAAGAAATATTTGCATACATATACTGTATATATATTTATATAGTTTATATTATATATATATATATTTTTTATATATATATAAATAACACATTTTTCTTAAATATATACATGCATGTATGTGTATTTATACATACAAATTTAATTATACACAGTACACACACATATATTATTAAAAACAAACTTTTATTTTGGATGCGATTAATCGCGATTAATCTTTTGACAGCCCTAATTAAAAAAAAGAAAGAAAAAAGTTACACTGATTTATGTTTATTAAAGATAACACATTTTACAAAAGTACTATAAAACTTATTTAATATTAACATCATGGTTCTGACCAATAAATGTCAACATTTTGCATAATTTTTTCGATGACTTCTCTATTTTTGTCTAACGATAAAAAAGCTTGCATTCACAAAAGTCATTTCAAGCCTAAGAACTACTTTGGAAGTGAGCTTGAAACTCAAATTTAAAAGAAATGACATTTTAAACATTTTATTACGTTTCATGGCTTCTAGGCACAACCTGTGACATATTGCCTGTCTCTTTTTATCATAAAAGATTTCATTAGCATACACTAAAATGATAAAAATCAAAATGTTCTTCCACAAAATACAGTTTTGTATTTTAACCGTTAAAGAGCTAAAAGTTACAAAGTGTACCTTTAACATCACTGAACCATATACAATATAATCAACAAAACTATTTTTTTACGGGTTAAATAAGGTAGAAATAGCTCTAAGGAAACAATTGCAGGTTATCACTTTTTACAGTGTATAATTAAGCATTAATAGCGAATACAAGAAAGTAGTGTTTCCATAAAAACACACAAACAAGTCTTGTTTAAAAACATATTCATAGTTTTATTATGAGCAGTTAACTCGGTAATGTAGAGCTAAATACCATGAGATATGCAGTTGTAGGTAAAAAGCAGTTCTGTGAAATCATCACTGGCAAATAAACATTTGTAAATAACAGTAAATACATGATTTCAGTGAAATGATGTGAATGAAATGGTGGTGGATGAGAAAAAACACACACTCGCACACATTCTCCCGGTTACAGACATCTGCTGATACTCTCTCTCTCTCGCTCAAGTTCTTTCTGTGACACAGAATTGTGCCCGTAATGCTAAAATGAATCTAAACTACACTCAAATTATTATATACAAATATAAATCGATACAACGTATTTCTACGGTGTGACCCGCAAACATTCAGCATGACACACACTGAAATATCTCTTTCTCCACACACACACAATATTGTTTCTCTCTAATGGAACTGAAACTGCTGCTTTGGAAATGGAAGGCGGAGCAAACTAATGTTCCCGCCTTAGTTTGTGATTGACAGAGACTCTATCCAATGACCTCACACGAACCGTTTCTCATGCATTATCAATCATTAAATCCCTTTCTGGCAATCCCTTTCTTTCAACCTGAATATGTTAATGAAATAAAAATTAAAACCGGGAACCGTGACAATATCAGCATCCCAATTTGCATACCGTCCATGCAATAAAGATTAATAAAATAATCTGTGTGAAATACTCTTTCTGTGAACGCCTTTATTACCCATAATCCACTTGTGCGTAAGAGGATTGAGGGCTTGTAACAGTTCATCAACTTTTTTTGTTGTAATAGTGAAAAATGATACATCCAAAGGCCAAAGTTGCCACAGCAGTTTTAAATAAATGTAAAAGTAATAATACAGGTCAGCTAGATGTTAACACAATGCATTCATTTGATATATATTGCAATACTAGCATACTACATACTCAAGAGTATATACTTTCCAATCACAGTTAAAGTACACATCTGTCGTATGCAGTAGAAGTAAGCAAACTGGGATGCTTCACTCTAATGTCCATCTCTACATTGCCATTGCCTTAAACACACTCACGCATCAAAATAACACTATAACAAGGACAAAATGCTGAAGAATGTGCCGTCCCTGGTTCAAACTAATGATTCACACACACACACACAATCAAATATCCTCACATATGAGGCTGGGGGTCTGATCCCCGAGCTCGCATTCTCATCAATTATGTGCCGAACAGAAACAGGAAGATAAAGAATAACTGCATGCTGAGAATATCAAGTGCGTTAAATATATCTAAAATACTGTAACAAATGTTAACACTTACTTTTAATGATTGCACATACATCCGCATAGCGATATTCGGTTCGTAATTCAGTAAGGTCAGGGTTAGATTAATCCGGATGTGTCTCAAAAGCAGGTCAGAGCCTTTTCTGCAAGTGTGAACGCTACGATCTGAATCTGGAGTGACTCTAGTTTGATTACAGTGAGTTTGGTGCCAATCTCTGTGATTGGACATGTATGTGCATGTACTTTTGAGAGCCAAAGTACTACTAAAGAACCAAACTGCATTTGTTTTAGGTACATAAGGACACTTTCTTTATGAGGGAGAGTATTAATATCTGCTCTTTGACTATGTAAAATGCAAAAATATTGTTTTGTTCTGTGTGGTCCAGAGTGTTTAGTCTTTGGTAAACTTTACAGTGCTCTTGTTGTGGTAGAAAAATATCCAATCTGTACTCTCGAACGAATCTGTATGATATATCAGGATCTGATAAAAACATTTGATTGAAATGACTGATTAAACATGATGTTTTTGCCTCTTTCCATTAATCTATCTCTCTCTCTCTATATATATACACACATACACAAACACATAAAGTAAGGCATGTTATACTAAATTTCATTCATTCAGTGACCCGATGGTGGACCCTTATTTTAGGGGCTCCTTACACAAACTCCAATATGTGATGATTACATAATAGTTATCCAATAGTTTCATGAGTTAGTGGAATCATAAGTCATGATGCAGCTGATGTTGGATCAGTGGTTTTCTGCTGATATACACGAGTCCCTACAGCAGAATGAAAAGCATAACTAAACACACTGGCGGAAAACCCACAACACGCTCACACATACACACACGTCATGCAGTTTCACTTTGTTTATAAAAGCAGCTCTATAAATGTGCCATTATCTGTGGAGTTAAACATGACTTCACTTTGTCACTTTTCATCCTGTAAACGGTTTGATCGAACTCTCTGCATGGTATTGCATGGTATTAAAAGTAAAGCAAACCCAAAACACATTCACTAACAGAGTCAGATGATATGGTTTCCTCAAATAAAATTACATGTGTGCACGTCCGAGCCTCATTGATCAGATGAGCACGCCCTGTGGCTGCTGCAGGATCTTGATCACTCTGCTGAGAGATTCGGTGGTGGCGAAGGCCAGATACTGACAGCACAACCAGTCCTCCAGGCTCACGCCACAGCCCGAGTCCAAAGAACGCTCGGCGAACTTGATCATCATAAGCGTTCGCTTCAGGTCTAGCCAGTTCTGCAGGACGGTGTGGCGCTGGACTGCCCCGGCGGGAGGGTTCAGCGAATTAAACAGATCCTCTCGCGGGCCCCACAGCAGACACTGCAAACACGCCCGGGCGTCCCCCATCTGGATGCGCTCAGAAGGGTTGGGGTTGAGCAGTAACGTGGCGAGCTGCTGAAGACCGTTAGAGTAGAGAGAGCGCAGTGGGATCTGGGGCAAGTCAGAGCTCAAGTATTCCCTCTCTTTTAGCGCCGGACTTTCCTCGAACGGATTGGGTCGATGCAGCATCTCGTAGATCAGTATGCCGGTCTGGAATTCATCGCACTTGCGGTACTGAGTGGCAGTGAGGAGCTCTGGTGCCAGACGGGACTGGTCTCGGAGCGAAGCGGGTTCCAGCACCACGTTCTTGAGTTTAGCCTGAGAGAAGTTGCTGATGATGAGGCGGGCGGGGCAAGCCGAAGCCGTGGCGGAGGAAGAACCGGACGCCGCGTTGTTGTTCGGTTCCAGCAGCTCCAGGTTCCAAGGGTTCCCGGGCTGGCAGTGCACCAGGAGGAGGTTCTCGAGCCGTAGGTCGCAGTGCGTGACGTGGTAGGGTTTCATGTGCTCGAGTCCCGCACACAACTGCAGCAGGAGCAGACACACCTGCCGTTCGTACAGCTCTGGGCTTCGTGTGTGTCGCTCCACGCCCTCGCGGACGAAATCCGCCACCGTCTGGAACGGCACCTCGCGAGTGATCACCACAACTCGGCTGCAGAGTTTCCCGCCCGGTCCTGCCGCATCTCTCTCGTCCTCCTTTCCTTTTCCCTCTTCTCCTCCTTCCGTACCGCCTCGCTCATCTTCTCTATCCTCCTCTCGCTCCCAAGGAAGCAGGCGGGCCGGAACATCTGCCAGGAAGTGCCCACAGTCCTGCTGGATGTTGAAGTGCACAGCGATACTCTGCCGAACTGCCAGGCTGTGAAAAAACTGCTGCTGAGTCTCCTTCACCACACCCCGACAGATCTGAGATCAGACAGGAAGAGAAAATTAATCTCTACGTACACATGCAAATCTACATAAGCAACATTATAAGGTCTCAAAGGAAAACTGCCAAGACAAAAGCTGCAAAACTCAGAGAAGTACTTGCCCATCTTTGTCAGAGAGTTACTTTATGATGGTTTATAAGGTGTTCAATTCTCTATGTAAGCAACGGTAATGGCGATTAACGATAATAGCATAATTAGCATTAATAGCAGGGCTTACTAAGATTATTTATTTTGGACAAAAAGCAACAAATGTATCCATCGCAGATCATTTTAGGGCTGTGAAAAGATTAATCGCGATTAATCGCATCCAAAATAAAAGTTTGTGTTTACATAATAAATGTGTGTGTACTGTGTATCATTATTTTGTATATATAAATACACACACATGCATGTATTTATTTAAGAAATATTTGCATGTATATACTGTATATATGTAAATATAATTTATATTATATATAAATATAAATATTTGTATGTATAAATAACACATTTTTCTTAAATATATACATGCAAGTGTGTGTATTTATATATACAAAATAATGATACACAGTACACACACATTTATTATGTAAACACAAACTTTTATTTTGGATGCGATTAATCGCGATTAATCTTTTCACAGCCCTAGATCATTTCATAATGCACTGTGACGAACTATGTGCTGTTTTTTAATACTGCTTAAAGTATCGATCCATTAGCTAAGCAACATGACCACATCAGACTCAATCAACTGTCAGTCAAATCACTCTTGCTGTTCTTGTAAGAAGCAAAGTTTGTGAGCTGCACAGAAGACCATTACTTGATTTTCCTGCCTTAAACGTTTAGTTCACTTCAAAATTAAAATTAAGTCATCATTTACTCACCCTCAAGTTGTTTCAAACCTGTGTGAATTTCTTTCTACTGAAAAGAAGATATTTTGAAGAATGTCAGTAACCAAAGAGTTGATGGACCCCATTGACTTCCATAGTATTTTCTTTCCTACTATAGATGTCAATGGGGTCCATAAACTGTCTGGTTACTGACAGCAAGGATGGAAATTAGCACCCGCCACCAGCCAAATGCGGGTGATTTTGTGTTGTGGCGGGTAAACTCGCTTCACCTACCGGCCACCGTGGCGGGTAAATAAAGATAGCATACTGTTTCACACGGACGGCGGACACTTTTAAAGGAGGCACACCTTCAAAAAAAATGTGGCGTTACATCGCAGGCGTTAAGAGGTCTGCAGAGAAAACATCTTTGCATTGACTTAACACTGAAATCACTCGCGCCTGACGCGCTATTCGCATCCGGTGTGAACGCACCAGTGGCGACAGTGGAGCGTTTTTAAGATTTCCACTCTGGAGGGTGGTTTCACTTTTTTGCGTTTTTAAGCCCCAAAAACGCCGTCTAAACGAAAGGCTCATCTGATAAAGTATTTTTACGTTTTCACCTGCGAGCGTTCTCGTGTAAACAGGGCCTAATAGTTTCATTGTTGGGACTAAAAACCTAAAACTGGAAGCCATAAAAGACCACGAATCATCCAAATGCCACATCCAGGTAAAAAAAGAGAAATATATATAAGAGAGAAAGAGTGTATTAGAGAGAAAGAGAAAATGTCAGTATTTCATTGAGACTTGAGATTAAATAAACATTGAGTGGCTGGTAGATTTTGAAATCCACCGACAAAAAAGTTAATTTCCGTCCCTGACTGACAGTCCTCAAAATATCTTCTTTTGTGTTCAGCAGTAGAAAGAAATTTACACAGGTTTGAAACAACTTGAGGGTGAGTAAATGATGACAGAATTTTCATTCTGAAGTGAACTATTCCTTTAAAAGATTATACCACAGTAATGGACATGCCACAGTAAATAAGTATAAGACTGAGCTTTCACCTTGACAGCGTAGTTCACCAGAGGTTCTCTGGCGAAAGATGCTGTGTAGTACACGGCGTCTCCAGCCTCGCAGCAGGGTTTCCCCGCAGTCAGCCGGAAGTGAGACCAGCTGTCCGTCCCGAAGCGCAGATGATCTTTTTGTCCAGCCATGAATCGATCTTCACATCTGGTTGCCAACTTACGAAGGGTGTCCGTGTGCAGACCTCGGATCCTCCCGACCACTTCCTCCCAGCTCTCCATGCCTCTATACGGCACCTGTTTCTGGCCTTTAGCGGGTCTCCCCGCCCCTTGTGTCCGGGCCGTCAGACTCTCTGTGCTGCGGTAGCCTCGGCGGTCACTTCCCTGAATGGAGCTGCTGTTGGTCAGGCAAGACAGGCTCCGCCCACCCACGGGACGCTCCAGGGAGTCTCCAGATTCGTCGGGATGTCGTGCCTCCGAGCTGAGTGAGGAGCTCTGACTGGTTGTGTCCCATGTGGACTCGAGATCGTAGACCGGATTGGCGACGCTCAGACTGGTCCCGCCTGGTCTGGCCTCTCCTTTGGGTCGTGGGACAGAGAGTTCTCTACCTAGAGCGGATGGCTCTGTTTGAGCACGTGGGACTGATTTTTTGGGCAGGGGAGGTGGTGTGGATTTAGTTGTGGGTTCGGTGACCTCTGGGTCAGAGGTTAACGTGTCATCAGATGCTTTAGGATGTCTGGGATGTTTCACAGGGATCATGTTGGCCCTGGACTCTCCTGTAGAGCGAGAAATGAGGAATCTCAGTGTCATTTGAGAGGAATATCAAAAGAAAATGTGATCATTTTTTAATCCTTCTGAACAACAATGCTTAACTGGTGCACTATTGGATTTCCTTTAAAAGCTGGTAACATTGTCTAACCTTGATCCTGCCATTACATGTTCCCTTTTACCATATCTCAATCTGCTGGATGAACAGTCTTAAATCGTTTCACACACGCTCCATCCGCAGGGACATGGGATACGAGTTAGGAATTATTTAACAGCGTGAAACCTCATCTAACATTCTTCACTAATCTGCTGTAATCTCCCAATAATCAGACCGGGGCTTCCTCTGAGGCCCTTTCACCAGGACAGGGATTTTTTTTAGGTCACGTCTATAAAACGATCAAAGAGTCAGTGGTACGAAATTAGAGGCAGCACATTAACCCCTCAGAGACCTGTTCTGCTATGCAGTTCAGAGGTTCATCAGCTCAGCAACGCTATTGTGAGATATCAGAGGTCAACTCTGCAAAATAATAAGGAGGGAAGGAAGTAGCCATCAGCAAACAAACTCTCTCGGGAAAGCTGAAAATGCATGATTTATTTCTCATATACTGTGTGATGCCATACAGCTCCATTTAGACATACTTGGTCTGATAATCTGACAGTCACTCAGAGCTGTGACCATTTAAGTCCCAAAAAAACTAAATCCCTGATTTCCACACAGTGACTACAGTCAGCTTGCAAGAATTTTACTGCATCTTGTCACATAACTACTTCATTGAACCTCACGTGTGTAAAATCATTACATAGACAACCAGTATTTTGTGAAAAAAAAAGTATTTTCTGAGGTTATTTTCAGGGTATTATTAATTTTAATTTTGTTGTAACGGTTAATTTCAGGATTGATCTTTTCCTATTCTAACAGTATATTATTATATCTTCATGTCAGGTAACAAGCATTCATATTTTCTGTACATTATAACGTTTTAATGTCTGAAGCATTTTAATTCTAGATCTTCTAGGAGCTTTACTGTAAAAACAACAACAGGAAAAACAGTATTGAAATATATTCATATCAGTTGTCAGCCATAACATAAATATAATTATAGATTATGTCATGCCATCCAAAGGTTTAAGACCACAATGAAAACTGAAATGAAAATGTAATTCAAAATCATAAATAAACAAATGTGTTAGAACTTTACAACATTTTAAAACAAAGACATAAGAAATATTTAAGATTTTGCACTATTTCTTGGACATATATAATAATGTTTAATGTTGTAATTGACATTTAGTGCAAGCAAAGCTACATAAAATACACAGACACAATTCATGCAAATAAAACTAAAACAGAGAAAGAGACAAAACCATACCTTCTTTTACCGCACAAACTTCAGAAAAAACTCATCAGCTAAATGACTTCAAATTGAGAGATTGAGAGAAGTGATCTTGTTTATGAGTCTAGAAATGCTCTTCCACATGCTGCTGCCATGACAACCTAAATATATCAACGTGATCCGGCCAAATCAGGTCAGAACCTCCCGCCGCTGGCCCAAATAAATGGACAGAGCACACAAAGTGACCCATCAAATGTGTGTGTGTGTGTGTTTGACTTACCCAGGTTGGTGTACGTGGCCCTGCAGCTGCTGGGCGCAGGAGAGTGTGAGATGGTATGAGCGAATCCCTCTTCCTCTCGCTCTGCCTGGCTGCCGCTGTTTGAGGTGGGCGACGCTGGGGGCGGACAGGAGGCAGGAGGCTCACGCAGGGGCGACAGCTCCAGCTTAGCAGGAAGAGAGGTGCCTGATGAGATCCCAGTATCCTGAACTGGAAGCTGACTGCGTGAAACAGATACAAACAATGATTGAGATTTGAGAATTATTCTTCTACTCTACCTCTTTTTTAAAGGGATAGTCCATTGAAAAATTTAAGTTCTGTCATTATTTACTCACCAAGATTTTGTTCCAAACCCATATGACTATCGGTGAATAATGTCTATTTCTCACTCAAGTCTATCATATGGCTGGATAAGACTTTGTACAAGTCGTATGGACCACTTTCATGACACTTTTATGGTGCTCTTGCACCTTTTTAGAAGCTTGAAAGAGTAAGTCAGTCTACTTACTGAAAAAATAAAGTCATTCGGGTATGGAACAACATGAGAGTGTTTTAGTTCAGGATTTAATTTTAATTAGCCTGATGGCATCCATCTGTACTTGACTAATCAAACACAAAATACAACCGTCCTTTGCTTAGATTCCAAACCACCATCCCTCCTGTATCCCAGTGCCAACCTTACTCTCCTGAAATAACCAGTCCAGGAACGCTAAATGGGAGGAATCTTCTGCAGGCAGAGCATGTCTGGACATATAAAAACATTCTGTTCCATTAAGGTATGACACCCTCAAAAATCTATAATACGGAAATGTGTTCTTTAAAAAAATAAAGATAAGATTCCTAATGCTTCTATTGAAACACCAGTGCAAAAATGTGTTGTAAACACACAAGAGAAGATATCACCTCAAAAAAAAGTGTTTTTCTTCAACTGATAGAGTATCTGGGTGTCTCAGTGTTTGAACTTGTTAAAAGAACCTGAATCAACGCGTCTGAACTATCTCTTTTTCTTACTAAGGGCAGATAACGCTCTGCAAACACTCGCTCGCACACGCCAGCTGAAACAAGCACCCAACTAAGAGCTTCAGTAAAGTGTTCGTCTGTTTAATAGAATTTGAGGAAGTAACGCTTACCCACCATATTGGCTCACACAGTCACCCATTTGATAAGGTCAAAGACAATAAAAGTTTAAATCAGAAGCAGGAATTCCTTGCTTTCAAATACTCTCTTGGACTCTGTTTTTCTTATTCCTCCTCCCTCTGCTGTAACATTCGGTATGAATATTTCCCCTACACGATTAACCCTTAACAGACATCTACCTGTGGTTGTTCATCAGCTCACAATTGTGACATATCAGGATCAAAGTCCTTCGCTTCTGCAGATCACACACACAGGTATGACTAAAATAACAGGAAGTGGTTTATATAGTTTGGAAATCACCTAGTTACTTTTTCTACTACTACTAAGACGAAAAATAATAATTCAATATGACCTGAACAGAGAATAATTAGAAATCAAAACTTTTTTGCTACAATTAAGCTACAATTCCAATTAAATGGGAAAAAATGATCAATTCATGTACTTTAAGTTCTTAAGTTAAACATTTCTCTTTCTTTCTATTTGTATTTGTTAGGTTTAGCAAGCTAGCCTGCTAAGCAAACATACCCTAATCTCAAAAACTTTTTTGCATTTCATCTGGGATGAATATGAAGGCCATGCAAAGAAACACATACTAAGACCATATCATATGTTTCTATATTTAAAATCTAAGGGAGAGAGGGGGGATTGACAGTGAATGATGGCTTACTTCATGACTTTGCTAATGAGAATACTGGCTCTGCTTTTGGGTGGAGTCGACAGATTGGATGCAGCACCTTCTACGGTGATACCCTCTTTGTGCTCCTCAACTCGAAGCTCTGCCTCCTCTCCACCTGTGACGCTTTCTGATTTGTAGGTGAATATGATCGTGGGTTTCTGGTGAGGGTCATCGGTCTTGGACTCTGAAAACCAGTGCTGTCTCTGTAGAGGTGGAGGAGGCAGTACGGTGATGACAGTCCCATCCAATCCCAACAACTTCCCTTTTTCCTTCTCTCTCTCCATTTTCTCTTTCTGTTCATCCTCGTCTTTCCGCCGGCGGAAGAAACTCTTGAAGGATATCCAGCGCTTGGGCTTGTTTCCGTCAGTCGGACGCCTGCCCTCCGCACTTGGACTGGTCTCTCCATCACTAGGTTTGGCGCCAGCTGGTCTGGTCCAGTTGCTGAAGTGCCTTTGGAGCAGGTTGCTTGAGTGGTAAGGAGAGGAGCTAGACCGGGCTGGGGGAAACGGGGCACTAGGTTCAGATTTGGGGCTTGTAGGCGGTACAGCAGCGGAGGCACTCTGAGATTTGGGAAGGAGTTTATGTGGTGTGTCTCTTTGAGGTTCTGCAGAACAGTGGAGTGATTTAGGTCGGTTAAGAGTATCTCTGGAAGCATCCGGTGGCAGCGAGTAAAGCTCCTCAGCACTGCAGGTCTTACTCTGGCCAGCAGGGGAGTCTGGAGGAGAAGGTGGCGGCTGAATGGAGGCCACAATCTGAGACAGAACAGCACTTGCCTTCTCTCTCTGACCTGAACATCCACTTGGCGCAACCTGGTTATCTCTGCTGCCCTCTGGTAGTTGCTCACTGCTGGGGTTATGAACACGATCCAGGCTGCTGTGGACCAAAACAGCTGGTTTAGGGCTTAGGCTACCAGAAGGGAGGACCGAGACACCTGTCGTAGTCCTGGATTTAACATTGTTTACAGTTTGCCCAAATACTGTTGTGGTTCTCAGTTCCCCAGTAATAGTTACATCTGTTGTGTGCTTCAATTGAGGAGGTGTCTGCTCAGACGGAGAGGGCTGGGAACTTTCAGAAGATCCAATCTCCTCATATGTGTGGCTGGCCACTCGCTCTCCGGTCCTAAGCTTGGAATGCGGCAGCTCACCATTGAGCCCCAGGAAACTCTTGTAAACAGCCAGGTTATCATAAGCACTGGGATTAATTACTATGGGAACCTTCACTGCTTTTTTTGAGCTGCGTGCATATGCAGGCTCGTCACGGATGATGATGGGAAATGGGGGCATGCCGGCATTGTTGTAGCTGTTGAATTTGATCTCGGACAAGTTGGGCGTTTTAGTCGGGACGGTACGGGCAGAGCCGAAACCTGCAGTTGGAGATGTGGGAGCTGATTTGTGATTAATGAGTCTCTGAGCGGCACTGCCGCATGTTAAATCAACTTTAGGGATCTTCTGTCGAGGGCTGGTGCAGGATGTCCACACTTCTTGGTAACGGATGCTGCCGGGTTTTGTGCGGAAACCACTGGGGCCTGCAGAGGCAGCACCTGTAGGAGATTGAGGCATCAATGGAGATAATGAAATGAAGGGAGATGCCACAGGTGATACAGGAGATCTGGAGAACTGAGGGGAGGTGGGTGAGACAGGACAGGGGTCAGCAGAGGTGCAGAGCGTAACATTGTGCCCACTTGACTTTGGAGTGCTTTCATTTGAGTGACTGTGATCATCTTTAGTGGCCATAGAGGCAGAGACATCCACCACCGTATAGGGCTTACATATAGGAGCCTTCTCAAGATTCACTACTCGATAAGGCTTGGCCTGCTCCTCAGTTGGGCTGAAGCTGATTGTGATTGGCTGGCCTGGAAGAGCTTGAGGGAGAGCCCCACCCTCCCTTTGATTGTCAATTTGTTCTTCCAGTCGGATGGCTAGAACAGCTTTATGAGTTTCACTGGATTTAGGCGAACTCAGTCCTCTGGCTGAAAGTTCTTTACTAGGTGTGAAAGGAAGACCATTTCTCTGGTCACCAGTGGCCCTACTGCTGCCAGCGCAGGATTCTTCGGGCAGAGAAGTCAAGGACTCGGGTGAGGTGGTGGACTCAGAAGTGGACAGAAAGCCACTACCCTGGTGATCAGAGGCATATGACAGAAGAGCAGAAGCTCCCTTTGTGTCAACAGATGGGTATCCATTGAGAATCTCATCATAACTGTCATCATAATCCACTGCACAGAACCGTTGCAGTGAACGGTTACGTAGAGGCACTGTATTCCACTTCTTTCCTACAGCAAAGTGAACCGGGGATAGCGTGGCTGCACGGAAATTGGCAAAACGAGGTTGACCCCGCATTCGTATCCCCATTGCTAGCAACTCCTCGTCACTTTCATCCCAACTGTCATGCTCTCCATCATCATCATCACTACTCTCATCCTCCTCCTCATCGTCACCATCACTAGAGTATTCTGGATAACAAAAACGTCCTCCCTCAGAGCTGATGACCTCTGCACTGTCACTGAGGGAAACACGTTTTATTGCTCCTCTACCACTACTCCCAGCATGGAGACAGCTTGACGGTGTAAGGCCTCTCTCTAATGAGCGCCGGTATGAACTGCAAATCCGGCCAAAAAAGTCCTCTCTACTTGAACTGGGAGAAGATCCCAGACCAGCAATTTCTTTCAGCACGTCCGTCAAGCCATTGTTATTGCGGCTGCTAGTTGGTAGTGGGGAGATTGCACCATATGCCTCTGTCTGCCCAACCAAATCCTCCCCTTGATTGTTGTTTGTTTCTGCAGGTCTCTGGCTATTCAGGCTGTTGTGGTTCCACGCAGTGAAAGGTGAGCTCTTAGTGACCTGCGCTCCCTCTGCATACCTTGGCACATTTCCCTCAGAGTCCAGACCTGGCGGAGAGCATGGCAGCATCATGGTTGGCTTTACTGCAATCGTAGGTTTCTTGGCGACAGGTGGGCGAACCTGCCCTGCACGGGATGAGGATATGCTCCTCTGGCTGTTTGTGAGTTTAGCATTGACGTTCGTCTTGCTCTCATTGGTGGAATTGTCTTGCTCTGGAGGCCGGTGTAGGCTCTTAGGCTTAAAGCAGTTTTTGCACTCCCCTGGTTTCCATACATGTTCAGTGAAGGTGTTGCATGCAGACATGTCTGCAGGGCAGTGCTGCAGGGTCAGTGAACAGGAAATCCCTCCATCACACACACAAACTGCAGGCTGAACTTCACACGCACACACAGTTTACAAACTGTGCTGTCAGTACCTGCAAAAAAGAATAACAGAGTCAGCCAGGGTACCAAATGTAATCACTGGTTTCATCTCACATATAGGCTGCTGAATGAGGCACTCATTACACTTTTCCAGCAGGGGTCAGAGTTTTATTCTTAACATGAATTTCAAGTGTCTCTCTAATACACACATACACAAACACAGGCTGCCAGACTCTCACAGCTCTATTTTTGGATCACAACGCAGCGCTGAGCAGTTGCAGGTAAACATCATGACTTACTGACACCACATACACAGTCAAAATTGTACTTTAACTGTAATCCCGAACAAACCCTGCCCCTACCATTTACAGACACATTTGTTGCGTGTTTTAAGATTTTAAGACATAGCCTGTGTTATTTGTGAACTTTTTTGCAAGTGAGGGTCATTCAGGTTTTACTATATGAGGACATTCTCAGACATCTGGACCTCAAAAGTAATGAAATTATGCTGGTTGTAATTGTGTCCTATTTCTCCCAACATCTGAAACACTTGTAAAATTCCCCAAACCCAATACACAAATATTTTTATTACACAGCGGAATGACCTACTCAATCAAACACTCATTTATATGCAATACAGTCAGGAACATAAATAAGAAAGATGAGTGCTGGCAAGGTTTTACAAACTCTTCATTTGTGACCTGTTGCTCGGCACTTGTTCAGGGCAAAGACTCTCAAATGAGGGTCACGATGGTCAGATCATCAGGGTTCATGTCGCCATGGAGCACACTAGACATCTAAAAACCGCAGAAGAACATGACTCAACACAGACACAATTGATCTAACAGAGGATTTACTGTTCGTTTTCTAACATTCCAGATATAAATCATAGGCAGAACTATTCGCTGCACAATACTGAATAGGACCTTTATGGTTATGCATTTATAATACATTTAAAAGGTTAAGAAAACAATTAAGCAACGGGCTCATAAATTACTTCATGTGTAATTGTGTCTGTACCGGCCTTCTAGATGAGATTTAGCATTGGTAAATCATACTAAAACTAATCTCAGATTTACTGTTTGGAAAATCTGAGTTTGGACTTACTGAAACTAAAAAGCTATACAATCTATAAAGCTCATTACCTTTAAATCTATCAAAACATAATAAATATCTCTTAACAGACCAGCTAATTGCATATAATCCAAATCAGGATTTAGGAACACAGAGAAACCCACTCTAATCTCTCTCACTCACACACCTACACACACACTTTGAATACTGAGGGTTAACGGAGCTCCTTCCTATTGTCATGCCTGTATGAGTGAGCGAATGTGTGTGTGACTGTGTGTGTGTGTGTGTGTGTGTGTGTGTGTGTGTGTGTGTGTGTTTGTCTAGGGGCAGATATATTTTTGTGCTCTCTGCTAAATCCATCTGCAGACTGAGAACAACATTCCATTGCACAACATCTGAGATTAATGAGAACGAGACAGACAGAGAGAGAGACAGGAAGCAAGAGAGGGAGAGACAGCGTGTACTCATGAGGATGCAGCAGCAGCTCGTGCGTTAATGAAGCTCTTTATGGCTTTCAGACAGATGGAGAAACATCTCTCCACCCTTCATTTTCCCCCTTAGAGTTCATGTCACTTCTCCTATCTTCCTCCAATGTTCTTTTTTTCAGGATGTGTTGACTCAAGTGTGCACTTATAGTCATAGCTTTATTAAAAATCAAACAAACAATACTTAACCTCAAAGTTAAAAATTTAAAATGAGGCAAAGAATGAAACTAAATCCTGTTACAAACATATAAAACCAAACTAAGATGCTTTAATAGTCTCATTCAAATTTGTCTCCATAGTACTGTTTGAATGGATGGAATATATTTTCTGAACCACCAACTGTTAACTGTACCCAAGAAGGTAGCAGAAAAGATATAAGCTAGAAAGACTAGTCTTGGCTGGACGGTGTGTGCACAGTCACACCAGATGTCCTTAGCACAGAATCAAAAAGGCAGTGAACGGGCAGATGTGGTGTTTTTTTAGGGACGTGTTTTGGGACAGTGCCAGGAAATATGGCACTGCTGTCTAACTGAGGAACATGCTGCCACATTCACTAAAAAAAAAATGATAAATGAAATGAAATTCCTGAAATTTCAGGAAAATATTCATGAAATGCTCCTCCTGACAGCAAACAGAGGCAGGAACCAGGCACAATTTTGAGAAGATCCTTGAGGTTCCTGATTCTGTAGGCCAGAGCTTGAGAATCTTTGAAAATAGACCAGCAGTCAGAGCTGTGGCAAACTAAAACACTTTTGGTTCAAATCCCAGGAGGGTTGATAGATAAACCACTATAACTGAGCTCTCGAGCAAAGGAAAACAACATCAAGTTAATACAGGGGACAACATCTGCAAGTCACATTAAATAAAATATGACACATTTGAACAAATATATGACAAAATGGTAGAGTCTCTCTGTCTCGGTACAATCTGTTTGTTGTTCTCTGACTCCTTCACTGAGTCTCTCTCATGTTTCACATACCTGAGTGATGACATCACTCCAACCACTCAGATCTAGACTCCACCCTCACACACTCTCTCCAGAGCCACCAGTGTGTGTGACGCTCAATGACTGAGATGTGCGGGGTGTTCAGCGTGTAGGTATAATACGATTGATCTAGAGCAGCTAGAGTTACAGATTTCAAGTTATAGCAGACAGAATAGATATAAAATGACAGAAGATTGAATGTATATAGAGTTAAAGCAGTAACTAGAGCAGGTATAGGGCTGGAGAAAGACTGAGCAGTTATACAGCAAAAGCAAATGTAGAGTTAGGCCGTGTGTCCACCAAAGTGTTTTTTAGCCTTCTGAAACGCCTAGCTGTGGGCGATTGAGAGCACTTCGGCAGTGCAGCGTTTTCCCAGTTGAGACTAGGGATGGCGAAAACTAAAAAATTTTTGGACCGACCACCGAGCCTCATTAGCCGGTTGAAACCGGTTAACCGATTAGTTTAAAATATGCTACGCTATTTGAAATAACAGCCATTTCGAGCCGCGCCAGCAATTTCGCAACTCTGTCGCATCTCTCTGCCGCTCTGCCTCCCGCTCACGTCACTTTTTTTAAATCCCCTACAGCGCGAAACATGAGTCCCGCAAACGCGGCGCCGAGGAGCTTGTATGTAATCGGAGGACAAATGGCTCCTTAGTTTCTAAATGGTTTGGGTACAAGGTGATCGCGTTGAAAATAAAGGCGTTTGTCTAGCGTTAGAAGCTCATTTGAAACATTGCCGCGGCTCATTAAGAAAATGACAGCTCCGAAGAGACGGCGCTTTAGTTTGAGGTAGTGCTAACAATAATAAAGAAAGATGATGATTCCTGTCGTCTGCCCTGGCTTTAACCTCGAGTGTTTTAGCCTGTAGCCTTTACTTTTCGCAAACCTTGTGAGCGCACGAACCCAAACGCTGTGACCTCGCGCCAAATGTTTTTGTTGGTTTATTAAGTACAAACAGGCGAGTTATGAAAAATTGAGTGTGATGGATTTGTTCACTTCACACAAAAAGATCTTGGAATGAGATGGCTAACTGTAGTAGCGTTTAGTCCACTGTCTATAATAGCCTAATTTAGAGATCACCTTTTTTTTTTTTTACCGACTACCGACAACTTTGATCGGTTAACGTTGATACGGTCAACCATCGGTCAAACGGTCATCGGTTAACATCCCTAGTTGAGACGCTTTGCTTGTTATGATACAGAATATCCGGAAGTGTTACTAGTATCTCATTTCACAGATAGTTTGTTTCTATATAAAAATGTCATTACAATGTACAGTATTTGCTCTGGCTCTTGTTTTAAATGATTTTGTTCCATTATTATGCTTCTTGTTGTTATTTGTTGCCGTTGTCCAAGCAGAATGTGGCGGTTGTTCGGTGTTGTATTGGTCCCGCCCCTCCTCCACTGCGATTGGACGGCTGGGTAAAAAGTGACAGTGATGAGCACTGCGTTTTGCCCAAAGTTGAACATTCTTCAACTCTCTGCGAACGGTAAAAAACGGCGAGCACTCCCATTAATAACAACTTGGAAAAATACACTATAGCCTGTGGGAAAATGCTTTGGTGGATACATGGCCTTACAGCAGATAGAGAAGGTATAGAAGATTTTATAAGTATAGAATTACATTGGCTAGAGCAGGTATAGAGTTATAACAGAGTTATAGAAAATAGAGCAGATATAGAGGCATCAGTTAAAGAAAACATAGAGATACAACCGCTAGAGCAGATTCAGATGTTACAGCAGATTGAGTATACAGATACAGTAGCTAGAGCAATATAGTTTTACAGCAGTAACTATAGAAGGAATGGGGTTATAGAATAAGCAGTTATAGAGTAACAGAAGCTAGAGCAAATACAGTGTTACAGCAGATAGAGTAGGTATAAAAGTAAAGTACAGTAGATAGAGCAGATATAGGTTCACAGCAGCAAGAGTTACTCAATGTTATTGAGTTACAGTAATAACTAGAGAAGGTATAGTGCAACAGAAGCTAGAGGAAATTGTACAGTTTCAGCAGACAGAGAAGTTAGACAATTCCATCAGTTACAGTAGATGTAAAATGGAGCTGGAAAGTTTTAGAGTATTCTGCATTAGTGTTCCAGAAACTGTGCAAGAAAAAAAAAAAAAAAAGAAAACTGTGTATCATTGTGCCTTTGACACAAATACATATTCATAGGCACTACCCACACAGACAATTATGTCATCAACATATCTAGAAAGAGAACCAAACAACTAGCCTAATTATTTTTGATCCACAAACCAATGCAACTGTGTTGCTTGTGAACAGCAGGATGCAAGTTCACTGTGCTAGTAGAAGACTGATTGGAAATGACTCAACGCCACTGGCAGGTCTTGCTGGGTTACCATGGCAACCTAAAAGCTCATGCACACAAACCTGAAATGCAGGTTCCAAAATTACTCTTCTTCACAACTTGGAGCAAAAAATGTCTGGCACCCTTAAGATCCTTAAAATCATTTGACCCCTTGAGCCTGAGATCCGTTACATCTGCCCACATTCCAATAAACATTTGACCCAGAGATGCCCCTTCCTGAACACAGCTGGCACCTGTCTAGAATAATCAGCACCTGATAAAAGACGATTAATCTTCATCACTGTCTGCTATGAAGGTGAACAGCGCCCATGGGCTTTTAAACAACGAATGCATGAATGGGCAACAAAGAAAGAGTCAGGGAGAAAGTACTTATAACATGATCTCCTTCATGCTCCTAAACAAATTAGCTTGGGAAACCAGATTCTGTGGAAATCTAAGAGGAAAAGACATTACGATAAGATCCATTACGACATTAGAAGCTCTTTACTCGGCTTGGAGTCTCTCTGCCTGCATTTTAAATTATGTTTAAATGAAACCTCTGGTAGCGGATGTTACTCAGTCACCAATGGGATCTTCAGGGTGATGCTCTTGGACAACAGAAACCATTATCTATCAGTGTAATGTAAAGAGCCATGTGGAGTCTTTACGTTTCTTCAATCTGAACTGATGGCTGCTGGTGGATGGCTTCCTGTTGTCTGATTGAATCGGTGCAGCACAGAAATGCATCATGGGATGTAAAGGTTTCATGCAGTGCATGTGCATTTCAAATTTCTCCTGGGGGTTTAAAATTCAAGACAGTGAAACATCCTGCCTGTTGTACAATCTGGGCATAAAAATGTGACATTAAATATTATGCAGGAAAAAATAAACCGATATAAAAACAAATGATGGATAGCACTTGAGATGCTAATAGTGATATTTGAAGGGGCAAATTCTACTCTCAACTAGACCCTGTTTACACCTGGTATTAAGATGAGTTTTGGTCGATCGGGTCACAAGTGGACGACTCTAAACACAGGTGTAAACGGGTCTAAAACGTTTTGAGCTTGTCCACTTTCAGCCACTTCCAGAGGTAGGCCTAGTCAAAAATGCCTTTGACCGGATTGCTTTTGTAGTGTAAACGCTCATGTGGTCGAATGTGTTCAAACAGCCACAAAAGACCACCAACTCTCCGTCTACTGATCTAACGCTGATCTAAACATTATGGGAAGCGCGCTAGTAAGACGGGATTTAAACTTTGTCAGTTAAAGACCCAAGTTTGGTTTGAAGATGAAAAACGTACCAAACACAATGTTCTCTCTCCATTCCTGATTTCTAACACACGCTCACAGCGTTCGGTGCGGTCTTGCAGCGGCCAGAGCTCCGGGCGCGAGCTTATTTCGTCCATTAGATCGAATGTCCATTTGACCCTCCCCTCAAAGAAATCAGGACAGAAGTGGTTGAAAGCAAAAAAAATACAGATTAAAATACCAGGTGTAAACGTTAACGTGTATCCCATGCGATCTGATCAAACAAAACACATGTTAATACCAGGTGTAAACACTAACAGCACTAATTCTGCTTATGTTTGTCTTTTCTGGGAAAATTGTATGGACTCATATTGAACTACACAGATTTTTATCCAATCAAATTAGCTCGAGAATGAGTATGAACCTCCCACTAAAACCACCTGCAACTGATTTGAACTCTTATTTCAAAAGAGCAAGACAAATCCTGTTTATATCCTGTCTCCTTTAACGATTTAATGATCACCTTTGTCCTGTAAGATTGTGTAATAAGCAACTGCCAAGTCAATTTTCTTGTAATCTGACCTAACAATGCTTGAACGCACAGTCGCACACCTCACTGTTTTTCCCAACACAAATAAGAGGGGTGATTAGCCTGAATCCTGATAAAAAAACAAAAGCATGTTTCTCATGTTTAACAGACTGGCGTGAGAAGAATATGCTCAGTCCGACTCATGCAGATTTACCATTGTGTGTGTGTGTGTGTGAGAGTGTGTGTCATCAAAGGGATGACAGATTCCCTCAGTGAGCTGAATACAGGATCAAAGCTTTACTCTAATCACATAGTGAATAATAATGAGAAACTGATCTGCAGCGCACGCACACACACACACACGTACACGTACGGGCTGGCATCCCCCGGCAGTATGCATGCAGCTTCCATATGGGAGCGTTACATAACCGACTCATCTTCACTACACAATAGATTCATCTAATTCTTTTATTCCTTCCATCGCTCCAGTCTCTCCCTCTCTCAGCAGGTGACTGATTCCGCATATGTTCGACAAACTCATGACTGAAATAATTCAGATGAGGTTCACTAAGGAGCAAAACATGTTTAATGCAACTAGAACATGAAATTCATGAATACGGGACAAAGATAATACGAGCACGCACACAAACAGCTGCTCCAAATCACTGAGAAGAGCAACATTGTGGGTCCGTTCCAAAAACTAGTAAGCTATTGTGAGCTAAACTAGTGAACTACACTAGCAGTATTTGTAGCCCTGTAAGGCAGCATCCTCATATTGAGTGATTTGGCGCTCTCTATATACACTACAGGCCCCGATACTCACGACAAAAGGTTTTTTTTGTTCTTTGCTTAGTGGTAAAAAAAGTTTGAAATACCTGAGCAGTGATACACTACTGTTAGGGAAGATACAACACCACCCACACTACTGAGATTTACTGGATTCATCATTTAGATGAATATGTAGATATAAACGGTGCACTTTCCTCTTGATAAAAAAAATAAACGCGCAACAAAAATGACAGCGGTGAGAAAAAAGCAGTTCAGAAAGCATCAGACCATATGTGGATTTGTTTGAAAGAGCTCTGCAATACAGCACTCAAATCAGGTACAGTCACATCACGTTTATTTATTTAGCACTTAAATAGATTGAAAGAGCAAGCAGCATCAGATTTACACTCTCCACCTTAATTTGCCATGTTGAAGTAAGCTATTTTCTATGTGCAAGACTTCTGATTCATTCGGCGCTAAAGAGAAATCAAGAGAAGAATAAGAAAGTGCAGTGATTACGTCAGTAATTACGTTAATAATTACCACAATACATTCAAATAATATGGTAAGAAATATCAGTTTGCAATATCAGGCAGCAAAATGAGCCACTTCGTACAGCTAAAAAGAAGTGGAAGCGAATGACATAGGAAGCCAGACACATACACTTTACAAATGGCACCGCCCTCTCTTACATTAAAAATAAGATGGATTAAACATGGAAAAACAGAGTCAGTGTCATTTTCGATTAGAATAACTTCAATTTCTACTATAAAGCAGCTCTCCAGTGTGTTTATGTTTTTACTTGAGCCTGACCTCAACGGACTCGATGGTTTGAAGGTGTTTTTCTGGAAAGTTTGCTTTGGAAAAGCTGTTTCGAACTCCCGAAACAAACTCCCAACAAACAACAACGTCTTGGGCTAAAAAAAAAGTTATGCTCTAAAAGAAAAACACAAATAGGTTACATTTTTTTAAAATTGAATTAAAAATTGACCATTTTCTATCAGTTTTTAGCATTAAATGAATTTCAAGTATACATTTCTCTAATTTTGTCCACCGTCTTGGCTCATTGCAATGCATTTTGGGTTTAAGTTGGCAAAGGATACAGGTAAGAATAAAAAAACCCAGCTAGACAAAATGCAAAAGAATAGAATCAAATGCAGGGGTTTCATAAACTTTTTTAAAACCTGACAGCGTCTAAAAACAATACTCGTGGTGGGATGCAAAAAAAACAAAGATGGTATGGCGCAACAGATAAAGTTCTCCATCTGAAAGTGTATGGTGCTTTAACACACAAAAAAAATCTAGATTAAGTCGTCAAATGCACTAATTGACTAGTTGCATCATGCATTCCATGGAAGAACATGGGTCATATGGATTTGCAAAGACAGGACAGTGAGTAAATTTAATTGGGTGAACTTCCATTTTCTTATGCAATGCATGATTATTCATATTATTCTTAAGTACATGTTATTCTGAAGAAAAAAATCGAAATGTAATAACCTTCTTTGCTTCTGAAAAGACCTTTCCTCTCTGCTGATTCAACCAACTCTGCAGAGGCAGAGAAAAATATTATCATCTAACAATATTATAGCCTGCTTTGTCTTGCTTCCTACCAAGGTTTCTTTCTCACACCGCTTACTTTTTCCTTGCCTTGGTCTTGCTCGCCGGGGATATCATGCACTATTCTTCGTAAAGCTGCTTTGGAACGATTTGCATTAAAAAAGAAAAGCGCTATACAAACCAATTTGAGTTTAACCAAATTGCTTTTCATGATCAACCCGTGATGGATTTGATAAAAGTCCCACCCTTCATTATTTCCCACTAACTATTCAGTTTGACTCGGAAATGAGTCACATTATGGATGTCGCCGTTTCTGTTATGAAAATATTAAGAATGAAAGAGTGATTTTCCAGTAGGAGAGGGAGAGACTGATCATTTCCAGCATCCTTTTGCACAGCTGCAATAACAGGCCACCCTGAGCATGGCAGGACGGAGCAGGACTGGGTGAAGTCGGATGACACAAAAAGCCTTCAGGATTACAACGGGCCCCTTAGGGCCACCATGGACTGTGATCTTCCTGCACACATTAAGCCAGTCAAAGCAGCTGTCCTGAGGAAATACTGTGAGGATTCAACCACACACACACAGAGGCTTTGAACTCGGCCTGTACGTTTCATCAAGTAATCAATACCTGAACCACAACAGACCCTAAGCTTAGTCTTGCGTAGTCAAACCTTTGACTGTCGGCATAAAGCCAGCTTATTCCAGCCAAAATGTGCCCTCTTAAACAGGAAGTTAATGGGCTAGTGGCCAAAAGGCCTGTTCACCTTAAAATAACTATAGCTATATTTGTGTTCATGCTGAGCGCACAATGCAGTTTTGTTGTCTGCTGCATTAAATACTTGAGCTGGATTCTGATTGGCTGGATTCTTTAGCTTCTGATTGGTTGTCAATGTTTTTAATTGTTCATCATATGGAAAAAAATCATTGTGAAAGTAATTCAAATGATATGTTCCTCTGTGTCGTTACATTTGTGGTCTGGACTTCACTACTCTCATAGAAATGATTAAAACTTAATTGTTATAGTTTAATATTATCCTTGTGTGAATGGGCCTTGAGACTACTAATATTTGTTCGATTTTTAGGGATGCACTGATATTAAAAGTCTGACCAAAACAATAAGCGTTAACCAATAACCAGGCGATTTAATTAAAATATCATAAAAATGTCAAAATAATTGAAAAACAAAAAATGAAAAACTAAAATAGTGATTGTGAATAAAAAAATAAATAATAATATGCATTAAAATAAAGTGAATTTAGGCATCACGACATTATAATGTACAGTATGAAAAATGGATGTCAATTTTGAGATCTGCTAGAGAATATATTTAACAACATTATTTTATTATTTTTTATAAAGATTAACTTTAAGTCAGCGTCAGATGATGACAAATGTGAAAATAAGGTAATTGAGCATAAATCCGAGTGATAAAACATTTTTATCAACAGTATCAGATGAACACATGCCATATTGGTGCAGCGGTCTCTATATGTGATGTTTTAGTTGTGTGATTTTTCTGTGGTTTCCCTGGACGACCATTAATGTCAAGCCCCTCGAACCGACACAAACTGCTCTAATCCGAACCGTAAACTTCCCCTCCTCCTTTCAAAGCCAGACCCTACAAACACACTCAAAGAGATGCACACTAGAACTGTATTAGGAAGAAGAAACGCAGCTTCATAAATATTCAGATTTGTTAGGGACATGATATTTCTGTTTAAAGAACAAATGAAACGTGATTCACACGCATGCACAGATGTTTGTAGGTCTCGCTAACCTCTGTGTGAGTGTTGATGGCATGTTCTCATGCCACGGCACATTCCAACCGTGTCTAAGACTAAACAGCCACTACAGTGATAGAAACCAGAGGAATTCAGCGCTGTCACCCACTCGAGTGTGTGTGTGTGAGAGAGAGAGAGAGGTCTTTGCAAGGGCATCATTTTATTTGCAGTAATTGGTTTCTGAGTGCCATTTGGCTGATTCACTGAACGCTTTTAACCATTTCTCAACCATTCGTTTGAGTACTGATGCCGATTTGATACAGAGATCAGCCGTTTTTCGGGTTCAGTGTGTGTTTGTGTGCTCACAGGATGTGGCTTTGAGAAAACAGATCTCATTCCTGCATTCCTCTGTCGCCATAATGGCCTCACTATCGGCCAATCAGCATCCAGAACCAATTATGGCATTATGACCTCAAAATCTCCCTGGAGATAAACAAAAAAGCAAGACAAAGACAAACCAAGTCCATATTTTCACATGTAGGGATTCGGGAAGTACCTCTGCTAGACACCTAAACAACGCATGCACAATTCTATATAAGGCGTCTTCCATTTGGCTGTGAGTCACCATTAGTGCTTTATAAGGGAACAGGACTAATATTTACACTAGAGAGGTCAGAGAATGTGTGTGTTTGTGCTACAACTGTTTATATGAGCACTAACACACACTCACACACACACACACACACACCCATTAGAATAATCATTTCCTATGGGAGTAATAAGATAGGGTGGGGGTTCTGACATCACTTCCTGTTGGGGTGAGCGACTTCAAGTCCCTGTGGGTTAAATTATCCTGTATAATTAACAAGCTTCAGAATACTAGCTTCTTACTGAACAGCTTTTTTTTAAATGCATTAGTATGCCATGTTATTTTACGTGTTTAATTTAACGTGTAGAGTCGAATTAGCACCTTGTAAAAAAGTTGTTTTTTAAATTCTGTGTTAAAAGCGTCTCGAAAAAGGAGACTAGAAATGGAGGATTACATTGTGGGATAGAGAATCTCATGAGTGTGCTCTGTTGTATTCTGCACATCATCTAGGTAATTTATGCTTACAGAAAATTGGTACACATATTGCAAAAATAGAAATGATAGTATGGTGCTATTCAGAACATAAAATGGCAAAAGACAAAGGCCAAAAATATGCAAGTGTGCAAAAGCTCATCCATCGGATTGAAAGTGCACGGTCCTGCTGTACATACTTGATGATAGGGGTGTGAACCGACACTGGTCTCACGGTTCGGTTCGATTACGATTATCATGTCATCGATTCAGTTCAATTCGATATTACAATGCACCGCATCCTCAATTTTAAATTTTTCTTCAAAAGTGATGTGTGCGCGCGTGTGTGTGTGCTCGCCTGTTCAAACAGTGACATTCCAGTTTAAGTTTCAAGGGAGTAAAGCTTGCTTATGCCATTAAGAAAAGGAAAATCTGTCAAATAAATTTTGTTTTAAAGAAATGTTCATTTAAAAGCAGCGCTCATTAATCAGTGTATTATGTTACCATTAAAGATGTGCGCATCAACCGTCGCCGAATCCGCTGTTGAAGGTTATGATCATCCATTTATAATCACGCATAACAACACAGAATAATTGTAATTTGACCATCGGGTGCGGATACTTAAATCAGAGAAAATGATTGGGGCGGGTGGATGATTTGTTTTTGGCTGCGGATTCGGGTGACGTTGGAGCTCATCCGCTTACTATAAAGCAGTCAGACTCTGCCAGGCGTTAACAGCTCGGGGTGAAAACGGCTAATGTGGTTTATCAAGTTAGTGGTTTTACCTGCTGCATATTCTATTTCTGCGTGACATGAGCCGAAATGTGTCCAGACGTAGGCTTTTAAAGTATTTGGAGCATTTTTAATTTTCTCGCTCTCGCGTCTCACCTCCCTCTGCCATTGTATGCTACTGCGACAAAGCACGTACGCGACATTATAATCGGTTATGATACCAAACGGAACCGATACCGAATCGTCCTTGTCTGCATCGATGCATCGTAGAAACGATAAATTTTGAATGGAGTTACCTTAAAATGTCTGACTGTGCCATTAAATAATATGTTTTACTGAATCTTGGCAACAGCGAACATGGAAGTTATTTTCTGTTTCAGCCGAAACGGTTTCATTGATAGGTAACTAGCGCTATTCTGATGACGCGTTTAGACTAGGAATGCACTGAAATTTCGGCCGCCGAAAATTGGATTTTCTGTTTTTGGCTGAAAGAGAAAGTAAAAAAGTTGGCTGTAAAAAAGAAAGGCTGTTAAAAAAAAAAGGCTGTAAAAAAGAAATCTGCATTGCTTATCCTTTCGATTTTTCATTAAAAAAATTGGCACAAATCTAACTTCAGAGAATAAATATGCTTCAGAGATATTTTACTCATAAACAATTCTAGGGGTGCCAATAATTGTGGCCAACGTGTTTTGGAGAAAAACATTTATTTCCTAATGTGATCCCCCCCCCCCACTTTCAATTCTTTTACTTCAATGAAAGGTTAGATTTTTGCCAATTTTTTGAATGAAAGATCAAAAGGATAAACAATGCAGATTTATTTTTTACAGCCATTTTTTATAATATTTACCAGGGGTGCCATTAATTCTGACCACAACTGTATGCCACCCTGTCCCTCAGTATTCAGCGCTCAGGCTTCACTCTCGCTCTAGTCGTTATCATCGACCGGTGTGAAGCTCACCTCAATATTCTGCTCTATGCATGTGCACTCCGGTCAGTTGCTCACGGCCTATGGAAATGCTCCACTCATGTACCGCTCGTGCTCATCGATCTGCTCAAATAATGCATCGACATTAAACTTCTATGTAGTAGTATACTTGTTTCTGTTTGCAATAGCTCTATTGTGCTGTAACATGGTGTGATATAGCCGTGCTATTAATATGACGCTACTCTTTTCGCTCCGTCCCTAGTTTGGACTCTTTTAGCTTCTATTTCAAGCAAACAATGTGGAAAAGCTACAAGTAAACATGCTAGCAGTATAACTAGATATAATATAAATGTGATTCTGTTCAAACTGTTGCAATGGAAAGAAAAAACTGACCATAGAAGGTCACTATTTAGACCACTCACGCAGTAGCGACTTAACTTTCAATAAATTTACGTTAACATACTTAACATACCAAAAACACTAATGACATTTCATCAACAGAAGCATGTTTAAACTCAAGCCTAGTTTAAAAGTCAATATACCTATTCTAAGCAAATCGACAAATTAGAAAATGTTGTACTTACCAATGCTCACTTCGTGTAAATCAGTCGTCTTGCATGTTTATAAACAATTTTGTATTACATTAACAAAGTCTGCAAAATGGCCAAATTGGGAATAGAAAACCATCAAAAACACACTGCAAATACGGAAAAATTAGAACGAAAAGGAAAAAAGCTGGCCCTGAGAGTGTGTTGCGGCCTGAAAGCTTAATGCACGGCTCAAAAGCGAAACCCTTTGTTCGGTTATGCATGAGTGTGCATGTGTTAATGGGCAGGCAATTATGCAACCTTGATGGTAAACTTCAGAGTGAACGAGTGGTAGCACTAGAGCTCTAAAATATCAGCGTTAACACAATTTCAGCCTACACGGCTCTCAATGCCAACCTCTAACCACCTCCACTCTTTCTTTCTGGCTGTCTGTCACTCTTTCCTTTGGCTTCTCACATTGCCTCTGTTATTCTGAACGCCTGTGGGCTGTATCTCTCTCTGATACCGTCTTCTCTTACGTTTATCCTAAGGTGGTTTTGTAAAGATCTAAAAATCTTTTTTTATTCCAGCAAATAGATATTTGTATGAAATCCAGTTCATTCACTTCACTTCCTGACCCTCACGCCAAGCCAAATGCAGTTCAGGGTGGCCTGAGTCTGGAAACTTATAAAAGTCTCTGTGGGCAGCCTGAGACGGCAGACAAGATTTCGGGAGCTGATATGGAGCAGAGCAGGGGTGGGGCTAATGTGGTGTGGGTGTGGCCTAAACAGTGGGCGGAGCATGGAAGAACCCATGTGAGAACCGAGCCAATTCCAGCAAATTCCTAGTCAATGACAGCAAGGACGAACCATCTCCATGACAATTAGGGCAGTCCGTCTGGAGGAAGCATGTTTTTGATATCAAGGGATCACTTAAAGTGAAGCACGCTGTCATCATGATGGAGAAGACGTCTTGGCGATGACATCATGTATGATATCACCCTCTATTATTAAGCCTAATATTCCCACTGTGGATTAGCAGATCATAAAACATGCCAGTAAATCACATTTAGGTCCTGAGGTGCTACGACAAGCAGATGGTGCGCGTTATCCACTGAAAAACACATAAACAGATCCTGGATCAGTACGTGAAAGACTGCCGATTGACTCAGAGTTTCAAGTCAACATCAAATGAAAACACATCATGGAGTTCAGAAAGGTTTTTTGGAGAGGATTTTTGCAGACCCAGCCAGGATTAGCTGCACTTCACTCAGAGTAGCCTTGAGCTAGCTGGCACCTTTGTTGCTATGGGAACTGCTGATGCTGTTGTCATGATGTCACTATGACTGAAACTCAAAATTTTATGACATATGACCCATCATCACCCATGATCATGTACTTCACCAAATCCCAATTCGCATGCTTCTGCTAGGATGTGCACGAGTAATCGACTAGTAAAAACACAATTTAAACTGCAAAAATTGATTTTCCTTGGCACCTTTGCCTGCCGCAGGCAACATGTACTTTACTACTGAACCCTTTTCTTAAATCTTACGCTTACAATTGAATATATTGGATGGCACCCAATTGTAATGCGGAGGAGATGCTGTGTGCTTCCAAGTGGCAACATTTAGATTTTCACTGGTATATTCAGTTTTTATTGGAGTCATGCATTCACAGTATGAAATTAAACACCCGTTACAAGCCAAATGAGAGTCCTTTTTAAACAGCCGTCGGTATTTTTGATCATCTACCATCTTAGACTGACATTTAACAAGAAATGCAAATTGATACACAGATGTGCATCTAAACTAAAGAATTACTATATTACATATTGCTGAACAGACAAAAACAAAGCTTTCAATGAGCATGATTGGCTGTTTTTGTAGTTATAGATGACTCTATAGATGGCACTGACTTTGTCATACCTTTTTTATTATGAATAATACACAATCTTAATCCCACATACTACACAGGAGAGACAGTATGATAAATGTGACCCAGTATTTTTCTTTCTATGAAAAATATGAAGTGAACAATGTATTTTTGCTCATCCTTAAACTGTTGCATTATCCTTTGGTTTATGATAAAGCACTAGGCCTACATCTAATGTGATCATCTCTAAAGTGATAGAGCTAATGTGCACATTAGTGATCGACTGATATATAGCCAAGGCCGATATATCGGCCGATATTTGGCATTTTTAAAATATCGGCATCGGCCGATCAGTGTTTCTGATTGGCCAATGTGTTGGAAGCGGGACTTTTATTTTGACGGGCGGCGCTGAGGACACCAGTGCCTGAGTAGAGAACGGCAGCGCCTGATCACACAGCACTCACTCACATTCTCCGTCTTCATTAGTTTACGATCTCTGTCAGTCATATCTAATACTATGTTAGACAGAACTGGTACACAAAGAAAGTAAATGGTATGCGAAAAAGTAAAGCGTTTGCTTTTAGATTATTTGTAACAGAAAAGGCAAACAATCAGGCTAAAATACTTTCTCATTTACCGTCAACATTTAGCAAATGCGCATGTACATAATTTAAACAAATCAATGAATATCTAATAAACATTTAATTTCACAAACCTTGCAGATTTAATCAAATCCAGCTGTGATATCTTGTGAAGTGTGCATTTGTAGCCTGCGAGTGTCCGTGCGAAGTGAGTGAATGCGAACAGATGACCAGCCTCAAGAGACCCGATCGAAAAACTTTAAATCCTTCATTTTAAAATATACTGTGCTATATCCAGTTGCCCACTGTGTCATATTCATATCGCTTTCACTGTGTGCTGTGTGTAATATTAGCGTTACCTTGTCTTTATTTGAAAAAAATATGATTACCAGTGCGCACGAAATTACCAGATTACTGAGTGCCCTGTTACAGTGGGTGTTTCTCAAAACCAAGAATGCAAAGAACGGACTTGTGTTCTTGGGGAGAACGCTCTTGCTAGTTGTTCTTGGAAGAATGAACTCACAAGGTGACGCACACAGAACGCTGCTGACAGTTTGAGACAATGTGTTCTTGCTGGTATTGCGCAATAATACCCCCGCACAGACGCCGTCTGCAGTACCCAAACATAACGAGAATTATTGACGATAACAGCCAGGCTTTGTCGCCCAAGCCTACCCTCAGCTCAAGGGATTACTCTACAACTGTACACTACAATGTAATGTATATTCATAACAATAAAGCTACGCTTATGGAGATTCTTCTCACTTCCGAAAACGTTTGAGCACATTTTCGATTAGCCAAAAATTTGTCAAAATGCCAATATTTGAAATCTACACAGTTGATTTCTCGCATCAAATGTTCTCAGAAGTGAATTTAGTGATGAAATCGCGTACGAAATTGTAGAAAAACGACTTGCTGTATTGACCTGCCTCTCTTTCCTCGAATGCCGAAATGAATGCTGGGATATTTCTGCCGTCAAGTTCACACAAGTTACCAATCTATGCATCCTCGGTAAAATGGGCGTGTCAAGGACACTTCCGGGATTTTTAACCGTTCTTGCCAAAATCCAAACTTGTGTATTGGGACAGTACTTGGGCAGCGACTGATGACGTTTCACAAGTCCACAAGAACACAAGTACAGACAAGAACGCATATTGAGAAACGGCCAGTGTTTACTTCCTTTTTATTCACATATTCATATATTTTTAAACAATTACTTTATTTGTGAAAAATTGCAGATTCATGAAGTTGCCATCGAAAGTATAAGCATGTTTATTTTAAAGATTTTTTTTCTAATTTATTAAATATTGATTAAAATAAATATAAAGTATATATATATATATATATATATATGCTTTTTATCGGCCATCGGCCACCCTGCTCTCTAAGATATCGGCATCGGCCATCAAAAAACCAATATCGGTCGACCACTGGTGCACAAGTGAAATACTTCATTGAACTCGCGAGAGAGTCAAACCGCTCTGGGAGTGTTTGGGCACAGGGCTAGTGGAGGTGTATATTTAAACCTGTCTGGCTGAAACTAGAGATTATGTGTGTCTCATACCAAACACCTGAGGCAAAATGCTCCCATAGCTCTCTGTCTGTCGGTCTGTCTGTCTGTCTGTCTGTCTGACCGACTCACGCCAGCTACATAACTCAAGACTCACCGCAATACAAACAACTTTTTTGTCATCGAGCATGTCACACACACACACCACCTGTTATTTTACAAATGACTAATGCCTTTTCACACGCAACTGCACAGAGGTGAATGACCGTCAAGTTTTTTCTGTGTTAGTATTTTGTTTGTGCACTGCATGCATGTGTTTATGATATGTACATGATAGCACTGATATGTTTGAATGGCATGTTTGTGATGACTCTCACACATCAAACAGACATCTGACCGAAGCCTGGTTCACTTCACACTGACAGGGATTAAATCGCTGGACATTGTCAAGTCACTTTGCTTTTTGGTTTTTAGTAGGTGTTGACCATCAAATCCAATTAACCTTAAGACAAGACAGCGGATATTTAAAGGGATAGTTCACCCAAAAATTTAAATTCTTTCTTCAATTACTCACCCTTATGTCGTTCAAAAGCCATAAGACTTTTGTTCATCTTCAGGACACAAATGAAGATATTTTTAATGAAATCAGAGAGATTTCTGTCCCTCCATTGAAAGTCTATTCACCCAAAACATCAAAACATTGATAAAGAGATCGTAAAAGAAATCCATATGAATCGAGCAGTTTAATCCTTTAAGTCTTATAAATATAAACATAATCGCTTTATAAGATGAACAGATTTAATTAAGGCTTTTATTTATATAAACACTGATTAGCGAACATAGAGAACCGGAAGCTCAAGCATGCTTGCTTGACAGGCGAGAACCAATGAGGTTCATTCTCGCATGTTTGAGCTTCCACCAGAACCAATGAGGTGTGTTCTCACGCCTCAAGCAAGTACGGTTGAGCTTCTGTTTATCTGAGTGCTCTATGTTTGCTGATCAAACACTGACCATTGAAAACATTAACGACTTTAGGTCAATGTCAGACAATGACAACTTGCATTCTTTCAGATTACAGTGTGATTTTGCCAAAGGAACAAACAAAACTCCATTATATGGCCATTCTGTATACCTACTATTCAAATTACATGTGCCATAAAAGCAGCTTTTTAACCACAGTAAAAGGAATTAGCCAAAAAAAAAAGGATGTGTATGTGTCTGATAGTTCAGTTTAGCTTAACAGACAAAATGGCAACAAGGCTTCTCGGTGCAACGATTTGATTGGCTACGAGGCCTGTCAGTCATTTATCAGGTCAAGTGTCACCGTTTGAACTTCTGCGGACATCAGCGAGGAAGGGATGATTTTGTCTGGTTAATCTGATCTCAGTCAGGTCCTGATCTGATTCAGTGTCCTCACTCTGTGAATATAATCACACACACACACACACACACACACGCTCCTCCCCAGGGTGCTCATCACACCTGTTTCCTAGAGCTCAAATCCTTCCCTAACCAAATCACAACCCTCTCACAACTATTCACCAAAACACAAAAATCCACTTAAACTCAGAAAGTCTTTTTTTCACTATTCGTGTATTCGAGTGAAACTGTTTCTCGACCAAGAAAAAAATGTCGTGCAGGACTTGATTGTGTCCATTGGGATTTGATTGTATTGTTGTCATGTGCAAGAGGGAGGGGGAGTTATTTGGATTAAAGATTACGAGGGAACATGTCTTTAAAAAAAAAAAAAAAGTATGTGCAGGGATAAATCATTTATAATAAATCCTGCAATATTCCATAAAAAAATAAGAATTTTCCATTTTGATTTCATGGTGACTTTAAAACCTCTGGATCGACTCGTTTCTCCAAGCTATGACACTACCTCACAAAAATTCACAATGGAAACCAGAGTTTCAATCAAACTACTACAGAGACCATTAAAACTTCAGAGTAACTTGCTATAGACTTCTATAAATACACATTATAAACTACTATTTATTGTATTGTACATATAAATGCTAAAATTATTTTATACTATCCATGAGCAAGTCTATCAGTAATTTTTAAACTCACACTATAGGCTATTCTGTTAAATGGCTGATTTGGGCAAATATTGGTCAATAACTAATACTAATAAGAATAACTCAGTAACTGTTGTTATTGTTACCATGGTAAAGGCCAAGTGCTTAAAACTAACATCCAAAATGAAACCCATATGATTCAAGCCTCTCGAGCTGCCTTTTCACTGTGTGTGAGAGTCTGGATACAACTAACGTTACAGCAATTCCTGATCATCGTCTGTCATAAGCGGTGAAAAAGAAACATTATGCATGTATGGTTAAAAATAACCACATATTAATTATACAGGCATAATGTGAGCTCAAATTAATCCTTCTTTAAAAACTATTTGGCAGTGAATGTAAAAATGCTAAATCATCCACATGGTAAAAATCCTATATCACATTGACAACTGAAGACATGCAGATATATGAAACACACATTTCTTAAACATATTTTCTTTATAGTTACTAAAGTGAAAGCTGATATTTAAACGGATCACACACACACACACACAACAGCATCCTGACAGAAACATTGAGGAACTCTCCAGAACCGGCGTCAGATCCCATCAGGTTTTTCCCTCATGGACTTTCCAGAGAAAATGACATTTTATCTCCTCACAGAAATGATTTAGCAGAAATGACACTTTATCCTTTGCACGCAGAAAATAACGTTACTCCTGAAGCTGATACACACCACAATCAGACATAACACGCGTAATGACTCAGGTTAACCGTTTAACCACCACAACACAAACATTTTCACGGCCCTTCTGAAATGTTCAACTCGTTAAACTGACAATAAACTGGTTGAAAAATCACAGCTGCGCGTCACGCGTCTAAATATGCGCCATTCGCTCGAGCTGACGCGCCGCGTGGATCTTTCTGTGAAACTCCGTACGAACTTTCTGCTCTTACCTTCAGCGAACGACAACGCTCTCCTCACGAACCCGTGTGCGCCATCCTAATCCAAATATCGCGGAACTGTCGTCAAACTGAACGTGGGCTCTGATGGATATTTTGCTCGGGAGAAATGTGTGATCACGCGTCCGTGTTCCGCCGCTCCGGTAACGGCTCGAGCACGGTCGGGGACGCGCAGAGGGCAGGGCGCTGTGGACGCGCACTTCGTGTTGGAATGTCGGAAACGCGCTTTGCTCCCAGACAGTTTTGCTATGATTTTCATTGAATATTTTGAAGAACATTAATAATAAAAGTGACTAAAATGTAAAACTGTATTATGTTTTGAGACAAAAAACAAAACAAATTTGCAAATCTCATTATAAGGACACTTGTGGTATTATTTTTGAAATAATTTCCTTAGAAACTATATTATTACGTACAATACAGAATGCGATTGTCTTAGAAATGCTTAAGTAAAACATTTAATTTGTTGATATAGTCCCAGGTCATATCTGTGTCTCCATAAAGTTAATTTTGCCGCGAAACGTTTGCGCACAAACTCATAACCCCGCCCACAAGTGACATTTTTATACATTTCTACTCAACTTTGAAAAGCTCAAAGGCCACAAATCAGGGCTACACTTTTAATTTGTACAGTAGCCTATATTGCCAACACATATGGTACATTTTTCATTTATTTTTTACACATTTTCTTTTAGGTTATGCAAATAAGCTCTGTGACCTTTAAAAAAAAATCGTACATGTTTTGTTTATCAAGATAATCTGCACAAATGAACAATAACTTTTATGAATTTTGAAGCAGATACTATTGCCAGAAGTAAAAAGCCAAATTCAGGCTATAAATAAACTAGCAGCCTATATGGTCTTGATTTCAAAAACATTTTTGGGTAAGAAACTTTTTTGTCTGAAAGTTTGGGTTATAATAGTTAGCAAGAGTGCGATTATAAACACAATGAGGCTGTAAAAGCAGACTTGTGAGTAGATGAGTTTACTTATTCAGTGTGATCACATTTAATGTCCCAGACAACCCCTGTAGTCCCATTTAGCGACTTGTTTACAACCCCCTTTTTCAAGACCCAAAAGCTTTTTAAAAAAACACAATTACTGGTGTATTTAATGTTGTAGAATAAAACATTAAATTATGAGTTTATGATAACCTCAGACCTTATTTTGGGCATTTAACCAAAACCCCATTTTAAAAAAATGCTAAAATGCTAACTTGTTTTGGCCAACAAAAATACCTCATCACAGATAGGCCTATCAAACAGTAAAACAGGGTAAACACAATAAATTAAATACGTTAAGACAGAGAACAGTACAACATAACTGTAAAATCACATGCTGTACATACAATCTTTCACTCAAATGAATGAGTCTGTGAAATCTAAATAGTTCACAACAGATCTTTTAATCTGCTATCAGCCTTAATTTGAGAGTTGCAGTCTTTTGAAAAGTGTATTAATGTAATGTCTATGGATAACACCAGAAAACACATTTAAAGTAATGGAAACCCAATGGAAGCATTCAAAGTATCTTTGTTTTTGTAGCCTCTGTTGAGAACTAATGCTGCCATTCAAAACCAATCAAAACTGAAATTAAACTTTCCATGCTTTTTTTGTTTGTTTAATGGTGCTTATTTGACCATTATGGAGCTCAACATCTGGTTGCTATATGCTTTCATTGTTGTAAAAAAGAGGAGTGTGAACATTCTGCATATCGTTCTACTTTGTGTCCTGAAAGAAAGGCATGAATTATTCCTAAAAGCCGATAGCTATTTTTTTTTTCCTTTTGCGTCAGCTGAAACTCATGCATAAACCATCACTACAATATTAATCTAATACATATCTGACCATATCTCTTCGTGAAGTATCTTTTTCCTCTATGATACAGCAACCACATTTAGGGCAGAATATTGAAGAATGAGAATGACAGAAGGAGACCATCATCAGCCATGGAAAAGCCGGAAAATCCTATTCCCTCGTGACAGGACAAAGCTGATTCAGAGAAAGTGTTGCTGAGCTCATTGTGTGTGGGTTATTGGTTTGTGTGACTCTATTGTCTGTGGGTTCAGGGTGGATATTCAGTATGAGAGACAGGAAATGAGCTCTACATGTCATGACTCACACAAGCCTCCTCTCCTCTCCTCTCCTCTCCTCTCCTCTCCTCTCCTCTCCTCTCCTCTCCTCTCCTCTCCTCTCCTCTCCTCTCTTCTCCTCTCTTCTCTTCTCTTCTCTTCTCTTCTCTTCTCTTCTCCCTCCAATATGTTGTTTCTCCCAATTGAGGAAATGAAAAACATCTCTAGGGCAAAGAGAGTCTCATTTTATGATATGATTATGAGTTCTTGCATTCAGCTGGATCTTCGCTTTGGGCAAAAGAGAGGGAAAGATGAACAATCCCATGCTTTGAAAGAAAAGTTCACCCAAAAATGGCTATTCTGTCATCATTTGTCATGTTGTACCAAACTACTTTCTTTCTTCTGTGGAAAACAAAATTACAATTAGCACCAGAAAATATACAACTATATTTTGATGTTCTGAAGTCATGGCATTGTTAAAGATTTACTTCATTTTTTCATTGATAATTACTGAGCTGAACTTGAGAACCCTGATAAGTTTGATTCACAAATCAATCATTCAATCTGGTTTTGTGAATAACTGATTCACTGACACGATCCAGTTCAAAAGAATGAGCCGTTCACAATCGGACATGCAGAAATATCTTCAAAATGTAATTTGCGGTCCACACTATCCCTTTTGCCGCCCTTTTTACACAGTGAAGGACATAAGTTTTAAAAGGAAGTTAGGTCATCTGACCCTCCTGTGCCATGGATGCCGTACTCCATTTCTGACGGATGACAGGAAGTCCTGCTGTCTGACAGGAAATGGACATGACAACAGAAAGGAAATTACACATGTCCCAGAGTCCTGTGCAGCTGCAGCTCATCTCTTCTCTATATTACAAGGGCTCAAATATTATTAGGACACTAAATTTACACCTATAAATCAGAGTTATTATAGTTAACTAAAACTGAAACTAAAACCATAAAACAGTTTCTTTACTTGAAAAAAAAAAAAAAAAAAAAAACGTAAACTGAAATTAAATGAAATACAAAAAAGGTCACTGTCCAGCTATAGCAGGTCGCTTGGCGCTCTTTTTATAATTCCTTTTTTTCCATCACATATTTTAGTAATCATAAATTAGGAATCATTCAAAAGCTTAAAAAAACTCAAAATGCATCCTGTCAAAACCATTTTGAAATCGGACATTGTGTTACCATGGAAACGGTACTTTACAATCTTTTAGGGGGCTCCGTTTATTTTAACAAATTCTTTTCTAATCTTGACAAAACACATATTGACGGAAAGGTCTGAGACTCAAGGTTCCATATTTGCTGACTGTTTTGTGAATGAAGAGATATTGTGACAGAAATATATAAATTTGTCACAGGATAATGTCAAACAATGTCAAATCATGTAAATTTATTTAACAAAATAAATTCAATGGAATATGGGTGTCCATTTTTGGTATAGCACCTAAACAAAATCTCATAGGAACTTACATTTTTGTGATATCTACTTCAAATTTGGAACACAACTTGTTTAGATACATGGCTTTGATTTGTAAGCAATTATAGAGTACAATTATTTAGAAAAATATATATTTTACAAAAGTACAGTACATTTGTTTTACAGTAAACTACACTTTCATCAAATGTTTCAAGGAAACATCTCTCATTTTAATTTAGTTCAACCTGATTTACTAAAATAAAATAAAAGTTAATAAAAAAGATATAAACATACTGTATAAAAAAATCTTAAAAATAACAGAATTACTAAAATTAAACTGAAAATGGAAAATATATTTAAAAAAAACGATTGAAAATATGAAAAAGTATAATTTAATTAATTTATCAAATCAGTAGTCCAAATAGTAACTGTAAAGCCCGATTTAAAACTGTCCAAAATTGAATTTGACTTTTGGTTACACTTGATTTTGTGACGTAGTTACTTAAATAAGTACTGCACAGTTAATCTTAATTAACTTGAGTTACGGTTAGGGTTTGGTTTAGGGTTAGTTACTTGTAATTATGCATAATTTACTGTTATTACTAAAAGTACATGTAGTAGCATGTAACTACATCACCCTAAATTAAAGTGTCACCTGACCTTTTTCAAAGATTTTCTCTTTTTTTTGGCAGCCGTTAAATAAAAACACCAGAGTCGCCGTTTTTCACCCCAGATATTGTGTTTTTTAATATAAAACCTTTAATTAATTCACACCTGCTTATAAGCCCAACTGTGTTACAGCTGTTCAGTAGCAGCCTTCAGCAAACCGTCTGTCCTGAGAACTATAACACTGCTGTCTCTAGCGCTTCATCCCAGAGGGAACTAAATCTAATTAATTAATGCCAACCATCTAGCAAATGAGCTGGAGGAGAGAGAGAATCAGACACTCATCAATGTCTTCATACATTTGCTTTATTGAATTCTTCAAATGTCAAGACCATAGAGGGAATTCAGTAACTCCAGCACAAAGACACCAGCTACACATGAACCTGCCTCTCTTCACACGAACACAACATCGCACTTTCTTACATAACATGAAAGAAATTACAAGTATAAAATTCAGCTTAAAATCAAAATAACATGTATACATGCAGATGAAACCACAACCCTTCTAAAATAACGTTTTTACATTTTAATAACGCGCATAAATGCATGGCAAACGTGAACTGCTAAAATAAAAAAATAAAAAACGAGCAGATAAAAACAGCATTGTAAAAAAATAAATAGGAAACAAGTGAATAATTGCTTGACACAAAAAACCGCGGTCATCGCAGGATAGGAGGAGGGGCTACTGCACGAGAGGGGGCGGGGCCTCACAATTACCTGCAGGCGGATCAGAGCAGTGCATTAATGCACACGTGGATCATGTGATCAAAGCAAGAGTGCTGTGGTGTGCGGCTACCTGTCGAGGCGGTTGACCACGTCCCTGACGGTGCCGATCAGGTGCTGGTGCTCCTGTGGGCTGGACAGGATGATGCTGTGAAGCTTCTTCATGTAGGAGTCGATGGAGTTGAGTGTGGGCGTCTCTCCGCTGCCTGCAGGAACACAGTAGGGAAAGATTATCTTTCACATAATGGGAAGATCGGATTCACAGTTGAAACAGCCTTCACTCAAATAAGCTTTGGGAATAAAACAAAGAAAGTAATATGTTGGCAATATTTTGACAGATCATTTTTTTTTCATAAGAAAATGTTTTATTGGAAATATATTCAGTTAGTGACAGTGAAAAGATTTCTTTTTTTAAGAAATGCTGTTTTTATAGCTTTCTATTCATCCAAAAAAATCAAAATCAAAATTCAGCATGCTTCATGAGCAGCAAATCCACACAGAATGATTTCTGAAGGATCATGTGACACTGAAGACTGATGCTGAAAATTCAGATTTGCATCACAGGAATAAATGATACAAATAAATAAAAAATATATTCAAATAGAAAACACTTAAATTATAAAAAATATTTCACAATATTATAGTTTTTACTGTGCTGTTTTTACTTTTTGATCAAATAAATGCATTGGTGAGCATAGGAGACATCTATCACAAAAAATAATATATATATATATATATATATATATATATAAAAATATATATATATATATATATAAAAAAAAATATATATATATGGGCAGGATGATGCTGTATATGGACACATGCACTGTTTAAATAATTTATATACATATTTATATTATGTATTTATATTATATATTTTATACAGTTTGTATATATATATATATATATATATATATATATATATATATATTTTTTTTTTTTTTTTGTGTGATAGATGTCTCTTATGCTCACCAAGGCTGCATTTATTTTATTTATATGATTCGTATATTTAATGTAATCTAATATATTATGTATATACTTTTTTTATTAATTAATATTGGGAACAAGCACAACCAGGATCTCTGTATTTAATTTCATTAGAAGTGGAATAAAGTAGAATTTATATATATATATATATATATATATATATATATATATATATATATATATATATATATATATATATATATAGGCCTGTAGAAAGGTAATATTTATCTAAATATTTCAGACATAAAATATTTTTATCTAAATATTTTCAGATTTCATGGTCATGGCTGAAATGAATCATTGAACTGATTTAAACAAAATGAACTAAAATGAATCAGAATGCTCAACTGAACCCAGCTGGCAGGAGGTTTTTGTAGTTCAGTCATGTGTGTGTGTGTGTGTGTCTCACCGGGCAGGGGGACAGTAGAGAAGCTGTGTGTGAGGGCCGAGCGCAGGGTGTCCAGGTGTTGCTGAAGGAGGCTGTTTCGCGTGCGTTCCTGCAGCACGTCTCCTTCCAGACGCTCCACGGCGGAGCGCATGCTCTCCACATGCTTCTGCAGCGCCGCGTTTCGCTCCTCATACTCCATGTTCGTCTTTCTCAGCTGACGCATTTCAGCCTCACGCGCTGTAACACACACACACACACACGCTCAATGAATCATGTTTTCCTTAAAGACATACTCACACACTCAACAGCACTCTGCTCTCACCTTTACTGTGATTGAGAAACTCTTCAGTGAAGATGGGAATATCAAACACAGAGCGATCCTTTATCTCCAGATCCTTCTGAGAGACAGACAGAATGTTTGAGTGCTCAGACTGTCATTGATTAGTAATAAATATTATAATATACAAATATAAAAACCCGATCAGAGTCTGCACCCATAGAGTTACAGTGGCGGTCAAAATGATCTACATATCCTCCACACTTTGCAAGTTTGTTCATTAAATATTAGCCTAAATCGATCATATTCCAGCTACCAATAACACATTTAACACATTTTATGAAATAAGGGTTTCCACATCTTTCTATTTTCAAGTTGTTTGCCATTTTTGGATCATTTTATAGAGGTTAGCCTATTAACTATTGTATAAAAAAAACATCTAATAGTAAAATTAAAAATATTAAAAAACAAAACAAATATATATATATCAAATTATAGCTATTTAAATATTTTCCATGACTGTTCAAGATTTTCTAACTTTTTGTGGCTTTTCCAGTCATTTTCCAGTAGTTTCTGACTACTTAGCGATTAAAATCCCTTTATAAAATTGTAGCCAAATTCAATATTTTAGTATTATTTTTATTATATTGTTATATTTTACTATTTAGTATTATATATATTTTAAAGTAAGAAAGAAATCCCATTACTTTTATAGCCTTTTCTGAATATTGGATAATCTAATAAAAAATATTGTATAAAAATACTACAAAAACAGATGTTGACTAAAGAGTTTTCCTTGACTTTCCCAAGACTGTTTAGGGTTTTATTGCCATTACTTTTCCAGTCTTGTATGATTATTGGATGATTCCATAAAAAGATCATTACATAAAAACATCAAATTAAATAGTTTAAATCAATAAAAATAGATTTTCCAAGTTTTCCATGACTTAAAACCACAATCTCCTGTTAATTCCAGGTTTTCCATGACATGAAACATGTGTCCTGTCGTGGATATTTTTACCTCATGAAGGGATTCACCAGGTGCCTGCCGTCCAGCATCTGATAACGACAGCAAGAGAGAGGAATTTTACTTTGGACAAGTGATTTGTGATGCACATCATTTCGTCAGTCTCTTCGTTTCTATTCTCGTTTTACCAGGAAGAACCACCACCCACTGTGAAATCTCACTGGTCCCAAATCCTGCCCCACACAGCTTCATAGTGAACATCAAAAGTGTTCTGATTGGCTGTGGCTGTCACTTCATTGCAGGATTGACAAATGTTCGTTTTGGATTTCGTACCTCCTCTGTGTCTCTTTCCTTTCTGTTTCTCTTGCACTTTCCTGCTGAAGTGTTTATAGGCTTCGGTCTTCTGATACTGCTCCAGTTCTCTCATGTAGCGCTCTTTATCTCGGTCCGCTTCATCCAGATACCGCTGGGAGAGAACGAGACATGAGAGCGATGTTAGATGTCTCTGGAAAGCTTTTAATCTTGATTAAAGACGACCTTTTACGGTCTTCATTTTGCATGGGTCTACTAGAATAGGTTTTTATGCTTGGATGTTCAAAAAAAACATAATTTTTCACATATTTGACATTGTTGCGGCACCTCTCTTCCTGTCAGTAACGCTCTATTTAGTTCCGGTCTCTATGAAGCCCCGCCTTCTGAAAAGCACAATGTGCTCTGATTGGTCAGCTGGACTAGTGTGTTGTGATTGGTCGACCACTTTAAGCGTATTTGGGAAATGTCCCGTCCCTTACCATAACCCTGAGTTTCAACACACTACTTCTTTGGCGGGAATTATTTAAATGAGGAATATTGAGACGTGTTCGTTCCCAGAGAAAACTCAAGACTACAGGGAGTTCTGAAACAGTGACACTGATATAGAGAATAACTCCCTTTAGAGGGACTTTTCAGATCTTTTTCATGCTCAAACAGCAACATCACACACTAAAGAAAGTTGAAAATGTGAAAAAGCACAATAGCACTGCACTATGTGTGTCCTGACCTGTTTCTCTTCCGGGGGCAGTTTGCTCCACTCGTTCCCGAGCATCCTGGTGATCTCTGGGAAAGGCACGTCTGGTCTTTCCGCCCGCAGCTGCTCGCGGCGCTCGTTCATGAAGCGCACGTATCCTGTTAACGGGGCTTTGGGGGCGTTGCTGTCCTTCAGTGGCTTCTTCCTCCTCCTGCCTTTGGTCCAGCTGCTCCTGCGAGGTTTCTGCCAAAAACACCGGTTCACATGACTGGTTAACGCTGCTCGACCTGTGTAACGACAGCCATCACATGATCTGCTCACCTCCTCTCCGTTACGCTGGCTGCTGTTGTCTGTGTTGCCCCCCGGTGACCCGCTCTGCTCCTCCATGACCTCTGACCTTTAGTGTCACATGTAGGAGATATGTAAAAAGAGAAGATGACTGGACTCAGCATTTAAAAATAATTCAGAGCTACTGTAATAAAACTCAAAATATCATGTACAAATTATGTTTCAATTATGATTATATATTATTATATTTATATTAATTTTCCATCTTATACTCACTAACATAATAGTCAAATATACATATATATATAAATTTAAAAAAAACATTACATTAATACATTTTATTTTAATAAATATACTGTACATTACTAAAATTGTATTACATATATATATATATATATATATATATATATATATATATATATATATACATACATGTACATTTGTATAAATCATAGACTGTAAAAAATAGGTATAAATATATCAAACTTATATATATAAAAGAACATAATATGTATACATATATAATATTTTATATTGAATTATTTTCACTTTTAATACTACTAACACACACACACAAATATAACATAAAATATACATATATAAAAAATAAATACATAAAAATGTATCAATATAAATATATATATATATATATTTCATTAATTTTCTTCAATAAAATTAAACTTTACTAAAATTACCATGGTTTCATGAATACAGTACCATTCATACCATGTTTATGGGACATGTACCATGGTGATATATTAATGGAAATAAATATTTTAAGCAATATTGTACATCGATATAGCAATCTTTTAGTACTATTACCATCTGACCATTTTACTATAGTACAGCCACGGTACTTTATACAAGGTTGGTACAGAAGATGAATTTAACAGATGCATTAGAATCAAGCAAAACCCGACAGACATCAATTGTCTCACCTGTCTTTTGTTCTGAATGTGGAATCACGTCCAGAATCGCGTCTTTAACGTGTTTTTTCGCACGATTTCTCAGGAATTTTACAGAGAAAAATATTCCGAGTCAAAACAATGCACGGAGCCGGCTGACGTCATCACGCGGCGACAGGAAGCAGGACGGCTTCGTCATGCGATCTCAGCCCTGTCAGCCAGATCCCTGATGCCTCCTCCTCATCACAATCTTTATTCTACTCATCCTCCTCTCCGCCTCAGTAAAAGCGCTTTATTTCGGTTAAAGCCTCAGTAAAAGCGCTTTAGTGTGTATACGCTGCTGGAGTACTAACGAGAGATTAATGGCGTTTTGCTGCTCTCTGCTGGCCAGAGGCTGCAAGTGCAACTGATTAACTGCGGTGCTCCTCTGTTAATTTTTTAAATAAGGAAAATAAAAAGAAAGTTCTAATACACAACAACATGAAAATAACAATATGTTTGTGTGTATTGAATCATACACATATTGTCTATACCATAGATGTCTACTCTATACGGCTGTGCACGCTGCCACTTCGGCCATGTAGTCATTTTTTTTTAAAAACACATTTTTTTAACTTCAATAATTTTCCTTCAAATTATGTGTTCGTGTTTTCCTGTTTCTTGTCATAATACAAAAAAAAGATAAATAATATTTGTATTTTTGCTGCTTTTTTGTTGCCTTATCTTTACCATGTGACTATGAACGTCACATCTAACCAATCCAAAACGAGTTTTCAACCACTACGCCCCGCCCACTTTATAACTTCATGTTTTGGCAGTTGCCGCTCTACTAATTTAAATTCTGTGCCGCATTGCCATCTACTGGCCATATGTTGCATGTTCATTGATAATCATATTATTAGTCTGTTTGTAAGTAAGCAAGTAAGTAAATAAATAAATAAACAAATAAACAGACACTTATTTGAAATAAAAAACCTCGAAATCTGCAGAGGATTTGCTAGAGGCAGCCCTTCTTTTTTTGCTCACTCAATGCTCACAAAACCTTGATAGTCGATGGTTCACACTCTGACTCTCTCTTCACAGCAGGTCTAAAGTAACATAAAGTGTTGAAGGAAGGTGTGAATTACAGTTGACTGTGTATGTGCTGGGGGTAAAGACAAATCATGTTTCCATAAACACTTTCCATTATGTCAGAAAGAATTACAGACAGTCTGAAAATGTGCTGAAGGCTGTAATTAATCCAGGTGGTCTGAGGGATCAATTCCATGTCCACATGAATGATATCAGAGTGACAGACAGTCTGTCCGCTGCTGCGGCTCAGGCCTCAGGGCTGGAGAAATGTGAACATCATTTCATGAAGTTAATGAGGTGACCTTTTGCCTGGATGGTGTTATGTTTTTGTAGTTGTTTATTATTTTGGAAGAATAAGGCTGTGTTTATAGCCAAGCTTCTGGAATGGTTTGGCGTCAGGATGCATATTTTACATTTGACTGTGAAGTGTAAAATATAAAAAACTGCGACCCATCACAGAACCAGAAATGTTGATAATTATTTAAAACATATATATAATAACAACAACAAAAACAACAATAATATTAATAATACAAACTTACTAAATTAAATAAAATTGCAAATTAATGAAATATAATAATTGTAATAGGCTAGTCATAATAATCTTGTAATTAAATTAATATTCAAATAAAATAAAAATGTAATAAAAAAGAAAGAAAACTTAAAATATTAAATAACGATTATAATACATTACTATGCAAATAAAATGAAAATAAAAATAACGCTTAAAAATTAAATAATAACAATAAAATAATATTCAAATGAAATAAATAATAAATAATGTATGAAATATATAATATATATAATAATAATATATAGAAATAAATAATAAATAATAAATAAAATAATAATTAAAATATTTAATAATAATGACAATAATGATCATCATGATGGTATAAGATAATTTTATCATTAAATTAATTTGAAAATAAAATGAAAAATAAATAAAAATAGCCTACTTAAATATTTAACAACAACAATAATAATTAAATATTATTAAATAAAAATAATAATTAAAATATTGTTTTAAAAATAACAACACTAATAATAAAAAATAAAAGCGGTTAGGCAGTCCTAACTATGCGCGATAATATGGTTGAGTGCATTATTATTAATTTTTTTTTTTTCACATAGCATTTTTTTTTTTTGTCTCACAACTCTTTCAAAACAGACCTAAGTCTCACTTTTGGGTCATGACCCCTCAGCGCAGACCCATAATGGCCTGTAGGGGGCAGTAGTGCTGCTTGACGAATAATCACATGACACTATATGAAGAATAAATCACTTTATTGATCAGTTACAGCAGTTTCACGAGTGATCAGTTTGCAATATCATTAATCTGAAGTCTGCTGATGATAACTTTTTAAATTGTCACGAAAGTGTTACACAATATCAATTTTATATGATTTGATTATTGTTATTTTGCCATTTAGCGACTCAATCATTTCAGTCCTCGATCAATGGCAGAGATTGCGAGTGTCTCTGGAGTCGAGACGCCTGATGGATTATAAAAATGACTTTACTGTGAAACCTGGAAACTCAAACCATAACTCTCCGGCTTGTGTGTGTTTGTGAACGTCTGATGATCAACTCTCCAGCTTGTCATGTTGCTAAACTAATGAGTTCACCCAAAAAATGTAAAGATTTATGTCGCTCCAAACCACTCTGGATTTATTTAGGTGAATGGCCTTTAATGGCGCTCATAACAGCACAGTTGTGCAGGTCTTCAAGTCTGGCTTTCTGTTAGTCGGATGAAGTTAGGGTGAGCATAGGTCAGAGAACCTCTCTCTGAATATATCTCTGTGATGTGTGTATCTCTCTTTACCCGTGATCCTGACAGCTCTTTGACAGCAGTTTGCTGCCTCTGTTTAATATCTGTTCAGTTTCACCTTTAAAAGAAGTGTAGCTCTAGTATACACTAACCTTGAGCTCAAGAAACATAAACAGAAAAACCATTTCAAACAAGTAACCCAGTGATTGTGACCTGTACAAACCATGAATGATTTTGAACAAATCAGATTTTTTTAGCGCTGTCAAATTGATTAATAACATCTAACATAAAAGTTTGTTTATATATATACACCCACATATATTATATGAACACACTTTTATGTTAGATGCTACTGATCGATTTGACAGCACTCATTTTTTTTATGTGAAAAATACAAAACACACATATGGGGTAAAATAAGAATTTTTTAATAGATTGAGGAATTACAATAATACTTACATTTACTTAGCTAATCACAGAACATGAAGTGTAACAAATAAATAGGATGTTCAATCCAACATTTCATAATTATAATGTGGCCACTTATTTTAACGTTTTTATTTTTTTGCACCAATACAATCAACTTTAAAGGTTAAATTACATTAAACTGACTTAAAAAAAAATTGTTGAGTCTTGTATAACATAAAAAAAAGTGACAGAATTTCGATGAGTTAAAGTTAGCATCACCCTAGTTCCCTTGCCAAAACCCCAATATTATTTTTCCATTGGCTTTTGGATTATTGCAGAAACTAAGCTCTGTGACCAACAAAAGTTTATGATCCTTACATATTTTGTTCATTAAGATGCTAATCTTCACAAATGAACAACTTTTATGTTTTTTAACAACAGGTGCTGCTGTTTTGCTACTGGTTTAAGGCATTGGTTAGCTAGTCTAGAGGTAGCTTGGTAGGGGAAACCAAAGAACTGAACAGTGATTAAATAAAACATACAATTTTTGAGACCTGGCATGTAACCTCAGGTTCTGCTTGTTCTTGTTGTCACTTTAAATCTTAAGAGCTTCTCACCATGATGTAGCATGAATGTTTGAAGGTTCGTTTACTGTTTTCACTTCATATTTCCTTGGAATATTACCGTGCATGATTCATCAGTACATGTTATTCTAAAAGAAAATTGTTTTTTTTTTGTACTCATTCATCGAAATGAAGTATTTTCTCTGCCTCAAAGACGGTTGTCTTCTCTAATGATGATTCTGCATGACTGCAAGCATGATATTGCTTTTAAAGCAACACTAAGGAACATTTTTTTACCTTAAAATAATGTTTCCAAAATCGTATCAGTGGTTCATCAAGTCGTAACAGGGTGAAAAGCACTCCTGGATTCGCTTTGCAGCCCTATATCTGCTATAACCACACTATGTAAGTTTGCCAAACCGGGTCGCGTTTCTGTAGTCCGAATGAGACATAAGAAAACTACAAATTTGACTTGCTTTACGGCAAGCGTTACAATAGTCATTATTCAGTTTTTCTTCGTTTCTGATGTCGCAATACATTATACTTTCATGAAATCATGCAACATACTCTACCTTGTCTGACATCGTTCATTCCAAAGCCGGTGCTGGATAAACAGTGAGCGTGCGTGCGACAGTGGACTGCGGGCGGCGAAATTATTTACGATAGTGGTAATGGACAATTCCGCTTCCAACCTGTAGGGCGACCGAAGAGGAAAAGTTCCTCAGTGTTGCTTTAAACAACAGTTCAATAATCAAGAAGTTAATACTGAGTACCTTACATATACTTAGCCCTCTGGTTGTGTTCAAAACTCTATAACACTTTTGATGTTCCTGGTCAGAAATGACCGGCTTATAAAAACTAGCTTATAAATCACTTGTTATACTATATTATCACCCAATATCGGATTCAATCTTTTTGTCAACTTGTTCTCTTTCAATTAGGACTGGTTTTATATTTCTATTTGCATCTGATTAATTGTAGGCCTCATTTATTTGAGAGTAGGCATCTCATTTTTTGAGTAAAAAACTTTTCACCAGGAATTTTGTTTTGAAAAACCTTTATTTTGTACAAAATGGCACATTGTCACACTTGTGGTGTTCCACTGGGCCATTGAGGGCCTAATTGAAAGAGAACAAGTTGACAAAAAGATTGAATCCAATATTGGGTGATAATATAGTATAATGAGTGATTTATAAGCCTTTTTTTGTAGTCCGGTCATTTTTGACCGGGAACACCACAAGTGTAACAAGGTGACAAAACCCCCCCTAAAAAAGTAAGAAAACTGTCAAAAAACAGAAGAAGAGAAGTAGTTATACCCTTTAAGTTTCAGTCCAAAGCGATAACATTAACTAGTATTTTTGGGAAAAAGAAAATCTTCTCCGGGTCAAAATGAGCAGAATACAACCAGAGGGTTAGGATATAATGTACATTTACACACAAACTGACCACCAACCGCAACTTTCAGGCGCCATCTTTCTTTTTTAGTTTAACTGTCACAGAATGGAAAGCACAGGATTGTAGGATACCAAAGGCGGCGAAGGACACATCTATGCTGCCTTCAAAAATCCATCAGATCTCAGGAGACAGGAAGTACCGGAACTGCATCATACAGGCCTACTGTACGGAAGTGGGCTGATTACATTGCATGGTCCAATACCTTAATGGACAAAATCAAGCCTGTGAATATTCAGTCACATCAGTTTCGTTATGCGTTTAAAGCTCAGGCTGCGATGAGGCGTGACTCTCAAGAAGTCCCTCGCCGAGGAATCAGCTCTTCTCGAAAGCACGACATTCACTTAAGAACAACATCAAGAGAAACTCGGAGGACATTCAGTGCGGAACATCTGCCAGTTCATTTATCTAGGGTTCAGTGGGCTTTGTTAGTGCTGAGCTGTTTGTTCATTCCTCCAGGGCCGTGGGAGTGTTTGTGTTGACCACTGCGAGGGAAATTTCCCCCCTAATTAATCTGTTTTAATTGTCGGTTCCTCATTGTCTGCGTCAATGTTAATCCTTGAGTCTAATCCGCGGACACACACGCACTCATTTCCCGTCTCTCTCCGTGGCTCGGGAACTTTTGGGGAACGTGATAAGTGTTGGTTTCATCTCTAATTAAGCCCGAAACACTATCCGCTGTTAGCTTTACTGAGGGCCATTAAAACAAACACAGCAGAGAGGAATGAAGTGTCCAGGACAAACCTTCCCCCCTTGAGAAACGTGCTGCTGTATAATCACATTTCCAGGCTGTTAATTGAAAAGCAGAGTGTTAATCTTCCTTTTCTGAAGCGCTCATAATTACCGCAGCTCAGCGGCGTCTCCAAGATTAAAGTCATCTGAAAATCTCCCTCACCTTCATGAAAGGGCAGAAACTGATGCTCACTTTCTCATATAGGCTGTGTGTGGTAGTAGAGCATAGCTAGAAAACTTATTCTGGCCCAGACATAAAACAGTCATCCATCTGACTCGTAAAGTGGCATCCCGTTTGTCAATTTACTAATCCTTTGCGACTAAAGGCCCACATTTAAGGCTCATTCACAACAGGAACAATTAGCCTACTATATTAGCGTCCTCACCAATGCAGATATCCTTCTGTTTATTATTAGCAAGTGCACTGTCTAACTATTAAAGGCAGGGTGGATTCTGATTGGTTGTCAGTGTTTTTATCGTTCATCAGCTGGAGAAAATAGTTGTGAAAGTTGTTGAGTGGAATCTGCTATTCTTTTACATTTAGGCTAGAACATTTTTTTAAAACTAACTTTTAAGTTGGTGTGAATGGACCTTAGTATCGTATAATCCATGCAAACAAATCATCATCTTGACCTAGACGTTAAAGGGATAGTTCACACAAGAATGAAAATTCTGTCATCATTTAGTCGCCCTCATGTTGTTCCAAACCTGTATGAATTTCTTTCACAAGAGAAGATATTTTGAAGACTGTCGGTAACCAAACAGTTGATGGGCCACATTGACTTCCATAGTATGGAAAGATAAAATTACTATGGACGTCATTGGGGCCCATCAATTGTTTGGTTACCCATATTCTTCAAAATATCTTCAGCAGAAGAAAGAAATTAATACAGGTTTGGAACAACTTGAGGGTGAGTAAATGATGACAGAATTTTAATTTTTGGGTGAACTGTCCCTTTAAGTTTGTGACGGAGAAAAAAAATTCTCGATTTAAAAGGCTATCTCAATAATTTTTTTTATTTATTTTTTATTATGAAGTAAAAAACAGTTTGTATACTAATTGTTTTTGTTGTAATAAATTGGTTAACCCCCCCAGAAATGACAATACGCATGAGTATTTACGGAATACTTCATGTTCGTTAAAATAAATTATTTAAAGACTAAAACTTTGTTTATCACTATTTCAGAGGATTTAGACTTGTGGGTTTCAACATTTTTGGAAAGGAGAGAATAGTTCCCAGTACACTGCAGTAGCTTGCCAAATTCCTTATATTTATTTAAACAGCAACATTCAGTCTTAAGACAATATAAAAACGCCTGAAGAAACCCTGCTGTATATACAGTATAAATATAGCCAAATAAAAATTTAAAGCTATGGGTAAACCATCCAGGTGTGTCTTGTTCATTGTTCTCTACATATTTAATATATATATATTTTTTATTTTTTTATGTGTGCACTTTTTCAGGGGTTCTTGTTTAAATAACTAAATTAACTAATGCTGATAAATTATTATTTTTTTGTGTAAAGTGTTAGCAATATTATTTTCTTGCACCTGGCGGAGCTTTGAAATTTGAAATCTCTTCATAAAACATTTATTTTACGTCGGCTTTTTGAACTTTTACTGTAATAAATGAGATGCTAATTTATGCATGGCGAGGCAACATGGCGGTGAGTCATTGGAGGATCATGTAAACAGTGGCGTCTCCTGCTGAGCTGGGCTGCTGTCTGTCAATCACACACTCTCTCTCTCTCTCTCACACACACACACACACACACACACACACACACACGGAGCTGCCGGATCAATATATCGCCCTGACGGAACTCCAGGGAGTTTAACTGACAGAAATGATGCCTGCAACTGCAACTGAACTCAAACAGAGTCCCACAACTCTCTGCATCTCATTCACGAACTCGACATGGTTCTAGAATTCTCTCTGAATAATTATTATTGGCTACACTTTTTTTTTGTGTGAAGAAAATAAGAGCGTTAAAAATGTGAGTACCAAACTCTCTCAGCTAAGTTCTGGACGGTCACCAGGGCTTTGCTATGTGGTTGCTGAGTGGTTTTTAACCTGTTGCTATATGGTTGTATAGTCACAAGAGTCTTTCTCCAAGTTTTTTTTAATATCAATTTATTTATTTTTTTACAATCGCTAGGACACATTTGTGAAAAACACAGTCAGTTTTTCAAAACTCTTCACACTGTGAGCATCAGTCTACGTGGGCTAAACTATTGATCATTTATCATTGCTTTGGCACAAAATGTAGCAATTATTTTCTGACGCAGACACAAACACAACCACCAGAACTTTATGTACTTTACAGGCCAATTTGCACGTTTACATACTCTTTTCACTGTTAAATTTAAGTCAAAACCTAGTTACACAAAAATTAATAAGACAGAAATTTGCAACATTATACAGTAATACCATAATATAATGTATTCTAAATTTGATCTGATATTGATCAATTTGAATCTGATACTATCACAGCAATTAGATGTAGTGTTTCAATTTCATTAACATCCAATTCAGAAGGGAAAAACTTAGGGATAATTTCGTACTGTATGTAAACATGGGCTGTAACATATACCGCAGTGAACTATAAGCAGTACATGTGTGAATGAAGTGTTTTGGTAGTTTTGGTGTGTTTTGAATGTGAAATTAACTGCTGTGCCAAGCTGAAAGTTGGTTTGGAGAGCGTAAATTACCTTGCGAATGCAACAAACTGTAAAAGGAAATGCCCTAAATATGTCTTGATTCTATGATGTCACCGTAAATGTATTACAGACCATCTGGAGCAACCTGGGGTGAAGCTCAGTGGTGGCCATTTCAAAACCAGCAATCTTCCAGTTAGCAGCTTTAACCACCACACACCATCCAGATGTGCTCAGTCCGAGCTGTGTTGCAGATTTGTTTTCAGAGCAAGAACCCACGGGGAACACAGGTTTGTCCTGTCTGACCTCTACACAAGCTGATTTCATGTGTAAAATCGCCACTCTTCTGCTTGAGTGTGTTTGTGCTAATAAGAGACAGTGAGAGGAAATTTGGTACAATAATAATTACATGTAGGTCTATATAAATTGAATATATGCACACCATCCGCAATTATGTCTATTTTTTGTTTTATCAACGAATAGAGTTCTGAACAAAGCCTCAGCAGAATTAATTGAAGTGCGTCTCTGCAGCGTCAGTACATTGTAAAAACTTCTTTTCATGATTTATGAAAATGCAACTTAGATACCCACCACTAATGGGCAAATAATTATAGAAACAGTAAAAAATCTAAATAATCAAGTAAAAATAATTATATTAATTTAATAGGCTATAATAATTATAAAAATAAATTGTATTTAATTCAACACAAATTATTTCATCATAGAAGATTAATTAATTCAACCCCTTTCAATTAAATAATTTTAATCATGTTTTAAATATGCGAATAAAATATTTGCGTTCACCAAGCAGGGAATGTTTTGATAATTGTGGCTTATATAATTCATCATTATCAAAATGCCATTGGTGACATGTTGAGTTATTTTTAAGCGTATGCATGACTTATTTGTGAAATGCTCACGTTCAGTTCTTTGTATTGATTCTGTAAGAGTGAATATCAGACTAGGTGCTGAGCTCGATTAACAGAACATGCATGTTTTGATGAGAATCACAGCCAAAACGCGGCCCAGCAAATTGGTGGAAATGTTTGGAGCATCTGGGATGATGTGAAGTGGAGGAACGTTTGGAGCTCTTGATTGCTGATTAGGGAGCGAGAGAGAGAGATCAGAGAGTGTGTGCCGTGGCCATGTGTCACACGCTGATGTAATTAACAGCTGTGTCACAGAGCTCAGGTGCTGCGGAAAGGTGCCAGAACCCCCTCAACCGCACCGGCCAGAGAGGTCCAGCTCTGCGCTTTCTGATAGACAGAGAGAGTGACCACTCCAGCGAATTATGAGCCCATCATTTAATAATCGGTTTGAAATGGACTATAGCTCGAGCTTCCTCTACACCCTGCTTACCAAACCATCTTCAACCAGTCTATGTTTACAAGACAATGATGTACTAAAAACGGAAACGTTTTTCATTTGCATTTTTGAAAACGTACAGACGACAACGTTGTCAAAACGGATCAGTGGAAATGACTAAAAACGCTGTATTCTGCTGCCAGGCCAGTAGGTGGCGATGTCACTTGTAAAGAAACACTATGCGACTATAGACTGAACATGTAATACGCATGCACGTGACGTCACCGTTTTCACAAACCTACGTTTTTGTAGTTTACATGGAGACGATAACAGTATCGTTTTTTTGAAAAACGTGCACTTTGAAACCTGTTTTCAAAAGATTGCATTTTCAGGCCCCAAAAACGCCACTGTCGTGTAAATGAACGGCCAAAACTCGTAAAACATTTTTTTTTTCAATTTTAGTTGAAAACGGTGTCATGTAAACGGCCCGTAAACAGTTTTGTGGACTTGTCAGATGAAGATTAGATTAAACCAGCCAAGACCAGAAAACCACATTAAACTGGTTAAAAGAAAATTCAGCTCACAGCAAAAAGAAAATCTGAAATGATTAATTTGATGATTTTAATGTTTAGATTAGATGATTATCTCATTGACTTATATTGTTCTTAAATGAAGCTAATTTTAACGAATTTTAGGGCTGCCTAATTTGTGGGGTAAATTTAATTGCCATTTTTCTGATAAAAATTGTGATGGTGTAATATTGTGAATTGTGAAAAATTACTATTGTAATATTTCATTATAAAATAAAAAAGTATTTAGGAAAAATATAATAATATTTTTATTTTACATTAAAAACTGTACAATACTAATATTTAATTTCTTCATTTTCATACGTCAAACTTTTATTTTGACAAAAAACCGGAGAGAGCCCTCATAGTCACAATGAACAAATGGACAATTCTTGTTTTTTATGGATATTGCAGTATTCATTATAAATGATTTATTAAAAAAATAAAAAAATGTAATTCATCTGCCCTCGTAATCTTTAACAAAAATATTGTAATAAAATGGCTCACACGTAAGAACACAATGCAGTACATATATTTATTTGATTAAATCACAACTTTTGCGGTTTAATAATCGCAGTGAGCCATATCACGATTTGATATTTTATGTTGATGAATCGTGCAGCCTTAATTAAATACAAAAATACCCCCAAAATATCTGTAGCTTGTTTACAAGTGACTAGAGACATTATATAGGCCATATTACCTTTTGACAAGGCCTCCCGACAGCAGTTTTGTAAGACTTGGCTAACTGGAGACATATTTCATTCTGTCTCCAAAAGTATAGCTAGGTCACAAACACACTCATACATGTCTGTCTATAATACATCAGGATGTTTTTAGGCATGTAGGGCCACTGACTCTTATCGATCGAGCGAAGATATTTGGGTATTTTATGTTTGGACTTGGGCTGAGATAACAGGAAGTTCAGAGTATTGCCGTAGGACATTAAAGGAACCTCTCCACCCCCAGACTGGCTCATGGCCCTTTTGGAGGTTACGGCAGTCATTGATTTAATAAAAAAAAGGAGATGGTGCTCTCGAGAGAAAGGCTTGAAGCTTTTAAGCAGCAGAGAATCGGATTCTGCATTTTTTAGCCTGAAAGTTAATCGATATATGCATTTAGATTCATCACTCAAGAGTCCAGAACTAACAGCAGACATTTGGGTCAGACGGAGAGAAAGTTTTTATAAGGGCTGAAGTAGATGAGGATTCAAAGTCCTCTCTCTTAGTGTATCTTTTTCAGTTCAATGTATATTCATGTTCCATTTGATATTTAGTTTTTCTAGTTAAATGCATATGGGACACTATCAACTCTCTTAGACTATTAAGAAGAAACAAGTTAAATTATAATAATAATAATAAATAAATAATGGCAAAATACCCTAGAATAGTACTTTTAGTGTGTTTAGTTTATTATTTAGCCCTTATTGTCTCATCCTAGATAACAAAAATATGTTCTAAGAACATTTAGCTAATGTTCCAATTAGGTAAGAAAACCTTATTTCTGAATGGTCTCTAAAAAAGTTTTTCTTGTATATGTGAACAACATGAACATCCCATGCGATCATTATGGGAACTATACTTTTGAATGATCTAAAAACAATCTGAAAAAAGAAGTAACATTTAAAAAAATGTTAGACGAACATTCAACTAAAACATTTCAGAGAAAAAAAACGTTCCATGAATAAACAATGTATAAATAATCTTTGGTTACACTTTATCTGGTAACACTTTATTTTACAGTGTCTTTGTTACGTTACATGTACTTACCATAGTAATAACAGTAAATTATGCATAATTACATGCAACTAACCCTCCACCGAATCCTAATCCTACCCTAACCCTATAGTAAGTACATGTAATTAATTATTATTACTCAGTACTTAAATATACAATTACACTGTAACAATGACACCTTAAAATAAAGTGTTACCTTAAGGTGATGTAGTTACATTGTACTTACTCAAATAAGTACTGAGTATTATTAACTACATGTACTTACTTGTAGTTATGTTTAGGGTTTGGTTTAGGGTTTAGTTACTTTTACTGTTATTACTATAGTAAGTATGTAGTAACGTGTAACTACGTCACTTTAAAATAAAGTGTTACCTAATGTTTTTGTGCTAAACTTTCTACTAATGTCACTGGAAGAACGTTTGTTCAGACCTTTGCCAGAACGTTCTGAGAATATTACCCGTTAGCTCGGATTTTGCTTGCTTTCTAGTGGGTTCTTATAGCATATGATATTCAATAATATATATAAATCCTTTATTTCTCTAAAGCAACACTGTAACAGTGACACCAGCCCATAAAGTACATTATTCACTGTCATATTATGATATTTTATCTATTTTTGTACTGATTATTATATTTATTCTTTTCTCCTCTGAAGAAAAACCTTGATGAAAAAATGATGAATTTATTTGAGGCCACAAAATATAGCATATAGTTTCATATTCTAGTTGTCCAGAAGTCTGAGTTAAACAGACTTTCCCCCTATTTAAAGCATCTTGCAGATGGTTGGTGTAAATCTGGACACTAATCATGCAACTCTGCGATCAGATTATTTAAAGTGTCAGTATGTATTGATTAACATTCACGATGACATTTTATTTAGAGTGTGTCGACTAACAGTATTTACAGTGTTGAAGGAATGATTTTGATTGGACCGTGACCACTGACCGTAAAGAGCTCTCAGGACAGATGCTGGTTGTGTGTGTGTGTCCGTTGAGATCATTCTGGTCACGGCTGATGCTGCAGTCTTGCATGATCCGCTTGTAAATCACATGGACACTGAAAGATTAAACATGATGGTGTGTGTGTGTGTGTGTGCCACTGCAATAAATGTCAAAGTGTGAGTTCGATGCGATGCTGTTTTAGTCTAATGGTAAAGGACGTGGCGGCTGATGGAATGGTTGCAGGTTTATTTCCAGGTGTGGATGACCCTGATCTGTTCCAGGAGTCTGGGATTGAATAGTTTAAGAGCTGATTGCTCTTGCACACAACAGTAAATGTAAGAGTGAGAGTAATATGGGAGCCACTGCAAAGGTTGTATGTTCAATTCCAGAATGCAGTGACCTGGAAATGGAATTTAGACACTAAAAGGGCAATTCACTTAGAATGAATTGATCCAGCTGATAGCATAGCTTATTTGCACGCGCTGTCTGGGATGTCCTAGCATGCGATTCACTAAAGGAATTATGCAAATCAAAAAACTGTTGAACTTTTACGCACCGCAATTCCTCAGCTGTCAGCAAAGAACTGGAAGATTCCTTTAAATTATCCTTAGGATGGATGGTTATTGCTTTTTGACTTCTGTAATTTTAAACCTATATTTTTACGTCTGATAACATGTCCGGAATGTAATATTTATGCATAACTGTTTAAAATGAAAAACGTTATTAAAAGTAATTATGTAAACAATTAAATAAGTATAAATTCGCAAACACATTCAAAAGTTGCAAGATTTTATAATAGCTGCATTTATTTGATCAGAAATACAGTAAAAACAGTAATATTGTGAAATATTAGTACAGTTTAAATTTGGGTTTTGTTTTCTATTTGAATATATTTTAAAATGTCATTTATTCCTAATGATAAAACTGAATTTTCAGCATCATTACTCCAGTCTTCAGTGTCACACGATCCTTCAGAAATCATTCTAATATGCTGATTTGATGCTCAAGAAACATTGCTTATTATTATCAATGCTGAAATCAGTTGTGATGCTTCATATTTTTGTGGAAACTACTTTTTTTCAGGATTCAGTCTTGTTCCCTATGTACATACAATGTACTTATTACAGTAATTACAATAACTGGGTAATAACTAGCTACTAACTCTGAACCTACTCCTAAACTTAACCTCTGTAGTTATATATATATATATATATATATTATATTACCCAGTATTTTCTTAGGTAAGTACACTGTAGGATAAAGATGACTAAAATAAAGTGTAACCGGATTCTTAAAGCTCAACAGCATTTATTTGAATTAGAAACTTTTGTAACATTATAAATGCCTTTACTGTCAATTTTGATCAGTTTAATTGGTCCTTTTTAAATAAAACTATTCATTTCTTTCTTTTAAAACAAAAATCTTACCGACTAATTGCACAAAGAACTCGAGAATAATAGTTCTTTTTGGAACTAAGAAATAACAAAAAAGCCTTTTGCTTTTAATTAGAACCTCTATTTTTAACAGTGAAGGTGATGTGATAATATGCAAATCTTCTGAGTTTCTTGCTGTTTTTGATGAAATGTAGCCCCTTTTCTCTTTCTGAGACTGTGGTAATTAAGAGCTCTTTGAAGCCTGTGGATTTATACAGTATGACATTCTTCAGGGAGAGTAGTTGACAACTCTTTTATAGATGGAGACCTGAACGGAGACTTTCTTAGATAAGCTACACTGTAAAAAAAGGGAGTTACATCGGTAAGAAATGCAATTTACCACATAAAACACATATTAGACCTGCAGTGTGAACAGAGTCTGCAACAAGCCATTTCATATTGCAGAATATCACTGATTTGTTAAAGACCTCCTGTGGGGAAAATCAAGTGGTGTTCTTAATATGCTTTAAGACAAACCATGTGCAAATTCATAAGTCCATGCTATTGCTATCTCCTTAAAACTAAAGTTTAACAAAGACAGTCCTAAAAACGTGGTTTGAAATGGCCCGTTTCCTACCGTCACAAACAATCCCATCAACATGTGGGGAAGGTTTATTCCACTCACTTTCTATGATGTTCAAAGCGTTCGGATGCTGAGTTTTAGAAGGCAGCTGAGACTCTGAGATGGCGAATGGGAACATGGTTTGTGTAACATTAGCAACACATGTTTGATAAAAACAGGCTAATCATATGAATTACTGTTATGTGTCTGACACTGTATAATTCACTCTTCCTCTTCTGAATCCGTTTCTGATTCAAACATATATGCCGGTATATTCCAATATTCCCACTTGCCATTGTTTTGCATTTACTACAGTTGACTGAGTGGATCAGTCAGAGCTGGTGTGAGTGAGTGGAGGCGGGGCTCATTTGCATATTCATGAATCTGCGTATACTAAATGAAGCAATGGTGTAGACGAGTTACAATCAAGCTTTAAGGCATGAAGAAATTATTTTCATTATATTGCAGGGTTCACTTTATAAGAGTCAAATAAAACCGTGCTTAAGAATAATGACAATGAACATTTATTGTGTTGCTAATTTATACTTTGCTAATAAGGAAAGGTTCAGTTTCCTAAAAAAATAATTAATTGGCTAAATTAGACATTTTGCAATTTGAAGATTCAAATTGGTTCAATAAAGTTGCATTACTGGGCGCAATTATTAAGAGACTAATTAAACACACACATACACACGCTTGTTTTTATATCATAGAGATCGAGGGAATGTTCCACTGACGTCTATTGTTCTTTAATTAACATAACTGTAATTAGTATAGGCCTTTGGCCTACTTTCATGTAATATAATACACAATTTAGTCATTTTATGAGGCCGTTTTCTTTGTAGCAACGACCAGGTAGGTTTGTGAAGGCATTTGGTTCTCTCAAACCTGACACACACATACAGAGGCCTTTCTTTTTAAACAGATGTCTTTTCTACCTTCACACACACACACTCACACACCAGTGTGATATATGAGGAACAGAGCTATCATTCTGGCAGGCTACGCACCCTCAATTTAATTGGAAAACATGGCTCATCATTTAAACAAGACATTCGTATGGTTTCGTCTGAATGACAATAAATCACCATAAATGTCCCATTTTCAGCTCTATCCATTTTTTAAATGTGTCACGTCTGCACAGGTCTCGGCGGTCTCGGCCCCTCCAGCGATATGAAGATCCCATCACACGAAATCCATTAACCCTGCACATGCTCAGCTTTGAGCCTGACAGAGGAATATCAGGAGCGATCGAGAGAGCAGAGCCGCTGTAAAGAACAGCTGTAAGGTACAGGTTGTCAAATGATTCAATCAAATCGATTCAGAAAAAATCACAGTTAGAATTTTAAAGTGCCCCTATTATGCTTTTTCTGGATATTACCTTTCATGTAGTGTGTAATAAAGCCATTTGTGAATGTAAAAGGTCTGCAAAGATCAAAGTGCAAGACAAATTGAGTTATTGTCTCCCAAAAGAAAGAACTGATTCTGAACTTCCTGAAACAAGGTGTTTCAGTCTTACTTCCTGCTTGAACCAATGAAGCTTTGTAACAAATTTGCATAATGCTAGCCTATGGTCTTCATTGGCCATGAACGACGTCTAGTTTGACCCTCAAACAGGGTAGTTGTAGCTGAGGCCTGGAATAGTTTGGTTCATGTTCTCGACATGCTGTTTTCTGAGCTGTGAAAGCAAATCCACTTTGCTGCACTTCCAAAGGACGAGGACTCAAGCTTGAATTGATACGATAAAACTGACGCCATCGTTACTGTTCGTATCACTGTCGACAAGTGCTGAGGAAGATCCGGAGCTGAAGTTCAGATATGCTTATTGTTTTGTTTCCGACACGTGCTGTAAGCGATAGACCAATCACAACAGACTGGGCCATCGGACCAATCAGAGCAGAGCAGGCTCTCAGAAATGCGGGGGTTTAGCGAGACCGAATCCTTTATCGAACCGTTTCAGACACTGTGAGAAAAGAGCTGATGCTACAACGTGTATTATGAGAAAAGTGTTTTTTACCTTGGATGTAATCCTTTTGTAGGAGATTTCCAAAACTTTAAAAATAGCATAATAGGCGCACTTTAAATTATTATTTAGTTTATTGAAAAGTCAGTGCAGACATATTTTAGTTTGGCTTTTAGGTAGATTAATGAGTTGTAAAAGCATTTTTAGAATTGGATCATGGCCAAATCATGACCTGAATCAAATCGAATCATGAGGTTCAGAAAGCTTCCCTCTCCATTAATGAACAGGATAAAGGTGCTCTTCCTTTCAGGACTGAACCCAGATTATTTTAGTTGCTATGTGTTTGATGTGTAAAATCACCAGAGGAAACTGAATCTTATTCCCCTCTGTTGTATTTTCAGCTCAGCCGCACTGTTTCCTAATTATCTCTGTTTTAGTATTTGGATCTGATGAAAGCCTAAGGCAAAAATAAAATAACCAGTAGCGTGTTTACCACAGAAGAAGAAAAAAAATGAAAATAATATTAACACAGTCACACACTGCGTGGTAAATAATATTCAGCCGAAAATATGAATAACAGGCTCTGATGACTGATAGTGGAGTCCAAAAGTCTCTTTTATTTTGCCTTTCTTCTAATTTAATACATTATCACATTTAAACTAAAAAATAAACAGGTGTACAGTGTATATATATATATACACTCACCTAAAGGATTATTAGGAACACCATACTAATACTGTGTTTGACCCCCTTTCGCCTTCAGAACTGCCTTAATTCTACGTGGCATTGATTCAACAAGGTGCTGAAAGCATTCTTTAGAAATGTTGGCCCATATTGATAGGATAGCATCTTGCAGTTGATGGAGATTTGTGGGATGCACATCCAGGGCACGAAGCTCCCGTTCCACCACATCCCAAAGATGCTCTATTGGTTGAGATCTGGTGACTGTGGTGGGGGCCATTTTAGTACAGTGAACTCATTGTCATGTTCAAGAAACCAATTTGAAATGATTCGAGCTTTGTGACATGGTGCATTATCCTGCTGGAAGTAGCCATCAGAGGATGGGTACATGGTGGTCATAAAGGGATGGACATGGTCAGAAACAATGCTCAAGTAGGCCGTGGCATTTAAACGATGCCCAATTGGCACTAAGGGGCCTAAAGTGTGCCAAGAAAACATCCCCCACATCATTACACCACCACCACCAGCCTGCACAGTGGTAACAAGGCATGATGGATCCATGTTCTCATTCTGTTTACGCCAAATTCTGACTCTACCATCTGAATGTCTCAACAGAAATCGAGACTCATCAGACCAGGCAACATTTTTCCAGTCTTCAACTGTCCAATTTTGGTGAGCTTGTGCAAATTGTAGCCTCTTTTTCCTATTTGTAGTGGAGATGAGTGGTACCCGGTGGGGTCTTCTGCTGTTGTAGCCCATCCGCCTCAAGGTTGTGCGTGTTGTGGCTTCACAAATGCTTTGCTGCATACCTCGGTTGTAACGAGTGGTTATTTCAGCCAAAGTTGCTCTTCTATCAGCTTGAATCAGTCGGCCCATTCTCCTCTGACCTCTAGCATCAACAAGGCATTTTCGCCCACAGGACTGCCGCATACTGGATGTTTTTCCCTTTTCACACCATTCTTTGTAAACCCTAGAAATGGTTGTGCGTGAAAATCCCAGTAACTGAGCAGATTGTGAAATACTCAGACCGGCCCGTCTGGCACCAACAACCATGCCACGCTCAAAATTGCTTAAATCGCCTTTCTTTCCCATTCTGACATTCAGTTTGGAGTTCAGGAGATTGTCTTGACCAGGACCACACCCCTAAATGCATTGAAGCAACTGCTTCGCTATATATATATATATATATATATATATACACACACACACACACACACACACACATTGCAATTATATTATTATCATAGAACAATTTAAGTGAAAAGTTGAACTGAAAAAAAGTACATGACATTCAGAAATGTCTTTTATAAATATTGTATTATATTATTTATTTTTAGGTTTTTACATATATATCACAGTATAGCAGCTGCATAAAATCCACAGTTTTCTGTAAAACATTTAATTATAAATCATAATATTTCTTTCTTTTATTTTTTGTTCTGTTTATTTTCAGGTTTAAATTTGATTTTGTCTTAGACATTTGGACCTCACTCTATATAAATACATAAAATGCGATAGTTAATGTGGTGAAATAAGAAAAGAAATCACTCATATTCCCATATAGATATAAATATGTATTACATCAGCTAAGAAATTCAACAGATGACAGAACATATTTTATAAAATAAATGTCTGTATATGCATTAGTTTGATGTTGATACAATAAAAAACTAAGGTTTCGTTCAGACTTGAGAGCACGAGACACTGAACATCATATTTGCATATGAAAGTTGTTTGCTCCTGATTTTTCAGCCTGACCTCTGACATGCTTGACACACGTGCGTGTTTCTTCCTCCTGAGACTGAGGTATTGAGCACATTAGTTTTCTGCAACCACTCTGAATGCGTTGCGCTTTAAACACCGCTTGTTGCCATGACTACAGGTTGCCTTCCAGCTTTTCAGACGTGCACCTTTCAACCTACGGAAAACCCACCGCACCACATCAGAGATAAACTTTGTATCATTGCTGAACCGATCGGCTTCTTTTAGGCCAAATGTTCTGCGTCTCTAATCTCGAGAGGGTTGTGTTTCTATCCCATGGCTCAGGACTGTTGCCCTCTACAGGCTCACTGGGTCCACAGCTGCGGTTCAAAAGCAGCCCGATGTCCAGTGGGAGCATCCGAGGACATCACGAGGAACAGCTGAGCTCAGGTCTCTTAAAAAAAGAATAACTAGAACAACACGAGCTTTAAATAAAGCAGCTGAATTTTACAGAAGCCTCTCAGATGTGTGTGTGTGTGTGTGTGTGTGTGTGTGTTTCTGCTGAGGCACAATGAATGACCAACTGGCCTTAAAGTTTGCTGTTTGGTTAAAGGTAAATTCTGGGTTCAGTTGAGCTCAAAGATAGCTTCAACTATCCCTTATTTTCTTAAAAAATATATATCAAGGTTAATATATATTTATATCGATTAATCGTGACTAATTGATTTGACAGCGCTATATATGTATATGTATTTATATGTATATGTATTTACACACATACATACACACACACATAAACCACTAATCAACAAAACAACAAAAGTTTGTGTTTATGTATTTATATTATATTTATTTATATATATTTCATATGTGTGTGTGTGTCTGTGTGTATGTGTATATATATATATATATATATATATATATATATATATATATATATATATATATATATTAACTTGACTTATCACTCATTTTCTTTAAAAAAATAAAAAATTCGAGTTTACGTTTCAATGGAAATGAATGGGGCCAGTATTTGGACATTTAAATGCAGAAATATCAGGTTGATCCTCTGTTAAAATGTGTATTATTTGAGCTTTGAAGTTGCTCTCATCAATTTTACGTTTGTTTTACGGTTTTTGGCGTTACGTTGTCATGGCCATAACGTTGACATCGGATATAACTTGACCCAAAAAAAGTTACTATGCGATTTTTTTCACACTAAAATCCTGTTAACATGCAAATTGTTCGAATCTTGTGGCTATACTATTGAAACAGTTAGCATTTTAATTGGCTTCCATTTTAAGTGCCTTCCTGGAACCCAGATTTCTGCTTTTTTAAAGATAAGGAGGGACAAGTGGAAATTATTTCCTTGTGGTAATCAACATAATGCCACAAATGCAGTCAATTTAACTCAAACCCAGAATATTCTTTCAAAGATCTCGGCTAAAAAAAAAGGTTGTAGGTTGAAACGCCTCAAGGGACAATGAACTTTACCAATTGGTGGCCAATCACTATTGCGCCACTGCGCAAGACAATAAACCTCGGGGTATTTGTACGATAAGTTGGTTTGGAGATTCAAATGTCCACTAATGGAGTAATAACTAAGCCAAACATATCCTCGAGCATCAATGTTCCCCATGACACTTTTTTTTTGCTAGCGCCTGCACATGTCACAGCAGTGCTCTGTCTGAGTGAACAAATACTCATTTAATCTAATGAGCATCTGAAGAACAGTCTGAAACACACCCCAGAGAGCAGAAAACACATCTGAGCACAAGTATTACTCAGACGCTGGGAGAGACTAAAGCACTTTAAAGGAACAGGACAATCTAAATTTGAATCAGGCTGTAGATTAAAGCGGAGCAGTTATTGATGTCTGGCTTCTGAAGCCCAAACACACTTTGCAAATACTCACAAATCCGGCTCCGTAGAGGGATTCGAGACAGAAGATGGAATTGAACAGCAGGGTTGTGTAAAATTCTGAATTTAATAACCGGCTCCCTTACAATGCTTGAATGTGAATTTGATTTGAATAGGCAACGCCCCACAGGAAGTTGAATTATAGGATATGAATGAAATGAAGAGGAATTCACTGAATTTCATTTCAAAGAAATCCAGCAGTCACACATCAGAGGAATTTCATTAGTCCAATAAAAGTTTTATGAATCAAATAATCCTGATTAATTATTCCTTATGTAGAAAAGATCTTTCCCCTAACTGATAAAACTTATTTTTCTAAGCAAAAGTTTTTTATTTTTATTTTGCCATACAGCATTGGAAAAAAGTTTTAAAAGGTTAAAGAGTGAATTTAAAATAATTAATCCAGAAAATATAAATATAATATAATATAATATAATATTAGTGCTGACAAATCGATTAACCGTGATTAATAGCATCTAACATAAGTTTTTATGTATATATATACATATATACACATACACATATATAGACTTACACAGACACACACACATTGTTAGATGCGATTAATCGATTTGACAGCCCTAAATGTAATATAACTGTTAAAAAGTTGATAAAATATATCAATTAATTATTTCATTACATGCACAATGCACATACTATATATATATATATATATATGCTGTCAAATTGATTGTATCTAACATAAAAGTTTGTAAATATGCGTGTATATATATATATGTATGTATACAAACTTTTATGTTAGATGCGATTTATCGTGATTAATCGATTTGACAGCACTTATACACACAGACACAGACACACACACACACACACACACACACACTTTTTTTTAGGCCTACTTAATTTCCAGTCATAAAATTTTTTGGGGGGGTAAATGCAAAAATGCTTTTAAAAATAAATATTTTGGACGATACATTTAAACTGAAATGATATACAATAAATGTGTAAATTAAAAGACAATGTTTAAAGGTCAAAGGTGTTCAAATGTGTTCTAACGAGGAACAATCGATAAAGCGACAAGCCAAAAAAACCCTCTGAGTCTGAGTTTTAGTCCTGACTGGACAGGACATTTTGTCAGTGACTGAACTCTGTGCTGCTGATTACACAAGTAAACGGATCGTAGTTCGTATGTAAAAGTTACTCTAGAGCTACGAATAAAATGAAAATGTGAGGAAAAGCTATGCAAATCTCCAGCTCTGAATAATGGATATTCTGATTACATGTCGAACTGAAGCTCTGCCACTTTCTCCGATTGAGGTAAAACTGTATTAAGTGCACGTATAATCTCTGTATCCATGACAATTCTGCTCCAAATCCTGAATAATAGTTCTGTACAGGAGCATTAGGGATAAGAACGTAATGCAGCGCGTCTCAGAGCGAACCCTCCGCCAGCCTGAGAGCATTCAGGGTTTAGCACACATTAATCTAGCAGTCTAAAGTTACACAAACAGATGAAGCGTGCACTTAAACAGAGCCTGATGTATCCCGACACAGGCCTCGGCAAAATAATGCTACAGTGTGTACAAATAAAAAAATGCATTAATGCCGAGTACATGGGAGCTGCCATCACAGAGCAAGCCCACCGAGGCCCACAGCGACGATCCTGCGGGATTAGGAACAGTATGATATCTCATAGATACTCTTAAAATATTCTGCTTTATCTGAGGGAACAGCCACCGGCCCGACAGCGCCGTAGAAAGGCCAGCGTTGTGCTGAGATTTGAGACTCTGATGCGCTCGAGAACCATACATGCTTATCTCAGTGTGTGTCATAGAGTATATCCCGGGCATCAGCGGATCTGATGAATGACAGATATATAGAAAATATTCATATGAAGTTTTCTAGGCCACTACAGGGGAATCTTGGCCAAAAAGAGAATAAAAACTTGAGCTCGGTTCCAAAAACTAGTGAGCTGCCTATGTAGGCAACATTTTGAAGCACACTCCAGACATTAAGCCTGTTCCCAAAAGTAGATTGCTTAAATATGTATAAATATGTTTCCCTTTAAGATATAGTTATATAGTTGCCCCCGCCCTATATATATATATAACTTTTTTTTTTTTTTACCATGTAGGCTATATTGCAAATCTATGCAACATTTTCAAATGCCAAAATATTGTACAAAATGTCAATGGCCAAGAAAATGTATTTTCAATCATAATTTTATTTTATTTACAGTCTATCAAATAAATAATTAAATAAGTAATTATAGTTACTTATTTAATAAATAATTAAATAAGTAACTATTTTCTTATAATGTAAATACACTTATGTAACAAATATATTTGCTAATTATATATATATATATATATATATATATATATATATATATATATTTAAAATACACTTTAAAATATTTATGTATAATTATATATGAACACATAAATGTATGTATATTATCTCAAAAAGATAAAACAATTAAATACTTTAAGATTGTAAATTAATTTTCTTGCCCCTTTAATACACACACACACACACACACACACACACACACACACACGCACTCTCTCTCTCTCTCTCTCTCTCTCTCTATATATATGAAAACCTAGTGAGCTGCCTTATTGTCTACTACCTACATAATCAGATGTGTGTGTATAACAACAGGTTTTAAAAACATCCATTTATTTGAATAGTTTTAATGAAAATATAAAATTTTGCAGTGTTTCAGGCATCTTTCTAAGGTGAACATTGTCCAAAAAAGTCATGTCTTTCCTTTTTTTTACATGACTGTAACAGAGGCTAATGAATTTTGATTATTTTTAAACAAAATGATGGGATAAGAGATTAATTTCCTGTAGAGCTCAGAGCATCAGCCATGCATCTGTTGTGAAATGCTGTTTAAAACCCAGTGTAAACTCCATGGGTCTGACCGTCAGCCTCTGGCCGGAAGCCCACAGCCAGCAAATATTGCCAAACAATAAACAGCACGAAACTAATGTGATTTCAAATGCCACGTTTGCCCCTTACAGCTGAACTGATCCGTGAAAATGCTTTTTGTCACGGCACAAAGACAATTTGACAGTATTGATAGAGCACTTTATGAGGATAATCATAATCTGGTTCCTGTTTTTGAAAGGCAATCCATGAGGCATTTTTGCACTAGATGACAGCGGATAACAGGTGTATGAGGATTTACCATAAAATGACCTGCTGTAATCAATAATCATGAACAGATTGCATGTAAAACGAACAAAAAGCATCATTAAAAGAAAAGTTCAGCCAAAAATGCAACATCAGCCGTTATTTTTTTCTTGGACGAACTATGCCTTTAAATGTGGCACGTTCCAGGTGAGCGGGATTCCTCCGAGAACAGGTGTCCGCTCTGAATGTGTTTCAGACACATTACTGTGACCGAGAATTCACTGGCATTTAAAACAAAGACTTTGACCAGCAGGAAAAGGCAGAGAAAAAGAAAGCAGGTGAAGCCTTACCTCTCTGCAGGGTTACTCAAAGCACATGAAGCGTGTGAGCATGGCAGGTGTTCATCTTCTGCACAGGTGTTTGCCTCTGTCTCTGACAGCATTAAACACTGACATCTGGACGATGAGCACAGCTGATTTTGCTTCAGATGTTGTTTGTGAACAATGCAATCAGTAATCACGTTTCCATTACAGATTTGCGCAAAAGTTTTGCGATATTTTCGAAATGTCGATAAAAACTATTGCAAAATGACGGCATTTCCGTTGTTATGTGACTAAAACTTATTTTTTTCCTCTCGCGATAAGTCATTCCAAAAATCATGGAAACCGATGTTGGTAGGTTTACGTATATCCCAGCCACCGCACTAGCCATTATTTTTTTAACGGAAGGAAACGTAGTTGTGTTATCCAAGCATTACTGCATGGCAAGGAAAGCTGTTTCTCTCTCATATCTGCTTCAAGGTCTTGATAAATTGTGGCATTTCTTTATTGTTTAGAATCCAGTAGGCCTATTCCCGTAATACCTTTGTTTATTATGATTTTAATAAAGAACTGTAGGTGCGTTTCCATTACAGATTTGCACAAAACTTTTGCGATTTTTTTCTAAATGTCGACAAAAAACTATTTCAAAATGACAGCGTTTCCATTAACCGATGTTATGCGACTAAAACTTCATCTTTTCCTCTCGCGATACGTAAAATCATTCCAAAACCCATGGCAACGGACACTGGTAGGTTTATGTACTATATCCCAGCCACTGCACTAGCCATTATTATTAATCAAAGGGGATGTATGTGTGTTATCCAAGCATTGATGGTAAGGAACGACCCTTATTATACTTGTGAGCGGCACATATGAGGAGTTTCTGGGTGTTTCTCCCTCATATCTGCTTCGAGGTCTTGATTGTGGCATTTATTTGAGGTTTAGAATCCATTATTCCTGTAATTCTTTCGTCTTATATGAATTTAATAAAGAGCTCTGTCTCGTATTCTGTCCAAACATACCGCGTCATCTACATCAGGTGACCTGTAAATGTGCAAAAACTGTTTCCATTGCAGTTTTGCGAATATTTCTTTTTCGAATTGCCTGAAAAACCACCTCATGCGAGCGTAAAAACTTTTTTGCGATAAATGGGAGTTTTTGCGAAATTGATGTGTTTCCATTGGCCGTATTTTCAATTCGCAATTTCAATTTGCGCAATTTGAAGTGTAATGGAAATGCGGCTAATGTTATGTCAAATATTAACACTTTTATTTCTCTTTCAGTAAAGAGTATGTTTACATGACAAAACTGAAAAGCTTTTCTTTTGCGTTTTTCGCGTACAGATGACGATGTTGTCAGTAGCCGCGTTTCCATTACCCTTCAAATTGCGCAAATTGAAATTGCGAATTGAAAATGCGCTCAATGGAAACACGTCAATTTCGCAAAAACTCGCTTTTATCGCAAAAAAGTTTTTACGCTCGCATGAGGTGGTTTTTCAGGCAATTCGAAAAAGAAATATTTCGCAAAACTGCAATGGAAACAGTTTTTGCGCATCTACAGGTCACCTGACTTAGAAGGCGCGGTGTGTTTGGACAGAATACGAGACGGAGTTCTTTATTTAATTCATAAAAGACAAAATAATGACAGAAATACTGGATTCTAAACATCAAAGAAATGCCACAATCAAGACCTCGGAGCAGAAATGAGTGAGAAAAACCCAGAAACACTTCATATGTGCCGCTCACAGACACAGTATAAGGTCTTTCCTTGCCATTAATGCTTGGAAAACACTCCTACGTTTCCTTCCATTAATAATAATAACGTCTAGTGCGGTACGTGGCTGTGATTTATATATAAACTTACCAACGTCCGTTGCCATGATTTTTGGAATGACTTATCGCGAGAGGAAAAAATGACGTTTTAGTCGCATAACATCAGTTAATGGAAACGCCGTCATTTCGCAATAGTTTTTTATCTATATTTAGAAAAAATCGCAAAAGTTTTGCGCGAATCTTTAATGGAAACGCGGCTAATATGATCCCCGTTCACACGGATTCACGAAAATGGCTTAAAACACTGTATTATTCATGCCAGGCCAGTAGTTGGCGATGCCACTTTGTAAAGAAACAACATGCATATAGTCTGAACACCTAATAGAGAGCCTAAGTCCCTCCCCTTCCGGTCGACCACCATGGGACCTTATTTCGGAAAAATATTGTATGGGAGTCAATGGCGAGAGACAACAAATATTTTGATCTCGTTTGAATTGTGCCCTGATTTACACATATGATGTTTGTCAATTTAAAAGATACATTTTAAAGTCAAGAAAGTCGCAGCTTGATGTAAAACTGCTGAGGTATAAGACTGTGAAAATATGTAATTACAAAGACTACAAACCCAGAAGGCGCACATGCGACGTCATACCTTTTCTCTCAATGAATGAAGCTAACTTTACTGAAGCTAACGTCTGTCATTTTTTCTATAGTCTTACATTATAATCGTAACGTTACGCCGTCATGCCTGAGTGTTTTGAGCCAGAATACACACATACGAGCAACGGATCTTGTGACGTACATAGTGCGAGACGAGAGATGTAGTTCATTGAGCGATTTTCACATAAAACTAAACGTTACTCTTCTGTTTTATGACAAACTGCGACTTTCTTGACTTTCATAATTACCTTTTAAATTGACAAACATCATATGTGTAGTTCAGGGCACAGTTCAGACGGAATAAAAAGATAAGTTATCTCTCGCCATTGACTTCCATACATATTTTTTCCGAAATAAGGTCCCATGAGCCGGAAGCGGAGGGGCGGGACTTAGGCTCTCTATACACGTCTTTGTTTTCACAAAATCACGTTTTTGTGGTTTACACTGAGACGATAACGGTATTGTTTTTTTAAGAACTTAATCTTTTAAACCCGTTTTCAAAATTTTGTTTTCATGTTTGTGTTTCAGAGGCGTGCTTTGTGATTTTAATCCTTTCTGAATCTGCCATGTCTGTGTTTTTCTCACACAACCTCAGAAAAAAAAAAAAAAAAAAAAAGCTAAGCTAACAACTTTTTCAAAGACCAATGAATTATAGAAAATAACAGACATGCTTGTCATATGTGAATAAATTAAATTAAGTAAGGTTTTATTCTGGCCAAAATATATATAAAATATGATAATATTATGCTAAATATAATATTATTAAATATAATTCAAGATTCAAGATTCAAATAGCTTTATTGGCATGGTGAAAGAAATATTTACATTGCCAAAGCATTCATAACACTATACAATAAAAAAAAAAAAAAAAAAAAAAATATATATATATAAATAAAATAAAAATCAGACAGACATCGGAATCGTGGCAAACTCTGAAGACTTTTAGTTGAATGAGAATATAGAAATTTTCTTATCAAGAGAGATGTACCTTAGGTCAAAGGAGTTATACTCTTTAAAACATCTCAAAAGTACTTAAGAAAATAAATTAGCTTGTGCTAATACTCACAAACAATGTCAGAGTTTCTCTAATTGCTGCCAGGATGGTTGTGGTTGGACCTGAAGTGTATAGTTGGCTTTAATGGTGATAGATGTGTAATTCTATAAAAGGTTAAACACCAACCCTGGTTTAATACACACACTGGCACTAATTTTACCTCTCCCTCTCTCCTCCATTAGATCTGGCCTCTTTACACCCGTTCATTCATCTTCTAGTCACACATTTACATAATATTAACATAATTAACATGTGTGTGTCACTGACCAGAGGGCTGTTAAACATTGTTCACACATCTCCTCCAGCATGTTTGACATTTTAAAGTGCTGAGCGTGTAGCTTACAGCGCAGGTAGCGCTACACACGGTCAGTAATTATGCTGCACGCTAGCCTCAGGTACAAGAACTTTGGAGATAATTAATATATTAAAATTGCACTCGCATACTCTCCACTACACCCAAATGATGACAAAAGAGAATTAAAAGATGAAATTCATTGTGGTTTGGAAAGAATGCCCCTTTAAATGCATTCATGAGGACAAAGGATAGCATGCTGGCTAATGTTAGCAATAGCATGCTACTTGTACTATCTCTGCAGTATGAAGTATTGGTGCGTTCAGGTCACTTTTGTCGGAGCAAGATGGCGGTACCTTCTCTTGTTTACCTACACACAAATACAGCAACTCTACTAGGAAATGAACAAAGAATGTAAATTGGATGGTTGTGTTTTTATGTGACATTTGCTGTCATCTGCAGTGATTCATTTCTAAAAATATATATTTAGGTGAGGCTTTGATTCTGAATTTTCTGTATTGACAGGAGGTGGGTGTTAAATTCATGCTGTGTTGTCTGTGATATATTTAAAAATCAGTGAGAATTAGCAGGAGAGGATATGTTATTGACAGAAGGAACTGCATGCGTTTCTAATTTAGCTGAGACTTTTATAGCAAACCAAACATACAGGAAATATCGTCCCTGTCAAGGGGCCATCTTTAAATCCTGTTGAAATGCATGATGACGATAAAATAAAAGCTTTTGAGATTTTAAAGTGCTCTATTCCAGAGTCTGAGAGAAATGAGCACCCTTCAAATGGATAATTACACCTTAATCTTCGGTTCCATAGTGAAATCGTGAAACGCGCCTATCAGAGGAAATCAGAAAAGAAAACAAGATTGAGAGAGGGAATGTAAGATGTCTGTGTTTGTATGCGTCAGTCTCATTCAGTAAACCCAAAACAGTTATTTTCTATTCATTAGATACATTAGTCGGAGTGCTGCATTCTGGGAGTTTTCCGGATGATTCTGCATCTCAAAAGAAAACCATAATTTTCACTGTCTGTCTCCTTCTCCTCATTTGACAAGTGATTACAGCATTTTTTCCAGTACTACGAGGAGGTCCATTTATTTTTCATAGTCTCAAAGCTCTGTAAAGTCCTCCAGAAAACCTCTACAGAATGCATAATATATTTTCAGCGACACCTGGACCGTGTACCACAGTTTTCTGTGCGTTCCCTGATATAATCCTGCAGGAATCTGGTCATCTACCAGCTTTAACCAGGTTGACCTTGGTAGTCCAACCAGCCGGTACTCCAGCTGATCAACCTAAACCAGTTAAGACCAGATAATGACCACGGTTAAAACCAGTAAAACTGTTAGATTCTTTTCACCATTAAGCTTCTAATAACATTATGTTGTTCAGTAACACAACCGTCTCCTCATCTTTAGTGATTTTCTTAAGCCCTGTTCACACATACAGTGATTTTATCGGAGTAGGTCATGAGGTTGCTATACTGTTGGACACTAATAGGCACTGGATGGGCGTTAATGGGAGCTTCACAACCGGTCATAGTGAAAATCTGATTACTAATGAGATGCATTTGCTATAAAAACTAAGATGTTGTTCTATTTTGATTAGAAGCATCCAATGACTTCTAGTCTTTTTGTTGCAGCAAATCACTGTATGTGCAAACATAGAAAATAAGATGTTCTAATTCATTCTTATACATTTTCTTGTTCAGATCCTAAATATAACGTTGAGCATGCGCTGAAGATTCTTCTGCAGAACAAAATAAACAAGGCACATTTTTGGTATAAAAATCTCCATAGATTGTTTAATACAACATACCATATTTTCAACAATTCAACATCAATAAAATTGTGTTAATTAAAAAAAAGAAAACAAAATGCATATTACTTTTATTGCACAGAACAATTTAAACATTTTTCATACTAGATTTTTTCACCTTTTTAGGTCTTTTTTCTTTAGTATAAAAGAATATTATGGACCACATTAATGCACATTATCATTCTGGGCTGAATGTTGGAGAGGGCAGAGGTCATATAAAGATTTATTCGAAGTAATAGGATGAAAACAGTAGCTAGAGCACAGAGGCAGAGGATCAGAGAAAGATTCAGGTGTGCGTGTGTGTGTGCAAGTGTCAGATTAACTCTAAAGTGGATCAGTAAGGGTTAAACCATCTGTGCAGCTTCTCCATCTGCAGCCTCAGTCAGCAGTACAAACCACTTAGCGAGGCGAAACACATCTACACCGGAGCAAAATACAGTGCATAAACACAGCTCAGTGTCCTTCCATGGAAATCACCTGCCCTGCTTGGCCCAGATTAAACACGCACTTAAAACACAGCTGGACTGTGTAGCGAATTCATTAAACCATTGCATTTCTGCTTCATACTCACTAACCAATCCATTTTTAACTAGCCTCTATCTAGCACTGCACCATTACGCTTTCTTGTCAGCACAAACAGCCTACTTTCAATTTACTCCCACTTCTTTATTCACAAACGTTGCCTGCCGTGATTAACGTGGCGCCATTTCCGCCTGTGGAAACGTCTGCTAAATAACGCAATAATTCTTAGTATAGATATCTGTCATTGTAACAAACCAACACCATCTGAGTCCTTAGACTTGCTGGATAACTTTGAAATGGTTTCTTTGGGCACCAAAGCTTCATATAATGTAAAGAAAAATAGATCTGCAGCCGGTAAGACAGGTCTAAGTCTAAGACCATTAGACAGGTGTGAGACCAAAAGACAGGTGTAAGACTCAAGAGACAGATCTGAGACCAAGAGACAGGTGTGAGACTCAGCAGCAGGTAAAGGTGATTGAGAGCTGTCGAGCACATTAACACTCTCACCTTTTGATGAAATGATTAATTCTGTTATGAACTCGCTTGCTCTCGCACATACAGTGCACACTCTGAGATAGAGCTGTACAGTCTTTGAATGAGTTTGTTATATAAAAATGTGATGCTGCAGTGCCATTAAATGGGTTTAAACCTGACCAGGCACAACAGAAATGCTCACTGCAGGCTACAATGATCATCTCTATATAAAATGAAAGCAAAACGCACAACAAAAGTTACATAATTACTGCTGATTTCACTTGCCTAGCCATTAATCCAACAATAAACAACCTTTATCCAGATGCTTGAGTCGTAAAACTCCCTCGGCTTATCTAACAAATGCATTTAAAATACAGATCCGAAAGCAAAATGAGGACCAGACAGCAGAGTGCAGAATCAAAGAAAGGAATGTGCGGTGAAAGTTGCACTATACACACATTTCTCTATAGCAGGAATGAAATGGAATCTATTATGCTCTACATTCTGTTGTTAGACACAATGTAGAAGACATTTTGGGCGAATTTGGGCAAATTCAGCTGTTAGGTTTGTTAAATGTGCTTTTCACCCCTGATTTATCTACTGTTATTCTTTCATAAAACTATTCATTTTAGTAGAAAACAAGAAATGAATGGGTTAAACAAACAAACAAACAAACAAAGAGGATGCAGGCAGCAGGACAGAAGGGAGAAGGATGCTCTGCCTTTGCATTCTGGAGGTCGACACAAAACATTTTGGAGGTTGGGGTTTTTCTTTTTTTTTTTTGCCCATAAAAATCCACAGGAACTTAAGTGTTTTAAAACAAAATCCTCTCTCAAAGATATTGGTCCCCGTAGGCTGAATTTAAGCGGCATCACAGAGGACTGCGCATGAGGACATTTTCCCCCTCTCATGTTCAATATTGAACAAAAGCACCAACCCCTGTGATGCACATCCATCTTTAGAAAGGGGGAAAAACACCCCTCCTCTATGGGGAGCTCGTCAGAGCCAGAGGTTGTTCAGGCAGGGAATCTCTTGTTTTTGTCTTTATGAGTTTTTGAAAGGGTCTCTTGAGCTCCCTGGTTGGATTATATCATTTTCATGTTAAATTTTCGAGGGGCATCGGCGTTGCCGCTGCTGCTCATCCCAGCGTCCGATTTGCGCGGGACGTACTCTATCTCAATGTTGTGTTTGCTGTTTCCTTTGCCTCTGCTCCAAAGAAAGAGCAGAACCAGGCAGAACAGAACCACACCCAAGAAGGAGATGAAGCCCATAGTGGTGGCGATGATTAGCGTCTTTATATCAAACGGGAACGGGACAGTTGCTCTTGTTCCATTGGCTCCGTTGTCGTTGGGTTGGTTGGAGATAAACGCCAAGGTTTTGTTGGGTTGGTTGGGCCAGTCTGGCGAGTAACTGTGGACGTGCAGGTGGGCCAAAGCGGTGTCGTTTCCACCGGCGTTGCTAGCAATGCACACATACGTCCCATTGTCCTGAATCTGAGCGTAGCGCACCTCCAGGGTGCCATCTGGGAAAACAGTGAGCCGTCCTATCGTTTTCGTAGTGATGAACTGTTTTTGTGGGGAAAGCCACATGATGACAGGCATTGGGTCTCCGTCTGCTTGACACACAAAGTGGATGGTGGTGCCTTCGTCAACAAACTTTTGCTGTGGCTTACGGTCTCGGATCCTAGACCTGCGACACGTGAAGTAATTGGGCTGAAGGACGTCAGGAAAGTCCTTGAACTCTTTTCCTTGAACGAACTCGGGTGAGGAGCAAGTCGGCTGCTGGCGGTTGAAGTTGAGCCTCCAGCGACGTCGGAAAACCCAAAGCAGACGGCAGTCACAAGCCAGCGGGTTGTCATACAATGCGAGGGTCTCTAGGTTCCCCACTGAATGGAACACAGCCTCCTCCAGGGTGGTAAGGGCATTGCTGGAGACATTGAGGATTTTCAGGTAGTTGAGTCCTCTGAAGGAGTAGGGCTCGATCATTGTCAGTCGACCGCCCACCAGGTGGAACTCCTGCAGTCTTAGCAGGTCATGGAGCCGGTTGCCCTCGATCATCTGGATGGGATTGTAGGACATGTTGAGGAAACGAAGATAAACCAGGTGTCGCAAAGCCAAATATGGAATCGACGTTAAGTTTGCATTAGTGATCGTTAGGGAGGTAAGATTCAATCCGTACAAGCAGTTGGTGGTCATGGTATCCAGGTAGGGCCAGTTGGCAATTTCCAGGACTTTGAGACGGTAGAGCCGCTTGAAGCTGTAATCTCTGATGCTGTTGATGTTGAGGTTTCGCAAGCGCAGCGTAACCAAGCTGTGCAGATGCGTGAAGGCCTCTGTCGGGACAGAGGTCAGGTTGCACTTCTCTAGTGTAAGCTGCTCCAAGCTGCTGAGGCCATGAAACGCCCGGTGGGATATGAAAACGAGGTCATTATCCCCAACCTCCAAAGAGCGCAGGTTGTAGAGGTCCTGGAACATGTAGTCCAGCAGAATTACGATCTTATTCTCACTGATGTCCAGCTTTGTTAGGTTACTGAGGCCTGTGAACACTCCCAACTGGATGAGCTTCAGCTTGTTGCTGCGCAGTCCCAGACTCTGCAGGCCGTACAGGTTGTTAAAGGCGCCGGGCTCAATGGCCGAGATGGTGTTTTCATTGAGCTCCAGCTCTTCCAAGTGCGGAAAGGTAGAGAACTCATCTGGGTTGATGGTTTTGATTCGATTCTTGCTGAGGTCAAGGAGTCGTGTTTCCGACGGGATCCCCTCTGGAACGGACATCAGTTTCTTGCGGTGGCATAAGACCGAGCGCTCCTGAGCATTGCACTCGCAGCGTGATGGGCAGCCCGTGGCAGAGCCAGACAGCACTGTGCCCAGCATCAAGATTAGAATGGGCTGCCAGCATGCCACCAGGAAGCTGTGCCCACTCACTTCCCCTGCTACCATCCTACCGGTTACCTGCACAGACGGAGAAAAGAGAAAAAGTGCACTGAGTTATAAAATATGAAATTCAAGGCATCCAAATCAATAAACAATTATACTGCACAGTATATTGACTAAACCTTCTACTGTGCTATTTTCTTTGGCGAGCAGCATATGGCTCTAAAACATGAGTGAATTGGGTATTTATTGAACACTGTTCATTGAAAGAATGGAGAGGTTAAAAGTGTGTTTTACTAAGAGTTTAACTAATATAGAAGACATCATTTTCCATTTCCAAAGTGTCAACTACGTGTTTCATTACATTATAGGCTCATTAAACGACTGCACTATGGACTGCTGGATTATTCAGAACTGTGAAAAGGAAGAGCCAATGGCGTGTACTTGCATAACTGCGTGAATTGGCACTTTTGGATTCGATCTCCTTTGTTTTGACCCCAGCTAGTTCAACTTCAAAGGCTTTTAACACACAGTAGCACTCACGCTAACTGAGCTCAGGGACTTGACTTGGAATCCATTGCAAGGGTTACATCACCATCATAAGGTATTTATGAATCCTCTAAACCTCTGGTGCACCTAACACAGCTGAGAAGTGAGTTAGAAGGCTGTTGTCCCAACCAGCATTTTCACTCTCAAATCCTGTGAGCGTTCACACTTCCATGTATGGGATCCATTTGAAACGATTGCACGGAGGCATATGTGTGAATTTATCCACAATTTTCAAGGAGAAATCCATTTCACAGAAAGTTGGTAGCCATAAAATCGCTAGCATATGCCATCTGCGAGACAGACCAAAAGACGAGACGTCGGATTAAGACTCTCTGATATCTTACTTAAAGACATGCTGACCATTTAAATCTGTACACAGAGATTCTAATGCTTTCTGAAGCAGCAATAAACACTGTTCATGCACAACTGCCCTCATTTTAAAGTTTAGCTTCTTTACAGTCTTCTGAAAATCATCTTTTAGAGGAAAGTGTCCACCTTGCTATCTAATGCCTACATAGGCAATATCCGAATGAAACCTCATAAAGGACTCATTCTGAATACTCTACACTGGCAGCAACTCCACAAATAGTGTGCAAACAACCCACAGTTTGGTGTTAGCATGTTGCAAAACTAATAGCATGTTACTTTAAAACACATAACATACATAGCACACACACAAAAAAGTAATTTTATAAACACTTTTTGGTATCTCTTGACTGATCCGCCTTCTTTGGATTTTTTACAGAGCTTATTTCTTGTGAATTCTTGGATTGCCTTATGTGGTAAATGAAAACATACAATGCTGCCCTAAAATTCAGCTAAAAAGATTTAAATTATTCATAATAACAGTTTTTGCATAGAGAGTGCATCTATAACGCCTTAAATTGCTCTCTAGGTAGGCAGCTCAATTGGTTTTGTAACAGAGCTCACATCTCCAGTGAATGTCAGGTTTACACTTTTTTTTTTCCTTTTGCCGTCACGCTATTCTCTACCGACCCGTCGTGACTCTGATTACGGTTTCATAACCACCTACACAGCACTGGAATACTTCTATTGAGAACATCAAAGAATGTTCATTTCCTGTTTGTGTAACATAACATCCCTGTCACATGATCATAAAAAAGATGTACAACTTGCATCGGGAAGCCTGACGCCAGTGATGATTGCTTTTGTCCTGAAAGACTTTTCAGAAGTTTTCAGTTCAACGAACTGATCCTTAAAATAGTTATTTAGGGAATCACAAATCTTGCAGCACTATAACCATTAAAAATTGTCATTGGTGTGCAGAAGAACTCCTGCCCACACAAACACAAAATACACTGTATAAATGTAGAAGAGATTCGCAAATATTTCAGAAGAGGCCAATTTGGATTTTTGTTTGTAATTTGCTGTAATGAATAAATTGCAGTGATCTAACTGTGAGCCCCAGTTGTTCATCGGGATCAATAATGAAGCCACTGAAGGGTTGAGTTTGGCTGGAAGCATTCAGCATGTGGCCCACAGGCACGGTGTTAAACCGTTAGCACTGTTGAGGGGAGGCTGGGTTCAGTTCAAAGCAAATTAAGCAGCCTACAGTGTGTGCTGCCAAAACCTGAGAACATACGGAAATGTTCTTCATATGAAACCGACTTGAAAGAAATATCACCGCTGTCTGGTCACCAGACTAGCAACAAGCTGAAACATTATTCAGTTAATGATGTGTCTTAGGAAATTTTATCAAATAGCATTATGTATTATTTCTCAGTGAAAAAGAGAAAAGAAATGGTTGACTGTTAAGCCCTCCTACTAAAACTCATGTTTTTGGGATCTGTGATCTCTATTCCCCCTGTAAAATTACAGTAAAAGTGGCATGAATGACGTGAGTGCATAAAGTAATGCAGTGAGGTAGTTTGTACTTTAATGTGGTGAATTAATCAATAAAGTAATGCAGCAAACCAGTATGTGAAATAACAGAGAGGTAAGAACGTAAAATACACAGTAAGATAGTGTGTAAACTAAAATTAAATTAGGTATATTATAATGCGGTGACGTTCAGTGTAAAGTAATGCAACAAACTAACATGTAAAGTAACAGGTTACAAGTACTGTAATTTCAAATAATGCAGTTTGGTAACATGTAAAATAACTTTCAGTGAGGTAGCATGTAAAGTCACGTGGTAAGTTAGTGTGTAAAAGCTGGAAGGTGATTTGTAAAGCTACATGATGAGACAGTTCGTAATAAACATGGTGCTGCTGCATCTCTATTCTGACATGATTGCATTTCCATCTGTTGCATCATTTACTATTATATATTTATGATACATCTGAATCTCTCACAGTAAGGTTGTGAATAACTGCAGTCTGGAACAGGACGGTGTTTCCCAGCGGCAACAATCCCACTTAAAGACGGCAGCTAAATACCTGAGCAGCAGAATCCTCCCCACATCTGTCACGGCTATAGGAGCAGCACGCTAAGAGTCTAATCTAGTTCAGAATCAGCCAGTTCACTAATCCTGTACACACACACACACACACACACCAACACACATTCAGGTGGACTTATTTCACTTCAGCTTCATGTAGGTCAGTTCAGCACACGGACACCTCACAGGACAAAGTTAAACACACTTGGACAAGAATAACACAACTCCGGCTCATCCGTAAATCAATCTGATTAATTGACTTAATGAAGCTCTGCTGTTGCTATGTAGAAGACTAAGTCTTCCAAGTGAATTAAATCTCTTGAATCCGTTCACCAAAACATCAAGTACTGTTTTGTTTGCCAATTCATTTCATGACCAAAAATGAGTTTTTAATTATGAATAAGTATTTCTGCATTTTATTAAATGTGTAAAAAAAAAAAAAAACTCAATTGTTTCTCCTAGTAATAATCGTAATAATAATGTTTCTACTGTGAAAAAGATCCAAGTAATGTCACACATTTCTCCTCTAGAGTTACAGAATAGATCCCAAAAATGTCTCTAAATGTGCTTAGATTTAACAAGACTGCAATCAAAAGTCAATGATCTCAATATGAACTCAAATGTTTTTCATCAATTTCCAAATTCCAAAAAATGAGCTCCGAGCTGCCATCCATTAGTTTTATAGCAGTGTAGTTCTACTGTATGTGAATAATTATCTCATTAGTGTCTATTTTAATTTCTCCTTATGATTTTTAAGGTACAGCAATAGTGACTCAACCAATGGCATGAGTTTTTGGCGGGGCTATCTGTTTGTCGGAGCAATGGTAGACATTGTTCAGGAAATGCGTTTCATTATTTTTTACAATTGCGTTTGGTGGCGCTAGTGGCACTGAAATCACATACTTCACCTTAGCTTTTCCTGAGCAACAAAATGTTCCTTTATGCCTTTAAAGTCAGTATTTGAGCGTAGAAACAAACAACCAGCAAATCAGTCGCATCTCTGTGCAACAAAAGAAAGGCTTCATTTCACTGCAAAACAAGTGTCAGGAAAGAGATTGTATCGTTCACTTAAAGCATTTGTGTTCAGAACATGGTGTTCAAGACTGAAACAAGTCTGGAACTCAGAAACACACACTCAATCCATTTCTTATGGTCCGTGACTGAATCTGCTCATTTATTTGTTGCACTTGCTGCAGAATCGCCAGAGTGTGACTGAGTGTTCCCTCATTAGAGACCCTCCCCTCGCCCTTTCTGCTATTATTTTGTCTGTAAAGTAACTCTGGCTCAGGAAGTGCAAACAGTAAGGTTCATATTCAGAGCTTCAGATCTGACCTTCTGAAAACATCTCCTCCCAGACGAAACAGCTCCATCCTGCAGCCCTAACAGCTCCTCAGAGCTCAAACATCTCCGGTTTCACTCTCTCCGCTGTCATTCTCTGTTTTTCTCACTCTGAGGGGAGGGAGACACATTGACCCTGAAGCTACAGGAGAAGAATCGTCAACACAAGCCCAGAACGGCAGCTGGAATCAGGAATAACGAGGTCCAACACACCAGACATCTCAGCGCTGAGGAATCAATCACACAACCTTTCTCGCTGGATGTGAGACGAGAGTCTTACAAACAGGGTAGACACACAAACATAAGATGTAAACCTAGCCTCACTGTCTATTGTCTACAAAGGAAGCTTCTGGGGCAGCAACCTAACCGAAATGGAGCCTCGTAATAATTGATCTGATACGCTCTTAATGGGCAGAAACTCCATTAACAATCCCTCCCTGGCCATTAAGTGAACCGACTTGCCTTAAAGGGACTCGCACTCACAGTTGATTCTGATGGAGTTTGACGTTAGCACGTTGCCAAACTAATGACTTGTACTAAATGACCTGTACACAAAACTACTGAAACTTTTCCTCACAAATTTGAGGTATCATTCATTTTGAATATAGGGCCTCATAATTGACGTAATACGGAAAACTAGAATGGAATCGCAGAATCCAGTCATAAAAATGTAATTTACTGTGTGACGTGGAATGTCACAGAATTTGGCAAAATTTGGATGAATAAATCAAAAGTAGGGTTGTACACTTATTCAGATCACCATATGGACTAGTCACTAGTGTCTGTGAATATTAAACTGCAAAAAAAACACTTGTTTCCATAATCTGTAGTCTCACTATATAAGGACACTTCATTTGAACTTCATCTCCAGATCTGCTCTTAGATTCACTTCATAAGCATTTCACCAGTTAATTTGATAAAACTATCAGATACACACAATAATAACAGATGTAATAGGGCCCTATACTGTATGTAGTGTAAATGAACTCTTTCCCCGCCATTGATGGAAATTTCCGGCTCTGTGTTTTCACTGTTATACGGTAGGGGGCACTATTAAGCATCTTCTGAAAGAATAAAGAATCTCATGATCAAAACACAGGCGAAGAAGCAGAAACGAGCGATATAAGCACAATACTGGCAGGGAAAGAGTTAAGCAAGTTATGATTGGAAAATCTGAGAAGTACTAATTACAATAGTGATGCTTGCCTATTTATAACACACACACAAATACTGGGTCAAATAGTGCATTTTTACCTAACGAGGGTGTCTACAATGCTTCATCCAGGGTGAATATGTTCAAATCAAGCTAATTCTGACAACTTAACAAGCTATCTTTGTTTTGAAAGATTAGCTGGTCGACTAGCAACTTTGTAGCTGGACAAGCTAATCACTAGCTAGCATGTTCCAAAACATCGACCTGGATTTTCCAGCAGGGACCAAGCTGACAGCAGGGACTGAAAATGATTTAGTCGACTTTCACGGGTTATGTACTGAAGTTACCTAACACATATGCTCAGAAAGAAAAGACTGACATCTATTGAAGTAGATTCTGAAAAACAGTGTAAAAGGACACCAGCGGTCACCTCGTTCTATGTCACGCATTAAAGTAACACCTGTCTGTGAAAACATATGCGCTCCTTCACTTTAAACTAAATACATTTCTCTCACTCTCATTTTCTTCTCTGAATAAATGAAAAGAGAGACGCTTTGGGGAACAGTGAATGAGTCATGAGATAGAATGAACTGAGAAACCCACTTACACAAATACACACACACACACACACACACACACAGAGGATGGTGTCCTAGTGCGTATTATGTATTATACAACAGTATTCATCAATTTAGGGCTTTTCACACTTGAAATAGTTAACCCTGGTCTTTCTAAACCCTGGGTTAACATCCTTATTTGCATATTTGCAGTGCCAGAGTCATTGATTGGCTTCTGAAGCAGCATACAACCTGTTCACATAAAGGCTCTAGCATTGCTCATCCTCATATTATATTGCTGACTGTACTAAGTTCATATACTGAATGGACTTTTCGGACTATAAAGGGAAGAATGAAAGTCTCTTCACTCCAATTGTCGCATTTTCCGCCACCATTTGACATTTTTCACCTCAAATGCTGAAACTATCACAGTGTTTCAGTGGCAATGTGGGTTTATCGTCACAAAGGGGTGCTAATCCACCTTCTAAATTATAAGCGGGGTTAAGAGCAATGGGGTTAACCTGGGGTTAAAGAGATTGTTCACCCAAAAAGATTCTGTCATCATTTACTCGCCCTCATGTTGTTCCAAACCTGTTAGAGTTTCTTTCTTCTGTTGAACACAAAAGAAGATATTTTGAAGAATGTTGGTAATCAAACAGTTGATGGACCCCATTGACTTCAATAGACGGAAGTCAATGGCTACCGTCAACTGTTAGAACTACTTAAGGGTGAGTAAATAATGGCAAAATCTTTTGGGTGAACTCTGAACTGTCCCTTTAAGTGCAGTGTGAGAAGCCAGTTAGTGTCTTATAAGGTCATTCCATATCAGTTTGTGTGTAACTATAACTTTGAGGACAAAACTGAAAATATCTGGTAATATATACACTAACAATCAAAATTTAGGGTCAGTTGGGACAGCCATTATTTTTTAAAGAAATGGTTAGAGTTAGTATAAATACTTTTATTTAGCAAGGATGCATTAAATCAAACAAAAGTGATATTAAATATATTGATAAATGTTACAAAAGATTCAAATAAATGTTTTTATTCATCAAACAATCCTTTGCAAAGCTTTGCATCACAGAAATGAATTACATTTTAATATATATTCAAATAGAAATGATTTGACATTTTAATATTACTTTAGAATTTTTCTGTTTCTTTGCTGCATCAATGCTGACAGTCGGGGTCAAGCGGTGTCAGGAAGGGGGTCTCTGTAAGTGGCAGTTCAAACGGGAAACCTGTTGGTCATGAGCATGTGAATTTGCCCATGATGCATCAGACTGACACTCATCTCAGAGTCTTAACATCTCTATTTGGCAGATGCAATTCAAACAATCAATTTCCCAGCATGCATTTCTGCATCACATCTCCAGGCTTCCTCTTCCTGCACACAGAGCGTGATTACCGGTTCATAAAGTAATTTCATCCCCGTATAGACTTGATTAGATGTAATTTGAGGTTTCTTCGCTCTCTTTGTGAATCTAAAAACACATTTTCTCAAACAAATTAAAACAATTTCACAAAAGTTTGAGAATAAAATGATAGCTAAGTCTACATGCTTGCCCATAAATTCCAATTATGCAACCATTCACATTTTGGAATGACATAATGAGGGCGAATAAATGATTACAGAATTTATTTACAGATTTTTGGGTGAGCTGTCCCTTTAAATACGATTGTTTAAATTAAAGGAATTGTCATTGTCACGTGACATAAAAACACATCATAATCATTCCATCTATCAGTCTGAAATGTAAACTGTCCGTACCGTATTGTCATTACACAATGATTCTCATTCATAAAAAATTCTGTGCAAATTGTTCCTAAAGTCGTTTTTTAATAGAAATGGTTTTACAAACAATTTACACACAAATTTTTGTGTGAATGAGGCCCATTGTATGATTTTGTATCTTGTGCATTGAATATTATATAAAGCACATTATATGCTGCATAGCTGTATCCAAAAGTTTCCAGTCATGTAAAGATCTATTCTATTCTGGCAAGGTTCATATAAAACAAACCCAGATATTGATTTAGTTATTGTTCATACGCTCTTCATCCACACACAAACACACATTTTTCCTTAATAACTGTGTGTTTCTTGTCAGAGAGGACTCATTACAGTGTCATTTTAAAGAGCTCTTTTAAATTCACGCCGTACCGCCTGATTCACTCTTGGCTCTGATTTAGATGAAATATATTCAGACCTGCATCAGTAACGACGGGGAACAATGTCCACAAATGTGCGAAATGACACACTCGGCGCGAGGCATTCAGCTTTGACACTCTTTCTGCAGAACAAGTTAATGCCTTGATGCCCATCAACAGTATCGATCAGCATCGATCGACATTGAAACGCCAGTCAAGCTTGAGTCTAGCTGGTCGTTTATGGTATATAATACTAGAGGACCTGGTTTCACCCTGGTAGACTGTCTTGGTCAAGCTAGTAAGGGCTTGTAGATAATCTTAGACCTGCAAAATAAACTGCTTCAGTGTTTGACAAACCAGCTTGATCACCTTGAGGAATATTCCAGGTTAAGTTCAAGTTCAGCTCAATCAACAGCATTTGTAGGATAATGTTGACTACCACAAAAATGTATTTACACTTGTCCCTGTTCTTTAAACATGAATAATAGAATGGATCAAATAATGAATGATTTTTGGACTGAAACTGATTTTGACTTGAAGTAAATGAATGGTTTTTGTGAGTACATTGACTAAATGGAGACAGAGCATTTGTGCTGGATCAATCAAAAAAAATGTACTGGAGCAGGAGCATACGGATAAATAGATTTGATCTGACAGAAAAATCCAATATAGCCTGTCTCCAAAATACTGTATATGCCAATTTATATATTTTTTGAGTCAAAGGTGCCGGGATGCCGTTCCGAATCGTTACAGCTCAATCGAAGCCAGAAGATTCCTTTAAGCTCGTGTGACCCGGGTTTGTTCCAGCAGGGATGTGGTTCATAGAGCCGATAGTCTTCCTGCGAATCCATCAGGGAGTTTGTAAAGTGGAAATTGAACTGCATTCGGCTCAAATATGGAAAGACTCTTGATATCACGCCGTCATCCTCCAACAAGCTTCCTGTCTGTGATGTTAGCTGCATCATCCACGTCTATCTATCTGGAAATGGAGGACAACCACATCCCCTCCTTTCTTTTTCCTCTTTAACACTGGCTTTCAGGGATCACACACACAAACGCACAACTTAGCTCAGTTTTCACCAACAGTTTTCTGTCTCTCTCAGTCAAGCTCATGAATCGTGTTCTGTCTCCAGGCGTCTGGTGAATGCCGCACACTCATCGTCTCCTGAAACACAAACCCTCGGCTGAGATCCCGTGACCTCTGTAACTCCACCGCCTCTACAACGCTCTTTTCCAGTCTTCAGAACACAAACCTCGGCTCGCTTTCTATTTTAGTCGCTGTCGATTGATCTGAATGATTCAGAGAGGAGAATCAACAATGTAAATCAATTCTACAGAACACACACTTACACACTTCATAGGCGTCTACATATGTTAATGGGCCTCAATGCAATGGGCCTCTTCACCATTAGAATATATAGTATGCACTACAGTGTTTATCAGTAACAAAATAACTGACAAAAATGTTGATCAAAGCTTTTCGGTTTTATTTCTTCACCGATATCAAAGACGAATCGAAAATTAAATGATTTTAATTTAAATATACTGCTGTCGAAGATATGACGAGAAAAACAAAATCACTGCAAGATATTAACAATGCACTAACTGTCACTATCGTGACTAAAATGAATGAATATGATGAAATATTGAGTAAAAATTGAATTTTTTTTAATGAAATTAAAACAAAAACAGAATAAAACAAAAAAGGCGGGGCTTAGCAATGGTTGCTATAGGATATATAGAATACGGCCCCTTTAAGACTGATGTGACGCACCCTCCACATCCGATATTCTCCAAGGAAACATGAATTACCTGAGTATGCTCTCGTGCAGATCTGGGCTAACTGCTTGTGCTATCGGCGTGTTTACCTCACACAGTAAATCCAACAGGACTGCTGATGAATAAACAAATCCAATTAAACAAAGCGTTAGCCTGGGAATGCTTACCTCAGCCTCTTCAACACACCTTAATCGGAGCTTTAAGCAGCATTACTGCACGACTCCACTGTCCTGAAGAATTTATAACCACTCTGTACTCAGCTCACAAATGCCAATCGCCTCGGAGATACACGCGTATACATACACACTACACCCTACACTCACACTCACGCACGTACATGTACACACACAAACCTGATGGTTGTTGCCATCTCATTCAGCAAGCAAAACCAGCTGCTGAGCTTTCATCGATCTAGTGGCCTGAGAAGAATACTGATCACACACACACACACACACACACACACACACACACACACACACAGCATCCTTGTCCCCAACACAAGGAGACACTTAACAGGCTATGGCTATTTAAGTTCTCCAACCACATTTACAATACAATACAATACTGCCTTCAGCGACAAAACAAGCACTATCAAATTAAAATACAAGCACCGCCCACATTAACACATCCAGCTCCGCCCACTTTAACACATCAAGCTCCGCCCACATCAACACATCAAGCTCCGCCCACATCAACACATCAAGCTCCGCCCACATCAACACATCAAGCTCCGCCCACATCAACACATCAAGCTCCGCCCATATCAACACATCAAGCTCCGCCCACATCAACACATCAAGCTCTGCCCACCTCAACACATCAAGCTCCGCCCACATTAACACATCAAGCTCCGCCCTCATTCACAATCGATTCACACATTTTTGTGTGTGATGACAGTGAAGGTTAAAGCAAAAGATATCGCTTGTAAAAACTAAACGAAAACCGTGAGCCTGCAGAACCAACAGCACATTCAAGTACTTGCCTAATAATTTCAGAAAACATTTTTGTCAAACTGAATTAGGCTACATGTTAGTATAAAGGAATATTAAACTATATATGGAATATATCTGGGAATTTAAATTCTGTATTCACTCTTATGTCATTTATAATCTAATTGCCATTCTATCTTTTTATCCATCTATGTCTTTCTGATGTTCTAGCCATCCATCTATCTATCTATCTATCTATCTATCTATCTATCTATCTATCTATCTATCTATCTATCTATCTATCTATCTATCTATCTATCTATCTATCTCGTTCTATCTTTCTATCCATCCACATGTCTTTTTGCCATTCTATCTATCTATCTATCTATCTATCTATCTATCTATCTATCTATCTATCTATCTATCTATCTATCTATCTATCTTGTTCTTTCTATCCATCCACATGTCTTTTTGCCATTCTATCTATCTATCTATCTATCTATCTATCTATCTATCTATCTATCTATCTATCTATCTATCTATCTATTTAAAAATTCCAATTTACCTTTGATATTTTGTTTATAATAATAATAATAATAAACGATTGTTTTATTTAGATTTCCATTTGGATTATGTACTTATTTCTTAAAAAATATGAAATTTTCTAAATCAAAATGTACCTTTCATATTTTTAAATATTAATAATGTATTTTATTTATATTATGAATTGGATTTTTTATTAAAGATAAATATGATATATTTTTCAAATCAAATTTCCAAAATCAAAATTACTTTGTAGGGTTTTAATAAAATAATTTTCAGTTACATCATGTCATCTGACGCAGGTTATTTATTGCCTATATGGTATCGATTAAGTTTCATTCTAAAGTAAAAATTCTGGTGTTGACTCAACCCTACCGCCCAGTCACAATACCGGCGCTGCCCACAGACAGACGAAAAAACCCCTTCCACAGCACGAGCAACACCCACAACCCAGGCTCCGCCGCACGACTACCTGACATTTCCAAGTTGTTCCCATAGAGTCTTCCATTGTGATTAACATTTACTCCGCAGGCCTACAGCATCTTCTCCCTGCAACACTAATGAGCTCTGCTGGCTCGTTACTGCCAATTCATTTCCAGAACATCCTCCGAGTCATCATATAAACATGAATCCTGCGTTCATGTATCATACATAAAAATTCAGTTTCATGTTGCTTTATGAAGACGTCTTGAACTGTATGCAATGTCTTTTTAAAGCATAATGTGATGCTGTGGCATTAAACATTTGCTGGAGAATATCACTAATGTAACAACGAAGAGAGGAAGAGTCCTTTGACAGCGCACAGATTTTCAAAATAATTTAATTTGGATGCACCATCCCTGACTGTTCGCTAAACAGACAGTAATTTAAATTTCAGGAAACTAATGCAAAACTAATGGATAAAATAATAGTTATTCAGTGGGGCTTTTCTCCTGGGCAAAAAGCATTTCATTTAAAGATTAGCGGTAAGCTGCTCTATTTCTCTCTCTCGCTCTGACAATGAGACTGTAAGTGATTTGACTTTTAAAGAGCCAGGGGTAAATAAGCGTGTGTGTGTGCGAAACAGGAAGTAATCAGCACAAAGACACAATGGCACAAGCTCCTCCCCTTCGCACACCCCTCCTGCTCATTTGCATAACAGCCCAGCTAAGATCACGTGTACTCTTGAACTACATAATAACTCAAAGAATCCAACTTTTAACAGAATTTCCATTGTGTACATAAGAATATCAAAATCTACAGACACAACATTCAGAAAAACATTCAGATTTAAAAAATTCTACATATACTTCCTTAAAGGGACAGTGACCCCATAATTAAAAGACTCCAAAAGTAGTGAATACGACGTGTGCACTATATTTCAATTAATCTTCTAAGTTCATAAGAGAAGTAGCACTGTGTCTAATTCGTGACAGACTGATTCATTCTTTTGAACAATTTTTTTGTTATTTCAAATGTATTTATTTACCGGAAATTATTTTCTATATATTTACACAAAAAATATTTTATATTCAACTCAGTTGAATTGATTCTGATCAATGTCTGATTTGTGAATGATTCATTCTTTTGAACAAATCTTTTCAATGAGTCAGTTGATTCAGTTCACAAAACCAATCTAAAAAGATTCAATCACAAACTGGGCCCTGTCCCAAATGGAACCCTAAGCACTCGCGGTCTTCCTCTGAGTCCGCACTTTCATGACGTAATGCCGCTTTGACTGTTGGGAAGAAGTCCGCTGTGGAGCCCACATCAGCGCGGGCTCGGCAAAAGTGCGCATCAAGGGCGCAAATCGACCACATGGGGGCGCTCGCGAGCACCCTTCTGAGATCTAAAAATGACAAATGGGACACACTGCGGTCTCACGGACTTAACGGACACGCGGCAGCCATTGTAAGTCCACAAGACCGAAAGTGCTCATGAAGTGTGCCATTTGGGACAGGGCCCTGGACTGATCTGGTTTTCAGGACCAAGAAATTCACCTTTATTTGTCATCTCCAGGGCTTTCATGAAAACTACAGATTATACTTCCACATTTTTGTATTCCCGCCTACAGAGAGTCGGATCTTCAGAGGGTTATTAATGGAACAGATATTATAAGAGTAGGTTTTTCACTGAAAATCATATTTTGCCTACTCTTTAAACAGAATTATAGTAAAAATGGAACACTATGGCAACAGCTTTCTTCCCTGTACGCGTCAGCATTTTGAATGGCCGTTTCTTACAGTTTTTGGCCTAAAACAGTGTTCGTGGTCATTCAGTTTGAAGGTTTTTCAGATTTTCCATCACGCTGTTCCATCCATATTTACGGTTCTCTGCAACCTTTAGTCACTGCCTACAACGCACTGGATCCTTCACTGGAAACCGAAAGTAACTCACTCCCGCTAAACGTTTACTCTTTTGAATTCTTGCAACTGGGAACAATCAAAGTCGACATCAACATGACTAAAAGAAGTATTTCCTACTAAAGCAAGACGGTATTTGACTCTGGTAAGCGCATCCATCGCCGGCTGGTGGGAGTGGCCTACGATGGCAATATGCCCAGTGCATTATGGGTGTTGAAGTTTTCCAACCCATTTGGAAAAATGGAAGACAACAGCCTTTTTTCCTCTACTCAGGTAGAGTAAATACTGAAGAAAAATAATACTCACCTATTTCAAAACCTTTTCGCCTTTCTACTGTATAGGCAGCCAAGCACCCAAAATGGTTTGATGTTTCTTTGAAATCACAGCGAAAACCCCCTTTTGGAAGTGTTTATGACAACAGAACACTTACTGATATAGCACACAAATCGTATAGAACACTTAAAGGATACTTTTACAATGCTCTCGCATCCATTTTGTAAAACTAGAAAGCCTCTTTTTTTGTGTGTGTTCCACCCTCTGTGAAGAAAGCCGTATGAGTTTTGAAACGACATTGGGGTGAGTAAACAATGACAGAATTTACATTTACTGGTAAAGTATTACATGTTTTACTTGCTCCCTGAGGATTGGTGATTGCAGTCAGATGCTGGGTATCCTGGGACTTGGGTGAATAGACAAATAACACACGGTCACCTTGTTGGCTATACAGATGAAACCACGTCACACAGTGCTGCAAAGGTGTTCATCAAGAAGCCCGGTCACACAGCTTGAGTTTAAATCCAGATAGCATCTACCATCAAATAAAACATTCGACTTTCATAGAGATTCATCCAGGCCCTGACGGAATGACATCGGTCGTACCTATTTGTACATCATATTATTTGCACACTGGAGTAATGAAAGTGATTTCCGTTGACACAAAGTGAATTGATTCTCCGCCGGGGCCTTTATTGCTCCATGAGTGCCGTCGATCACACTGATTACATTTGTAAAACCAGCGATCACAATGAAACGCACATTATTTATTTTTTACCATTGGAGAGAGTGAAGTGCAAAAACGTTTGCATGACGGTGAGCACATTGTCACGTCAAGCCTGCTTTTTACAAATGCCCACGTGGGCGTAACAAATGGCGAGCGCGCTCTTCCGAGCCCTGCGTTCCAAGTTTTATGTGTACGCAACGTTTATTCACAAGGCCCCTGAATTCATAGCTCACACTGAGGAAGTGATATTTGGACCAGTATTTCTGTGGGAAATCTTTCAAGCTCCTGTGAGATTTATATGAAGAACTAATCCAACAGCAGCAGACATAACGGATAACCCACACACACACACACACACAACTCAATATAGCCCGAGCCAGCTGGGCTGAAATTGCCCAGACTGATTTAATATGCTGTGTGGACGGAGTTACCACAGCACCTGCCATCAAATGCTCAATTCCAAATCAGATCAATTCAGAAATCAACTTCACTGAATGGGCACAGTACTTATTAAAGACAGCTGCTCATTCTAGAGTACTCAACCAGCCTTTTAGATTATTCTACATCATTGTCCAATCATTCTAAAGCCTTTCTGCATGGATCTTCACTAGCATCACAGGTCAACAATTCATTTAAGCGGAAATTTCTGCCCGTTAGATTTGATTTTCAAGGGTGTTTTTCTACATAACTTTCTAAAAAATGTTTCTCACCCTTTTGTCAAATATTTTAATTTAATCAATTCATTCACAAATTCACATGACTGGGATTTTTAGCCTACCTCTTACGTTATATCAACAACTACTCATATTTTATGCATTGATGTGAAGGCCTTCAATTGAATACTACAGTACACTCTTAAAAATGAAAGGTTCTTTATTGGCATATGGTACCAGGAATTCATAAAGAACCACAAAAGGTTCTTTATGGTAGTTCTTTAGATTTTTTAAAATGTTCTTCACACTAGAAAAAACTTGTTCTTTCTGTTCCTTGAAAGGTTCTTTGGGAACCAAAAATGGTTCTTCTATAGCATCGCAGTGAAAAGCCCCATTTTGGAAACTTTCTTTGTAAGAGTGCATATGAAACTGTATTACAAATCAAGTTATCGAAAAAAATCCATAACAGGGGCATATTTTTCCACTTTCGACTGATTTTAAAAAAATTGTCTTAATATATATATATATATATATATATATATATATATATATATATATGCTATTATAGACACACACACACACACACATACAGAGAACATACACGAACATAATTTAATGATGTTCCTTTAATTTATGCATAATATGTATTGTTAAATATGTTTATATATGCAAGATACATATCACATTTTGGCTATCACACGCGCCACGCACACACACACACACACACAATTAAATCGGAAGCGTTGTGAACTTACAGCATCGTGTATCGCTGCAATAACACGTACGTGGATATGTTCATCTTATAAAACGCGACGATCCGTCCAGAAAAACCGCTGAAAGTGCTTATATATCCGCGTATGATAAACCTTTCATATATCACAGAGGATCCCTTATATAGGCACATACATAAACTCTCTTCACAGGATCACAGACATCATCAACATCTTCATCATCATTTCTCGGGTGATCGATGAGCTCAAGGAGTCGCACAGATTCTGATATCCTCCGTCTGTCCTATTAAAATCACAGCAGTGATTCGGTCTGCAGTCTGGACTTACCCAGCGCCGAATGAGAGAGAGCACTTCACACACACACACACACACACACACACACACGAGCACAAACGCGCGCGCACACACACATATGCACATGCGCGCGTCTCCAGTCCCGTTTATTCAGTCTCCAAAATGTCTCTGAACAAATAAACGTGCGTGCGAGACAAATTCTCACGCAAAGGTTGAAATAAATGTGTCTCTTCCTCACAGTTTACCATGAGAACCACATTTCCCGCCAAAAAAAACAGTAGTACAGTTCTAGCTAATGATGAAATAAATCGATATTGAATGTAAAAGAGGTATTAGGAACCATTCTGACATTTAAATTCAGTTTTTTTAAACTAACACCAAGTTACCAGAGTTTAATTTTAGTAGACTAACTGCAGTAATTAAGGTTTCCATTCATAGAAGCTGCACCTATAATTAGTTTTTAAATGTCCATTCTAAAAAATGAACAGACCCTTACAGAAAACATAAGTTGCCCATGAGGGTAATACTACAGTAGGCTATAGCCTACTTTTAAGTAGCCTACTGTAGTCCAACATTAATTCATTCAGCATATGGTTTTATTCTAAATGACTTGAGAATAATACAAGCATAATTGAGAGAACGCTAAATAAATGTGGTAATCGAACAGGAGCATTGAATATTCATATTTATTATTTTGGTCACATGACCTTTTACGCAGCCGCCATATTTATGAACAAAGCAATAGCGGTGAATTCAAAAGCACCTGAGAAGCAATATCAATAAAAATGTCGATCACTGGGTTTGAGCCATACACGTCTCAGGAATAATTTATAGGCCTACAGATCTGTAGGCTAGTCAGCACAAACATTGCCAAATATCACGCCAATGTTTACTCCATACAGTGGCGAACATGGGGGCTTTAAGGAAACAATTCTCCCAAAGTTTAGTCATTTTTATCACCCTATAGTACCAAACCCTGTATGCCTTTCTTTCTTCTATAGCACACAAGAAGATATTTTGAAAAGTGTCGAGTGTCTCCTTTTTTTGGTCCATGACTCCATACTTGTCAAAGATGTCTGAGGTAAAATTTTCTCAATGAATGAGTAACTTCAAATTTTTATATGATGAATATCAAAGTACTATGGTATTACCTTCTGAAACCCTCATTGGACCAATGTTTGTTCAAGGAAAAATGTTCAGAATAATCATTCTTTTGATGTTGTTGACTGTAGTACCGCACATGAGGTCATGGGGGCACTGTTGCTCTCACTCAGATTGCTGTGCCTAAAAAAACATTTTCCAGGCACCTTAAGCATCTGCCTGAAGAAGCTGTTTGAACACAATAGCTGTGAGCAGCATAAACAAACGGCCTCCCATGACATAACAGCTGTCTGTTTAAATTCATAGGGGTCAGTGCACATCGCACGCACCCATAACTGCATTCAGTAAATGGGCGTCCCAGGATTTTCAGCTCCTCTCGGCGTGATAAATCAGATTAAAGCTGCGTAGAGGAGATTTTCCAGACAGACGTATGCCTGGATCGATGGTCTTATTCCGACTGGGCTGCATTAACAGATGAGTTATGAGAGATTTCTGCAGACGCCACGGGTATGCAGAGACTAAAACCTACAGGATTGGAGTCACTTAACACCTTAAAATGTGTGTGTGTCACAGCTAACAAGCCACAAGTTCTTAGAGTGAACTTCCTGTCGTAAGATCGGGAAAACGGTAACATTTGAGAGGTTGAGAGAGATGTTTCCAGGATCCAAAATAGACTTTTTGAGTGAATTTACAGCATAAATATGTTTTAGCTGTAATTAATATATAAACTTAAATATATTATATATACACTGTAAAAAAAGCTTTTGACTTATTTTTTTTTTAAGTACAATCAACTTGGATGTTTAAGTAATTAAACCTTAAATTACATTCAACTGACTTCAAAAATTGAGTTGAATCTTGTATAACATAAAAAAGTTGAGTTTTGAGTTAAAGAAATGTAATACTGTACATGTTAACAACATATTAAAATTATATATAAATTACAATTAGCCTTTTCCATATAATAAATCAGCATTAAAATATCGTTTAAAATGTTGTTTGTCAAATGATGTCAATTGAAGGTAGCCAATCAAGATGTCTGTTCATAATATATTCATTTTGGTGGCTTAATTGTATAAAATGAAAACATTAAACTCTCAGAAAAAAAAAAAAGGTTTAGTTGAGTTATAGATATAAGGCAAGGCAAGTTTATTTGTATAGCACATGTCATACACTATGGCAATTCAAAATGCTTTACATATAAGGAATTAAAATATCACACTATGGCAATACATATTTTGAAACAAAGCATCTAATTCTTGCAATATTTTTGAGATGATAGAATGCTGATTTAGTTATTGCTTTGACATGACTACTGAAACTAAGGTCTGACTCCAGAATCACACCGAGATTCCTGACTTGATTTGTATGCGTTCACCTTGAGAACTTCATCTTTGTTTCCAAACGCAATGACTTCAGTTTTGTCTTTGTTTAACTGAAGAAAGTTTTGACACATCCAACTGTTGACTTCATCAATGCATTGGCACAGGGAGTCAATGGGGCTGTAATCGTTAGGCGATAGGGCTAAGTAGATCTGTGTGTCGTCTGCATAGCTGTGGTAAGAGATTTGGTTCTTTCTCATTATTTGGCTCATTGGGAGCATATACAGGTTGAACAGGAGTGGCCCAAGAATCGAGCCTTGAGGGACTCCGCATGTCATGGATGTCCACTCAGACTTATGGTCTCCTATACTCACATAATAACCTCTCCCATCTAAGTATGACCTGAACCATTTTAGGATTATCCCAGAAAGCCCCACCCAGTTTTCCAGCCTGTCAAGAAGTATTTTATGATCGACAGTGTCAAATGCAGCACTGAGGTCGAGTAGTACCAGAATGGATGTTTTGCCTGCATCAGTAATTGAACAAATATCGTTTATTATCTTTATGAGCGCTGTCTCTGTGCTGTGATGTGGTCAGAAACCAGATTGAAAATCGTCAAAGTATCCATTCGAGCTTAAGAATTTGTTCAGCTGATTGAAGACGACTTTTTCAATGATCTTGCCTATGAAAGGAAGATTTGCGATTGGTCTGTAATCGCTCAATATGTTGCTATCCAGATTGCGCTTATTCAACTGCAGTTTTAAGGGACTTTGGAAAAGTCCCATAGAGAAGTGAGGAGTTTACCACTTCTAGGAGATCTGCTTCTAAGCAGTTTAACACACTTTTGAAAAAGGAAGTGGGGATTGTGTCAAGGGCGCAGGTTGATGTTTTACGGTGCTGTACTGTTTCTTCCACTAATTTCTTCAAAATCAGACATAGTAACTTTCTGAGGATGTGTTCTGATCTCAGTGCCACACGAGGATATCCTGATCGCCTTTCTGATATTATTGATTTCCTCAGAGAGGAAGGAAGCAAACTCACTGCATTTGCTGTCTGAGAGCATTTCCAACATAAAGCATTTGCATAATACTCTCATGTTTAATGGGAAATTTCATTTTTTTTCTAGTGATAGAATATGTTTACGAGCTGTTTAATTCATTAAATCGAACCAAAATTAAAAAAAAATAATAATAATTAACTGAATGAAAACTTAATCCATAGCATGATCTCATAATGGGAACCCCTAAAAGGTTCTACAAGAAGCGCCTGACGGGTTCCATTTTGATGGTAAATTTTACACTGATGTAAAAGTGGCTAGAAGACAAATGAGTCGCGACAGATGTTTCTTTAGTACACAGTTTCTCTCTTTCATTCGAAACACTCACAGCACTCAGAGAGAGTTGAACTATATTCTTAAAATTCAACTTAAACCATGTAAAAACTGTTTTATTTACTCGCCGGAGCCAATTTCGACTCTCATTTGTTGCTCGATGTCTGTGTTGGGTTCTCCAGCTGATTCTTTGTGACTGGGGAAAATGAGACCGACAGGAATAGAGCCGTCAGCCAGGAGAAAACAAACATCAGAATGGCATCTTCCAAACCACATGATTTATTTCACAGTTAATGTTGGAACAGCATGACAAATCTGAATTGTTTGTAAGGCACAGGACGTCGTGATGAGGGCAGACGCATATTAGACTAATCTGACGTATGAGCGACACTTGATATGATCTACAAGTCCAGTGTGACACAAACTCCGTCTGCACACACAACGGCTTTCAGTTTCAGAATAATCCCGCTCTTTCACTCTCTCCATCTCCGTCTCGCCTCTTTCCAGGGCTAGAAAGGTCAAAATGACACACAGAATCCAACACAACACTCTCTAGTAGAGAAACTAATGGCTTCTACTGACAAAAAAAAAAAAGACAGATTTTGATTATTGTCCACATTGTGTCTTGCGTAGCCAGACTTTTGACTAGCAGCATAAATTATTCTGGCCGAGAATCACCCATCTGACCGACCATCTGACCAACATGTTAAGAAACCAAACACAGTTTGTTGTACTTGCGCCTATTATAAAATAGTTGATTAATAAGCAGTCAAGAAAAAAAAAAAAGTTTAAATAATAAAAAATACAAAGAATATTTTTTCATACATTGCATACAGTATCTGTATGCAATGTTTAAATAATAATAATAAAATGTGTTGGTATGCTGGTAATGCTTTGCATAATTTAGAAATGATGCAGTTATTCTTGTGAATAGTTTTAGTCTACTAAGCATCTTAAACTAAATTCTGGTTATATAAGATTTGATGCCACTAACCTAGCAAATCTGTAAAAGAAAATAGGTCTTCCTCAGTAGTTTTAGCAACGTAGTGCTGTGTTAAACATGACTACTACAAAAACCTGCGCACTCCGAGAGTTTTCGCCAAGCAGCCAATCAGATTTGAGCTTGTCAGATCGAGGAAGAGAGGGAGTCGAGCGGAGAGAAATGGCTTGGCTCGCTTTAGCTGGGCTCACACACGATACACTATGTTGAGATATTTCTCTTTGTATTACTGATGGCATTTCCCAGCCGCAGGCTGCAGTGCGCAGACAGCAATAGCTACTTTAAAATATGTTTCCAGCACAGCACTCATCTCATCTGGAACCAACAAAATCTCATTCTCTTGTTCTGTATTCTCTTGCTATGCTGGTAACAATCATATCTACCCACGCTGACTTAGATCTCACACACACTCACGCACACACACTTAAACAATGAAAAAAATTTCTCAATAGATTTATAGCTACATTTTATTAAGCAACAATGTGCTTATACAGTATACTTCACATTTTTTAAACGCAGCTTCAAATTAAACACCATAATTAAATGCAAAATAGCACGGATAACAGAACTGTAAACACAACTATAACCCTTGAAAACTACCCACAACTATTTATAGACCTTACAAGTTCCCATTCCTTGCCAGAGCCTACTTAATTATATATGTGTGTGTGAAATAGCCAAATGGCCACGCCCACAAACATAGTGGCCACTCCCCCAAAACACAACGCACAGATCAGCTTTAGACATATTAACTTCGATTAATTTACATTAGCCAATTAAAAGCACTGATAAAATATTAATAGTTTGTAAAATGAACAGGAAAGAGGGCAAACTGTAAAAAATTGTTTTTTCAAGGTAGTCACTGAATGGAAAAACCCCTGAACTAGTTTTGGAGTGACCTGTTTTTCTCCGTCTCTGAGGGCACCAGTCAGGTTACAGAACATAATATGTAGAGTTTTGTGTCCAGAGAATCAAGTTCATATCCTGCCTCCAGACCTTTCAATGATTAAAACCATCTGAATAAAAGAAATCATACACTCTTCCACATTAGGACTTCAAAATTTCTCAGCTTTACAACACATGCTGTCAAACTCTAAGCCTCAACACTACAGTGAATTGTTTCAGTAAATCCGACAGAACACAGTGCTTGTAACCTTTGACTGAGGGTCATGAGGTCATTTTTAGGGTTTACATAATCAGCACTCGCTGACTGCCCACGTCCAAGCATAATATTCAGATTTTGCACTTCATGAAACACATTTTACCCAAACATCAAAGGCAGAAGTTCTCTAAGGAATGTTCTCTGGATTCAAACCTTACAATAATGAAACCCTACGGCAAAACAAGTCTCAGTCACTGAAGTAATACATCATTAAACTCCGCAGCACTATTTTACAGTATTAAGTACTGAAAGTACTTCAATGAAACCCTACAGTACTGAAACCATACAGTACATACATCTTATTACTGTAAAGTACTGAGATATTACAGTATTAAAACTGTACAGTACTGACATTTTACAGTGTTGAGACAGCAAAACAGTACAATACTGAAATCATCAACACCAAAACTATAATACTTATTATAATACTGACATTTTTACAGTGCTAAAACTCTATACTGACATTTGAGACTATAAAGGACTGAAATATTACAGTATTGAAACGTTACAATTCTAAATTCATACAACAAAACTATATATAAGGGAATTTTATAGTGGTAAAACTCTACAGTACTGACAATTTACAGTATTATGTAAAGTACTGAAATATTACAGTATTAAAATGCCTCAGTACTGAAATCATACAACAAAACTCTTTAATACTAACATTTTACAGTGCTAAAATTCTACAGTACTGACATTTTTCAGATAATACTGACATTTTACAGAGCTAAAACTCTACAGTACTGACATCTGAGACTGTAAAGTACTGAAATATTACATTATTATAATGCTACAGTTCTGAAATCATACAACAAAACTCTACAATACTGAAATTGTACAGTGCTAAAACTCCACAGTACTGACATTTTACAATTTTGAGAATACAAAGCACTGAAATATTACAGGAATTAAACGTATGATTACAGAACTATAGCAACACCAAAACTCTATAGTGCTAAAAATGATAAAACTGAAAAACTGAAATTTTCCTGCATAACCTACGCATCCCTACAGAAACCTAAAGCAATAAAACCTTACAAATCTGAAACCACAGGATACTGAAATCTTTCAGTAAATCCTACAGTACTAAAATCTTACAGTACTTGCACTAAGTCCTCTTCAGCTTCAGTGCTGGGATGAGAATTGATCATGTAGCATCTGTGTGGAAACCAATAGTCTATTTTTATCCTGTATCTCAATTACGACGTCAGTAAACAGAATTGCCCAGATGAACACTCAAAGTGAGATCAATTAAAAACACTTAGCTTACGAACAAGGCAAATTAAGGAAATGTATGGCTGCAGAATATGGATGGACAGCAGAATTTGGATGCGGATCGGCTTGCAGTTTGGCCGAAAGTTTGGCGTATGTGCCGGGACGTCTCACCACCATCAAACCATCCTAATAGAATAAACCAGCACAGGCTATTTTACAGATCAATGACGTTACATTATTGCAAAGTGTAAGTATTCATGAATGTGTGCGTTCTCCTGTACCTTCTAAGTGGGTTCATAAATATCTAACGCTGGAACAATGATTCTGCTGTAAATGTGAGGATAGATGGATTTTTTTCTCACAAATTCTCTTCACACATCTCTCAGAGAGATAGAGTTACTATAATGCCTTGTACACAAATCAGATTCAGAATGTAGCTGAAAACATCACCTGTTTCTCAGGAACGGATCAGCATTATAGAGCAGAGCTCTCAAATTACCAAATAGATACATTTTACAACTGTGAATTTTGTCTATATATACACATTTATCGGCACAGTTATTGATGCATGGAAAGACCTTTTCAGAGTCGAGCGACTCATCTCTCCCTCATTCAAGCACTGCTCTGCATGTTTAGTGGACTAATGATGCCTGCAATGAACTGTAATTTGCTCCTTGAAGATCAGGCAGGTAGCAGTCCTAATAAGAGACCAGGAACATCACAAGCCGGCTTTGATGTAATGGTCAGGTATTTAAATTTATAAGGATGGGGCGTTCATCATCTGAAGGAGCGTCGCCTCAACGTGCCCAGCCAATGTAGACGCTTCACTGATTAATGACCGAAGCACTGATTAATAGTTGTCACACCACACAGATGTAATGTGTCCAAAATCGCTTCCCCTGATGTACGCTATATAGGGAATATTAAATGAGTGCTTGTTTGTTGTCGTCACGAAATAGGTTTGTTGTAATTACTTTTTTCACATTCACATTCACCAACAGATAGCTAAAAACGTAATATTCACAGCTACCATTTGATAATACAAAATATTACAATATTCTAATTAGTGCTGCACGATTAATCGTATCGCAATCGCGATGTCAAGCCTACGCGATTATATGACGCAAAATGCTGCGATTTTATATTAAATAAACAAATTAGCGCTGTTAACGCAATTAACGTAGCATCTGTTCATTTTTGATATCCTTTGGCTAGTGTTACATGATCCCGCTCTTATTCATGCAAATGCTTTTAAACCATTCATGCGCGATAAGACAAACAAGTAATAAAAACTCGGTTTTAGCGGAATTTTTTTCACCTCATGGGATCACAACACTAAGAGATAGTAAATCTTTTCCTGGATTTTTTTTGTGCGTTCCCGAGATTAGACCTTCCTTAACATAATGCCGAAAACCCGAAGTCTCTAGGTGGTCTGGTTGAGGAGTAGATAGAAGTGCAAGATTGGTGCGCACAGACGCACAGAACAGAAATCATGAGTTAACAAGCGCAATTTTGTCCGGTGGAAAATTGCGCTAAAAAGAACGCGCTGTCAGTGAGTCCTCCTGACACACACACACATACACACGACCCACAGATAGGCGCGCGCCAGTATCAAGTTCTCTTTCGCTGTAGAACGAACACACATGTATGCCAAAATGAACGCGATGTCTGTGAATGTCCTGACTGTGACACAGAAAGACTCGCGCTAATATCGTGCGTGCGCACAAAACAGCATGCCAGAATACAGTTCTCTTTCGAGCTTGAACGAACAATAACACACACAATTATGCCAAAATGTCTTTTTGTCGAGTATCTTCATAACATAAGAGTAGTCTTATGATGAACGTGAAGAGTTGTGACTCGTGAGAGAATGAGGCGCGTGTGAGATCCGCGTCTCTGACAGCAGTGGCTGGTCTTAAAGGGACAGTACACAGTAGCCACTAATTATATCTGTCGCTAAAGTTAATCAAAGAACAAAGGGAACAGAGAAAAACACTCACTGCTCTTGACTAAAGAACTTTTTTCTTTAGGCAGATTATCACTAATCTGTGTGTGCATTTATTTTCCTTGAGAACCAAGCAAGTTGATTAATGAAACCATTTGTTTATTATATCGCAATCGCAATATTGACCTCTATTATCGCAATATGACATTTTCCCCAAATCGTGCAGCCCTAATTCTAATGAAATCAGTGACTGTTTTATGGTGCTGAAAGCATTCATTTTTACCTCTTAGAAACAATTCAGCATATAATTTTATGACATTAAAAAAATGACGCTTTTTCACATAATATTTTAATCGTTTTCTTTAGCATAAAGACAATGCAAAAGCCAATAATATAATTTTAATAATTTTATAATTTTGTTTGTTTGTATAGTAAATCAAAATCGAAAAAAATAGCAAAAATTGTATGTAATATTCCATGTACATCTTTTTTTTTTTAAATTAATGTGCCCTCATATTCTTTAATTAAAATAACTTCCCCTCCCTCCAGCAGCAACATCTCTTCTCTTCTCTCATTACATGTTTACTGGAGCGAGGGCGGGGCAACCTGTCACTCACATGAGATCGACCAATAGCAAACCACAACCATCCAATCAATTCCCCATGGACAAAAAAAAGTCCCGCCCTACATTTGTTCTTGTTTCGAGAAGCTCGTATATAAGTCACAATAGGGAAGAAAACACTATCACAACTTTAAAATATATAGATGAAGAAGGTCTGACCCAAGGGAGCATAAAATGTCCAGGTCCTTGGCATTAAGACATTTGAGAAAACGGTCTTTACGTTTAAATTGTAGGCCTTTAAAATACATATTTGGCTACTGCATAGCAACCCTTAAGAGAGGGATCACATTAA